>NC_046160.1:111142144-111449144 GCF_011064425.1 Rattus rattus | reverse complement strand
TGTTGAACACCTAACTGCAGCATCATTTTCAGAACTGTAACCTCTTTTGAACGTGTAAATAGCCAGTGGTGCTTTTATGAAAAGCGTCTAAAAATTATAATCAGAAGAAAAACAGCTTACAGGCCATTATATATCTAATTATATGCAAACGCTGTTAAATTAGGACACGATGACATTACCGTTCTTTGTGGGAGGATGGATTTAAGCAATTCAAAATAACAGATGTCAATTTCTGTGTGCTGTGATCTAACAATAATTAAAAATTTAAAACTGCAAATATACTGAATTGCATCTTGAGTTCAGCACAGTAATTTCATAATAGCAGGTTCACATGCAAACTGCCTACACACACACACACACACACACACACACACACACACACTCAAAGTTGGCTAGCCCTCTAATCTTAGGTTTGTTTACTTTGTGTGTTATGAGTATTTTTTCCTGCATGTATTATATGTGCCTGTTGCCCCTGGAGATCATATGTAAGCATAGGATTCTCTGGGACTTGGAAGCTACTATGTGAGTACCTGGAAACCAAACCCAGGTCGTCTGCAAGAGTAACAAATGCTCTTAACCACTGAGCCAGCTCTTGAAGTCTATAACCCAGCTTCTCAGAGAGAGGAGGACGGATTATGGGTGTGTTTTCTCTTTTATTTCCAGGTTACAGGAGGTGTTTGCTGTTTGCTTGGATAAGAAAACACATCTTGGGTCATTTTGTGAGCTGTAGTGAATGTGGGACCTGAAAAATTCTGTGCTAGAACTTGATTGACCCCTAGTGGTCACGAACAGGACTAGCCCTGCTCAGCAGCAAATGAAAGAGAACAATTTCAACCTTCATCTCATTTTTACTTCACTCAGTATCTGACCTGCTTTTGTGATTTCTAATTCTTAAGATCACATGAACTCAGTGAATGGAACCAATACATAGCTTATCTCAATGTGATCCATCTTTAATATATTAGGAGGACCAAATATAAAAAATAAAATACAGTATGGTATTCAAATCTTTTTTTCTTCTTTTACTTGAACTGAATTGGGTTTATGCTAGGGATAAATAAAACTTTAAAAATACAGCTTGCGTTCGAATTCATGAAACATCGACTTCCTCCTTCCCGAGGTGTCTACCTAGGAAGGGTATGTGTACTTACTTAGGACTACATTTTCTAGAATTGTACAAGGGAAAATAAAGATAGAAGCTTTCTTAAATCAACCCCTCATCTGGGGAAGGGGAAAACTGGGAGAAGCAGAGGAAGAGAGGGCTGCCATCAGGGTGTGTTGTATGAGAGAAGAAGAAATAAAATAAAGAAGGAAAATAGAATGCGGTTAACGTATACATTACAAAATAAAATCTTGTATCTTTTTTTTTTTTTTTGGTTCTTTTTTTTTTTTTTTGGAGTTGGGGACCGAACCCAGGGCCTTGCCCTTCCTAGGCAAGCGCTCTACCCCTGAGCTAAATCCCCAACCCCTAAAATCTTGTATCTTGAGGGGGTAAAAATGTCTGTGGTGAAAGCATCCTAATATATACACTGTATTTATTTTGTTTACTATGCTGAATAGAAAAATAAAACATGGGGGGCATAGGAAGTAAAACAAACACACCCTGATCAGCCACTTTCAGGGAAAAAGAAAAGACAGAATAGGGAAGGAAAAGATTTGAAATGTTTCCCCCAGCTGCTGGTTGGTAAATGACAAAGCCAAAAGAACCCAAATGGTGCATTACTTCAGAAGTTAAAGAGATGACACATTTTGTTAGTTGGCACTAGACATTATAAAAAACAGCACAAGTTCCTCTTAAAAGGTTACAAGGATCTTTCTCTCTCTCTCTCTCTTTTTTTTTTTTTTGGTGAGAGAGCAAGTTTGTTGGTTGTATCTACACATTTGTATTCCTATCTCTGTTTCAAGAATTCTTTTGATTTCATAAAGGGTTCCCCGGCATAGATAAATCTACTTATCACAAAGCTGTCTTGGGTCAGCATCGCTACAGTAGCAACTGTTACCATAGCAACTGGGAATGGGTTTAGCTAGCAGAGAACAGGGCCCCGTGCATGCATAAGGGAATGATGAGACTGGGATTAGAAAAACAGGCTCCCAGAATCATAGAGTTGATATAAAGACAAAGAGATCCCTATGTGTTCTGTATCATGGATTCTGGTTTGAAATCAAACTCACCTAACTGAAACTAAATAAATCAGCTAAACAAAGTCAACAGAGGTAACAGGTGAGTAGTGACTTATTCAACCATTATTCCAAAGAATCCATACCAGTGTTCAAGGAAGCCTTACATTAGCAGTTGAGAGGAGAAGAAATACATTACTTGGTACAAAAAGATTTGCTACAGATGTTCTTAAGGAGATAACATATACGTTGGACAACAGAAGGAGTTATTTTTTTTAAATACCTTTTCACCCTTAAAAATTCCCTAAATAAGGCAGGGAAAGTGTAGGCAAAAATCGAACAAGATACAAAAACAAAACAAAGAAACACTGCCTGTGTGTAGTCTTTTCTCCGGCTATCCAAAATGTACTTTAAAAAGTCAGTCTGAATAAGCAAACAAAGGTCACATATGCAAATTAAAATTAGTATCTACCTGTATGTTGATACCTTTAGTGTATTTCCTCTGAGTGGGGAATGCCCAGGAGCCGGCAGTATTGAGAATTTCCCACAGACCCAGAAAACAGGAGGAACCTGGAATCTCCTTAAATGTCAGTGTTTGACCATCTGGAGAGCAGAACTATAAAGCTGTGGTCCTGGAGCCAGCTCCAACTGATTCTCCTTGCTATAATCTACTCCTCAGGTATATGTCTGGAGACATTCTTCTTCTTGGGTAGCTGTCCACAGTCCTGACAAAGGCAGGTGTAGCCACTAGCCATAAGTAGACAGCTCACAGAAGTGCACATTGTTCTCCTGCCTGTTTGTTAAAAGCAGATGCTACCACGGAGCACAGACATACCTGCAGGCAAAACGCCCACGCACCAAAGATAACAAATGACCCCCGAGAGCAGGTGCTGCCACTGTTTCTGCATTTTGTAGTAAGCAAGTGGTGGGGAAAACATTACAATGTTTCAAACAATGGGTAAGTGAAGGGATTGGCCTTCCAGTTTAGATTCTTTATCAACAAAACACTGAGTAAGAACAGCTAGGAGTGCCTTTCCCTTCCAGAAAGACTTTCTGTTTAACGGAAGAATCTTAATGAGGAACTCTGGAAGTCTTTAAAGATCCAAGGGCTAACTTTTCAAGGTTGACTGAGTTCAGTCATGTCTAGAGTACTCATCATAAGAGTAACCTCTTGACTATCCCAACACTGCCCCTGCTCTGAGAGAAAATGCAGGTCGCTAGAAGGCTCTGGCAGCCTGGCTTTAGAGAAATTAATTCTACAGTATTTTCAACCAATGTTTTAGTGTTACTTATCTAATTATAATATTGTCGTCAATGGTTGTGGAAGTTTGTGTCTGTCATGTCTCTTTCAGTAACTAAAGAAAAGTTCTAAGCAAGTCTCTATAACAGATAAGTATACATGAGTACACTGTAGCCATCCTCAGACACACCAGAGGAGGGCATCAGATCCCATTACAGATGGTTGTGAGCCACTGTGTGGTTGCTGGGAATTGAACTCAGGACCTCTGGAAGAGCAGTCAGTGCTCTTAACCACTGAGCCATCTCTCTTATAACAGGTCAGTATAATTACTGTCTATATTATTTCTCTTTCTAAAGGTATATATTAGTGATATGGCTCTCGTTCGAATAAACCCAACAACTGCACTAATTTCTCACGCATAAAGAAAGACAGAAAAATTTTAAAGTATTTTTAAAGTGCCATAAAAGACAAAAGTCGAGTCTGGAAATCAAGTTAGCGTTCTGGGTTCAAGGGCTGAATCCAAGTGATTGTCAAGTCACTCAATCTACATCTGAGTTTTCATATGTGGGCAAAATATTGCTGGGACTTAAAAAAAATCTTTATGTGTATTCTGACAGGTTACCAATAACATTTAAAAGTAATCAAATGATTTTTTTCTTCTCTTTATTTTTAACATTTTATGTTTAGCTTTTAAGCGTATATGTGTCTCTGAGCGCACACAGGATGTATTGACTTTATGAAAGCATTTTGACTGAAAAATGCGGTGCGTGGATAGATAGCATCATAGCCTTCCACAGCGTGCACGCTTCGTCATGGAAGACCAATGGAAAAGTGCTGCCATAAATGCACACACACATATCCTGCTGCAAACATACCAGTCCTTGTGACGGTCAAGCTTTTGTTTCACAATGAAAAGGACCAAGTAGACATCAAGACACTTGCTAGCTGATCATTTTTGCACAATGAGAAAGAATACATAGAAAAAGGGAAGAAAGAAGGAGTCAAGGAGAAAGCAGGGTAGAAAAACCTCCAAATATTCTTTGGTTAAAAGAAATGCCTACCCAGTGCCTACCTAAAACTAGGCAGGGACAATTTCACAATGAAGATTGAAAGACATATCAAGATTTGGTTTTACATATTATGAGTAAAAAAGGAAGCCTATGAGTGTAAGATTGCCTATACATATGTGCTTGTCTGGATGGAAACCTCCATTAGGTTCAACGATCATATATTCAACTATAAATGTAAAGAAATCAAGACCAAAATAAAAAAGTCATTTACTTTTACTTTATGTGACTTGGTGACTAGATCTCCAAATGTATGTAAACATCAAAGTTCATGAGAACATTTCTTTTATAACCCAAGTAAGTACTCAATGGAAAAATCCCAGTTCATGGAATGGCTTCAAATACTTGTTAATGAATGTGGTTAGGAGTCTTTAGCAGTTACCTTGTTGAAGACAGGTTTATACAGATGATAAAACTGAAAATCCGAAGACAGCAACAACGAAAGGAATCCTAACCATCAGATAGAATGGCCCCTGATGTACCATCCTACATGCTTCTTGGGGGTTATAGCACAGAGACAAAGAGACCTGGTACTGAAATGATGATGCCTGATCATTAGAATACATACAAAAGAATACATTTCTGTACCTTACTTAATAAAGTCAGCACAGGAGTCATACAATGCACATTCAAAATATCTCCATGGGGGTAGACTAAAGTATTCGCACTTGATTGCCCTATGCTGGATTTCTTTTCCAAAGTATAATTTTTATTAGAGAATATCATGTAACTTAACCGGCCTCTACTTTTTATTCTATAATCTCCAGTTCTATGGTATCTCTTGTGGACACAGAAAGTATGTCTCTCTTTTGTCCTCGGGATCTATTGCGCTTCCTAGCACACACTTTTAATATGTTCCACATATCGGATCTCCCGGTTTCCGTCACGAAACAGTAGAGAATTGGATCGGCAACACAGTTTAGACTAGTCAGAGCCACTGTGATTCTGTACACCGTAAATGTCTGCTTTCCAGTCTTGTTATTGAAGTTCACGTTGCGCTCTAAAATGCAGCGGATGAGCACCATCACGTGGAAGGGGGTAAAGCATAAGATGAAAGTCAGCGTGATGCTGGCAAGCAGCTTTATGATCCTTCTCCTTTCGTTGTTTTCCGTGGCTTGGTTGTGCTTCACGGCGCGGTAGACTTTATGGTTGCAGATCATGATGGTGACCAAGGGTATTGCGTAGCCCAGGCACGTCCTGAACAGGTTGAGGTTTATCTGCCACTTCTCCAGAGGGTATTTGTCATAGCAGAGAGTGAAATTAGATTTCTCCGCATCACAGTATTCGACACTTGTTTCGTCTTCCCACAGAAGGATGGAGTTAAAGACCGATTCCAATATCCAGATAGACAGGCTGGTGATAAATGCAAATCTTCTTGTTCTTAGAAAAGAAAACCTTAGAGGGTAGACGACTGCTAAATAGCGGTCCAAGGCAATGCAAGTGAGGAAGGCCGTGCTGCTGTAAAAGTTCAGGTAGGTGAAGAAAACGCTTCCTTTGCACAAGGTGGGAGAGAGCGTCCAGTTGTCTTTATTCCAAGTGTAGTTTATCCAGAGAGGCAGCGTCAACGCATACAGCAGATCTGACAGTGACAGACTGAAGAGGTAAACTCCTAGTTCATTTTCCTTCTTCGCTTGCAGAAAAGATACACATAAAGAGCCGATGTTGGCTGGGACGCTGACTATAAACACAAATATGTAGACCACCGGGAACAAATAGTGGTCCAAGTCATGCTGTTCTTCAACACATGTACTGTTCATCGTCATTTTTTTTTTTTACAGTGGCTATTACATTACTTCTCAGGCAGTAAACGGGGAAAGGACTCTCGCCTTGTAAATTTTCAATGTTAAAGTCTCTTTCTCTCAGGGTTTTCTCTCAGTCTCTTATGTTTCTGATTAGTGCATCCAGGCATTGAGAGAGTGATTATAGATCGAAGTTTTACACAGACTATTACTGCTAGAAGTCAGGATCCAAGCTCCTGGCGGTGATTTAAAGCAGTTAATTAGATTTAACCATCAGAAGTCTTCATGTTTAGAATCATGGGATTTTAGCCTCTCGTCTGTCCTTTTGAATCTTACAGGAGATTGGAGATTGGTGAAGCTGTGAACACCCTGGTTTTATTTTCATACCGCTGGGCGTTCTTTTAAAAGTGTCCTGATTCTGCAATGAAAGGGGAACTAGAATTGGTTAGATATGTGTAAGGTATACAACCCCATTCCAATCATGACTTTAAAGCTGTTGTTTCCTTTCATTTATTGAAAATAAAAAAAAACATTTCAAATTACAAACACCATTTAACTAAACCAATGAACTTTAGCAAATAAAATCAGAGATTTTTTTTTTATTTCAAATAAGAATTGCTCAAAAGATGCTAGCTCATAGAGAATGGTATTTCCTACCAGACGATGCCTAATAACCATTACCAAAGTTTTTTAAACTGTTAAAGCTATTTTAGTGGCTAAAAAAATAGAAAGTTTAATTATTTGGTTGTGATGGGAAAATACTACTTTATTCTGTTGCTTTGGAGGGTAAAGTACATGGCTATACAATTTATACGTTTCAACTTAACATACACTATCAGTATAAGGCATTTCAAATGTCACATTGTTAAGAGAATATTTTCATAACATTATTAAGTAGAGTTTGAATATAATTTGTTGAGTACTAATGCACAGGCAGTCCTCCCTCTTCTGTGTCTCTTTTGTTTCTTATGAAATGTAGCTCACTATGTCTCACTTACATCCCACAAATGGGGACCCAGAGCCACTTCTATTCTCTGAAGATGTTGTGATTATCGACTTCTATCCTTAGAGCTGGCTGGCTCTGAGGTTCATTCCTTTGTAAAATGGCACTGTCCTAGAAAAGGGCTCCCAATCCCTTTGCAAGTGGGGCCTTGTTTTGATGGTTTACATGATGGGACCTTTACGGAAAGCTGCGCGTTGGACGTCACTCTCTTTCCAAGTGGAGATGAGTTCAGAGCACAAATGAGTTTTCTATCACAAGGCATGATTCTGGGAAAAGTCACGCGTGGGACGCATCTCACTCTTCAAGAGGAAAAGTAAAACTCCCAAATGGTCTGGTTCGCATCACACTTAAAGATAGGAATAAAACTGCAAAGCAGACTGCAGTAGCAAAATATTTGCGATGGAAAACAGAAATCAGAGCTGACGAGGGGGAGGTGAGCAAGGCACTACGGATATGCTTGAGTTAGACGTGGGTGGGAGGGCAGCCAGGGCTTCTGGATCGGAGAAACGAGGCGCAGAGTTTGCACCAGGAAGGCAGAAGGCGCTCTTCTGCCTCCACACCCTAGGAGGCTGTAGCTTCTGGGTGAGGGCAAACCAGAAGAGAAATTAACAAGTTCCAGAGACGTTCACAGACAACAAAGAGAAGCTGGCAAGTTCCTTACTTTGCTCTGTTTTTATGCAAGGAGCTACATAAAAAAAAAAAAACAAACTTCCCTGAGTGTTCATAGAGTCTAGCAGATGTTCACTTTGAAAGGATGAAAGGATCTGAGTTCGCGCCATTTGTTTGGTTCATGTGACCTACTTACGTGGTTCATTTTCATCACCCACCATGGAAATATGAACTGAAACCTCAATGAGACACCACTAACACACTCGCTAGAATAAACTGTGAGGTGGAAAATACCAAGTTTGGTGGTGATGTAGAGTACCCGAACCCATACGTACACTAGGCTGGAAAATGTACACATGTAACATGATTTGGTGATCTTGCTGCTAGATGATCATTTGCTAAGCAGCAGGCACTAAGATCAGAAGGTTTACAGTAGCACTGCTTGCAAAACACACCAACTAGAATGCCCATTAGCAGTAGAATGCATAGCACACATGGTATGTCATCGTCGTCGTCGTCATCATCATCATCATCATCATCATCATCATCACCATCTCTATCTCAATGCTTTCATTTTGGTCTAAATGAAATAATAGAGTTGATGACTAATAACACAATGCTGACTGACAAGACCAACACAATAGAGAGCATGCTATTGGATAAAAACCAGCCACAGTTTATGCTGAGTCAGAAGAATGATTACCTTTGATCAGGTGACACTGAAAGAAGGTGGGAGGGGGACTTGCGATACTCAGCAGTACTCTGTTTCTTAATGTGGGTGCTGGTTGACTGGACAAATGCAACAAGTATCAAGCCGTAGACTCGGTTTGAACAGGTTCAGTTTGTAAAAACCGATTATGTGGTAAGCTTAGGACGGTGAATGGTGTAATTAACAGGCCATGGTGACTGAGGCTTGACAACGTGTTTGACATGTAAGCCTTCCTAAGAAGTACAATTTGCTTCTTTTTTCTTACATGAGAATCAACAAAATGAATAAAAAAATAATTTAAACAGTCATGGAATGATTATTAAATGAAAAGTGAGTTTTAGGCATCTAGAAGAAATGAATGCAGAATTTTCTCGTAAAGAGACGCTTCCTCAGCCTGGGCTTCAGAGACCCCCAGAGATAAAAGCCCTGAGAACTATGATTACGTCATGGATTTCACAGGCAAATGGATGGAACTAGAAAATATCATCCTGAGTGAGGTAACCCACACCCAGAATGACATACATGGTATGTACTCACTGATGAGTGGATGTCAGATACCCATGCTCTAACTCACAGACTGTAGGAAGTGTAGCAAGAAGGAAGGCCCAAGTGTTGATATCCGAAACCCACTTAGAAGGGGAACAAAATAATCACAGGAGGCAGAAGGAGGGAGGAAACTGGGTGGGAGAGGGGCGGGGGGAGGAAAAAAGGAGGGGCAGGATCAGGAATGGTCATCCAGGGGGCCAGGAGAATGAATTGAAATATGCAGCAGTAGGGGTTAGGGGCCACGGAAAGTTCCAGAGACCTGAGATATGAGAGGTTACCAGGACTCATGGCCCCCAGTCGAGGCAGGAGGTCATCCACCCATCTTCAAAATTTTTAACCCAGAATTGTCTCTCTCTATAGGAAATGCAGGGACAAAAATAGAAACTGAAAGACCCACCAGTGACTGGCCTAACTTGGGACCCATGCCATGTGTGCACACTAAATCCTAACAACATTACTGAGGACATGTAGTGCGTGCAGACAGGAGCCTCACATGGCTGTCCTCGGAGAGGCTCTACCAGCCACTGACTGAGGCAAATGCAGACACTTACAGTCAACCACTGGATTGAGGTCAGAGACCGATATGGAAGAGTTAGAGGAAGAATTGAAGGAGTTGGAGGGAATGTAATCACATAGGAAGAACCACAGTGCCAACTAACCTGGACCCCTCAGAGCTCCCAGAGATTAAGCCAAAAACCAAGGAGCATACATGGGCTGGTTCACGGGCCCCAGGCACGGGAATAGCAGAAGGCTGCCTTGTATAGCCTCAGTGGGAGAGAATGAGCTTAATTCTGTGGAAATTAGATGCCCAGGGAAGAGGTGGGTGAGGTGAGGGTGGGTGGATGGTGGGGAAGCACTTTTCAGAGGTGGGAGGAAGGGGATGGAGTGAAGAACGAAGGGAGGAGGGACCAGGAAGAGGGGACAACTTTCAGAATGTAAATAAATAAAATAATTTAATAAAGATTTTTTAAAAAATACCCGAGATGGGGGGGTGTTTGGGGAGGTGGGGGACTCTAAGAGAACTAGGTGCACAAAAGCTTTAGAGATAAAGGGATACACAGACCATGTGTATCTAATCAGTTTAAAGAAATAAAGATGGGATCACATGATGAATGAAGAGAAAGAAAATTAGCCGTGTGTGATAGCTTCTGCCTGTAATCCCAGTGTCTGGGGAGCCATGGCTTAGGGAATCACCATGGATTGACTAGCAGCCTGTGCTATGGAATGAGAGCATGTCTCAGGAAAAGGAGAGCAAGGAGTGAGGAGAGAATGTCAAAACTGAAAAATTTCTCTAAAAATTAGTGTAGACTTTGTTGAGTAAAATGTCATAGTAAAAATTCCTCAGAAGAGAAGCAGTATAGGAAACTAAAGAAATCAGAAAAAAAGTTATCTGTGTAAAAGAAAAAAGGGACACAGGAAAGATATACAGAGAGTAAACCAAGAAGATGAGCACACGTGTGACTGGAGCCCCACAAGGGAAGAAAGGAAGATCAGTGAAGTCCACGTGTAACTCGAGTCCCGTAAGGGAAGGCAGGGAGGTCGGCGAAAAGCAATGGGCACAAATACGACGGCCGACTGATTTCCAGAACTTACGGGGGACATGTATCCCCCTGCATTATGAAGCCTAGTGTCAGATGTGACAAAGTGAAAGTTCTGTAGCTAGATACACTGTGATCAAAAGGCAGAGACCAGAAACTAAGGGGGCAGGGGTGGGGGTGGGGAGTGCCAGAGAAAGAAAGATGGATTAGGTTCAAAGGGCACATTTCTGACTGACAAGGGGCTTATCGACGGCAACCACTGAAACCAGATGACAGAGTATTCACATTACTGTATACCAAGAAAATGGCTGTCATCCTATTACCAGATTTCAAGAAACAGAGTGAAACCTAGCATTTACAGGTGACTAACACTCAGCAAATTGCCTCTTCGGTTCTTGAAGAAACCTTTTTTAAAGGTTCTTGGTGAAGACAGAAAATGAAACTCTATGGTCTGAACCACAAGAAGGGAAGGACCTGGGTGAGCTGCTAAGGAGGGGGGCTCTAAAGAATGTCAGCATCACACCCTTGGGTAGGCTCATGCACCCGAGGGAAAACACCGAAGTCAAAAAGGTCTCCTCTCTTGAGACAGGACCAAGAAAGGAAGGGCAGGCACTGCTGTCTTCCTTTTTGTGTTATTAAGCGAGTGTATGTTTGTTTCTACAAAAGTGAAGACAGAGAAAATATTTTAGTGAGGTTTTACAGTTCTGAACGGAATACATTTCTTTAGCACTTCCTCCCTTGCCGAGAGCGGCCACCAGCCAGGGTGGCTTGATGAACCAGATAGCATCTTGTCTGTTGGGCAACAGAGGCAGTATGTGCTTGTGGTCGCTTATGGAAAGGTTCTCAAAGTTCTTGGGGGCAATCTGTGGTTCTTCTAAGTTTGTTTCCTCTCATGTATATTAGTGCTCAGGGCACAGGGTTGCTCTGAGAGTTAGATGAGGTGGCCTGTGGGGCCCAGAGCCAAGCACAGGGAAAGCCTATACCATATGTTAACATTAGCGATGTAGTGCTTTCCCTTCTACCGCCCCACAGATTTCCTAAAAGGAAGTCAACCTTGACTGTCGTCAAGTGTGATACCAAGCCAGCATGTCAGATAGCTCTTGTTAAGTCAGTGAAAGTGCATCTAAAAAGTATACAAAACACATTATTCCTGTATCCTTCCAAATATTATTTAGGATGCTTTAGTGAAATTTTGAGAAATTTTGCCACCCTCACTGAAAATATGAATGATCCAAGCTTGAGTTTTATAAAAAAAAAATAAAGGCAATCTATAGTGTGGCTCTAAAAGTAATATAAATTATTGATGACAATAGCTAAAGGCAAATTGCTTGCACACAGCATTACAGAGACACTTTCACCTAAAACATGCTTGCTGCCTTTCGGGTCTCCACAAGTCTCTGCTACTATGACTGTTATTTATTAACAAGTAGTTACCACGGATGCTAAATGACGCCGGAAACGTAATTTTCTAACCTCACACGATTTCTGATGAATGTAAAAGCAATTCCCAGACTCCTGCACCGGTGGGGAGGTGACAGCAGGTAGCTCACCTGCCCAGGTTGGCAGAGATTCTTCCTAAACCATCAGTTTGCCAATACTGCATCCTGAGGAGAGAGCTGGGCACACAGTGTCCCCTTGGCTAACCCCATATCATCACCGAACCACTTCTAAGTTTGAGTTCTGACATCCCTGGTCCTACTACTCAAAGAAGAAGAAACCATGTGTCTTCCTCATTCGCATCGCTCACACAAAGCTTGGTCTTGTTACACTCACAAATCCCAAAGCAGATGCATAGTACCTTCTTGATCATTCTGCCAAAAGTACGCTATCTACTTTGAAATCTTGTTCTAGTTTTTAATCTCATACTCACCCGTTTCTGGAGTGATGCTTCTCTTGACTGAGGAGGCTGGCAACTCCGCTCGTATCAAGAAGAGAAACCAGTAGTGTTGTGGGGACAGGAAATTGCGCTCGTATTTTGTCATAAGCCAATGAGGAAGCAGCCTTTTAATGAGAAGGCTTACTGAGTTCAAACAAAAGGATCCTTCTGTACTTGAAGTGATGTTTGGGTCATGTATTGTCCTGTGATTTTCATAATCCATTCTCTTTGTGTCTTATTAAAAGTGTATACTTGTATGCCTTTTTCATGCATGTGTGTGTGACTGATGTATGCACGTGTGCACACTTTTGGAAACCAGGCAAAGTGTCCTGTGTACCTTGCTCTGCCTTATGCCTTTTCATAGGGCCTCTTACTGATGCTGGAACTGGACTGGTGGCTAGCAAGCTCTTCCTGTCTCTACTTGTCCACTATGCTGGGGCTACGATCATACATTTGGGCACTAGGATCCCAGCTCAGGTCCTCATACTGTACATCAAGGACTCTTCCCTGGTGATTCATCTCTACATCCTGTGATTTTGATGCTTTTCTTAATGGGATAGGTTGCAACCATTTAATCCTTTTACGTCTTCATCCTGTCACTACGCCTGCCTATTAGATCGACTGTGAGGGCATCTACATAGGCTCTGACTATTCCGTGGAAATGAGCATACCACCATGTAAGAGAGGGCTACTTGCTGTCACCCTGGATGCCACAGAAGCTTAAACACTTCTAGATGTGCATGAATGAGGTAGGATGAGTGATCTGGGTGTGAGGATGGAGAAGACGCTGTAGACCGATTTGGGGTGAGCTGCCTCATGGAGAATAAAGCAGAGGAGGTAGAGTGGGTTTGGGGATTAATGTGGGGATCTGAGCAGGTCAAGACAGACAGCTCTGGGAGAACTTCTCTCCTGGGGGACTAATAGGATTAGATGTATAGTATTCGATTACAGAATCATCTTCTCTTCTGGTAATCCTCTGGGAAAAGGAAACAGTGATTGCTAAAAGCAGCTGATGGGACTGGGTCAGGCAAATAGCTAATCATGGAATTTGAAAATGTGTTCAGGAGTGCTATAGATTGTGCTTTTAAAACACTAATGGCTGTACTTTAACAAGGTAAAACTATAAGTAGTTTAATGCAAAGTGAAATCAGTTTCTAGAACATTCTACTTTTGAGAAAGCTAAAGTGAGATATCATCTTTAAACTGTATCCCAATAAACTTTGATTAGAAATTAAGGCAAGGCTATTTTATAAGTATGAAATCGAGAGTGGAAAAGTTTAACTTAATTTTAGGCTCTACTCAGGATATGCCAAGTCTGTGTTTATAGTTGAAAAAAAAAAAGTGATGCCATAGCTGAGACATTTCTTCCTGCAGTTAAGTGAGGTGTATAAGGGAGATGCAAAGGCTTTTGAAATTTTCTTAGAATGTCTTCAGGAATCATAAGAATATGCCAGGCTGTGGTGGGGCACACCTTTAATCTCAGTATCTGGGGGGCAGGGGCAGTTGGATAGCTGAGTTCAAGGCCAGCCTGGTCTACCCAGTGAGTTCCAGGATACTCGATGTACACTCTGTCTCAAAAACAAAAAATAATAACAAGAAAGAATTGTAACAATAATGAATTTGTGAAGTATTCAAGAATGTGTAAATAACATGTAGTAGTTGAAAACTTCAGGATATATTGCCATTGAGATGATGGAAAATTAAGGTAAAATGTAAAAGCAGTAATGACCTAAAGCTTCAGGGTTGGGGTGTGGGGGTTCACTTAATGCAGTGTTTCCCTTGCAACCATGAAGATCTAAGTCTGAGCCTCAGGGGCAATGTCAAACAAAGCAAGTATGGTGGCATGTGATCGTGATCTCAGTACTGGGAAGGTAGAGGCAGGCAAACTCTGGGTTAGAGAAAGGCTTGTCTTTAATTTAAAAGAAAAGAATGATGAAGCCTGAGGAACAAGTCCCAAGGTGGCCCTCAGGCTGACACACGCATCTGCACACATGAACACATACATATGAATCTACACACATCAAGCACATACACACACATACAGAAACGAGGGGATTAAAAATTTGCCAAAATGAAATAATAATTTCGATCTACTTATGACTATAATCCCCGTATCTCTTTTTTGCTTGGTTTTGCACATTTGCCTAACTATTGTTTCTATTTCATGGGTAGTTCACAATTTGCACAAGATCTAATTTTACCTAGAGAGACCATACTTCTGTTTTTAGAGAAAGAGTATTTTCACATCCATATCAAATCTCTATGCCCTTTACTCTTCCAACATTTGAAAAAAGAGGATGTCGTTAGAGAACACGAGAGATACAAACTTTTACTTCTGCTTAAAGGAGGAATAAAAAGTTAGTGAGCAAAACTTGCTCACCTCACATGAGGAGACACCAACTTTCATGGAGTCTGCCTCTTGTTAAAACTGCACTGGCACCGTATTTTAATTACAGTGGCATTTAAATGAACAGTTGGAGAAATTCCAGAGCCCAGAGTCATGGAGGCATTTTGATAGTATAAAGGCCAAATCAATAAAAAAGTTATTTGAACATTGGCCTTATGGGGCCAGAATTCTTGGCCAGTCTGTTTTCTGATCTTCTGAGCTCACACTAGGCACTCAACAGAGGTCAGAGGCAGCGAGCTTGGGCTAAAAATGGGAAACAGGGCAAATGAACGCGGACTCTCTGGATTGCAGCTTCTCCATACGGCAGACAGTGTAGGCAGTTATTCTGCTGATGAAGGACATTTTCCTCCCCTTTCTCCTTTTTTTTTTTTTTAAAGCTGCATCACTTGTCTGGTGCAATTTCCGAGATTAAAAGCAGCGAGCAAACAGGGTGGGATCAAGTTCTGACACCCTGCTATGTTTTCTCATTTTTATTCCTTTTTTTTGTCCATGTAATTAGTCGTGTGGTGTTTGTTGCCTAATGAGAAAGGGTTCTTGGCAGAAAGTGAGAGTGGAAAAGGCTATGAGTTTAGTTTCGAAAGAGGCGGCTGAGAGGAATGGAAAGGCTGGGGTTCTGGGCCACTTGCTTGGGGAAATCCTGCTAATATCCAAATTCAGATGTGACAAATGCATAAAGTAAGGGCTCTTAGAAAGTTATGAAGAGCATATATAGGTTGTTGATGAGGGCAATATCTGGGGTTAAGTAAAAATAAACTATCAAGGCTAATATTCAGTCTTGTCATTCAGTCTTGTGTGGCTAATAGATAGTTCGAATGCTGTCTGTGTTTGGCATTCTCTGTTGGTCAGCATTGTGCTGTATATGGAAATAATCTCTCTGTTGAACTGTGTTGTGGTTTGAACATGAAATGTTCGCAGAACCTCTGTGTGAACACTTCATCCCCACTGGCCGTGCTGTTTGGGGAAGGTTGTGGAACCCTCGAGAGCCAGTAAAATGGGCCTTGATTATTTTATAGTCTGTCCCCACATTTTGTCTCTGTTTCCTGGTTGTGGACACAAGGTGACCAGGCCCATGACACCTGATGCCCTATTATCCCTGTTGTGATAAATTATACTTCTTCAACTCTAAGACAAATAAACCCTTCCTCCCTCAAGTTGCTTCTTGCCTTGTTGCTTGTTTGGTTACAGTGACAGAAAATGAGGGTAATTAACATAAACTGTCATTTTCTTCAGCTCTAGGAACTCAGTAGACTCTAAAATTCCCCTCTAACAGTTGATATTGACAGTTGAAAGGAGACTAAGTGTACTTCCTTTGAAGCATGGCACTGAAACCTCCTGGCTTTCTATTACTTGAACAAATCTTTGCAGTAAACATCACTGACAAACACAGGGAGAGGAGGCAATTTTCGCAGTGAGAGAATTCACTGTCATGATTACATTCACTGAGGATTACATTCAGCCAGCGTTCTTTGCTGCAAACAACAGAAACTGTGGTCACCTGGCACAAAAAGTGACGTGGAAAGCAGTCAGATATGGTCTATGATCTATGCAGAGCTCTGAGGATGAGGTTTATAAAAATGGTTAGAGAGAAAGAACAGAAAACCAGGTCACCCCATCTGGACAGTCAGGTTAGGATGGCACTGTGGTACTCTACTGTGCCGGGCCCTTGAGGACACTTTAGCTGGAATCTCTGTAGCATTCTGGGGTTCCAGTGTGATAGATCCACCCTCAAACATCAGGCCACCCTTCCAAGGTCAAAGTACAACTTCAAGGAACTGACTGCGAGGTCTGGTTACGGTCAGAGCCTGCGCTGAAAGCAGGAAGAGGGAGACTCTGCTTCCTTCAGAATTAGGCAGTCTAATTCTGCCTCCCGACACACTTAGCACTGGGAAGCAGTGAGAGGTCTGGATTATTATAGAACAAAAACTCAAAGTAAAGCAAGGGCTGGAGAAATGCCTCAGTGAGTAAAGGTGCCATCATCAAGGTTGCTGACCTAAGTCTAATCCCTGAAAGCCATGTGGTGGGAGAAAACCTCTGAACTCCATGTGTGTACAGTGTCCTGAGTGTGCAAACCCCCTCCCCAATAAACAAAGATCTCATAAAAGAAGAAAAAAAGATAAGAAGCCTTAAAACAAGAACACACACACACACACACACACACACACACACACACACACACACACGTGTACCCAGTCTACACTTTTTAATAAATCCAAACCAATACAAAAATAGAAATATATTTTCCCTGGATTTGCTGAAATGTGAGAAAAAAAGGTACATTCAAAACACAGTTGTTAAACTTGTAAATCATTTATGTAGCATGTTGTAATGTCATGTGCTGATCACGCTTTTGAGGGCTATGTGAATATTAACCTGACTGAATCTCCTATTGGTCAATTGCAGGCATCAGTTTGGGGGGGGGGCAGGACTCAAGTCCAAAGGGCATGTGCACACATACACTTGTGGGTCTGCGTTTGCTGATGCCAGACTTGGAAAGTACTAGTGCTCCTGCCTCTGTATGTAGTGATCTTAACCCTAGCTTAGCCATAGCGCCAGCCCCACAATCACATATTCTTTTGATAGAAGTTGATTTATAAGTTGCTGGCAGAAACAACTCTATCCAGAGTTGAAAGCTCAGACCTACAAGGAGACACTACAGTATGTCTGTAAAGAGACACGCCCTCACATTCTTTCTCATTCTGGGGATACCTCAAAGGAATGCTTCTAACTCTTTTAGTAATTGTTTTGTCTTACCTTCTCATGTGACCAGTGATTTTTTTTTAAGTTCAAGAATTATATACTGAATATGTGTATGAGTTGGACACTGCTTAGAGAATGCTTGTGCATATACAATGTGACAGAACAGATGGGACGGGCTGTTAGGAACCTTAGTCAGCACTTTGGCTTAAAAGGCAAGGCTGCTCATCTTTCTCAAAAGGTTATGATTCTTCTCTTATCTTAATTTACAAAAAGGAGACGTTTAGAGGAACATAAATAGGTTACTCAGAAACACTTCTAATTCAATTTAAAATGGTTTAGAAGAATACATTAGAAACACGAGACCTTCCTCTTCTAGTCTGATGCCATTGATCCTGAATCCATACATTTAAGAGAAACTAAGAACACGATTGCTTCTCTGATAACTGTGATTTCTCTTTATCTCACATATAGGTGAATTTTCTTTTCCAGTCTGCATACATGACTTTGCTTAAACAGAAATATTTGTTCCCTGAGTATAGATTACGGATTGGAGACAACAGCTGTTTGCTTTGATATATGAACTGTGGTGCTTCCAGGAGAGGTACCATTTGTTTTGTTAATGGTTTCTATTTCCTATTCTGCATCGTTTGCACGATGCACAAAATCTTTAACCTGTCTGCCAATAGAAAGTTGGAATGGCATGCTACAGGAAGGCATATGCTGTATGTTGGCTTCAACTTCCTGTTTTCATGAGTCGGGTATGTGTTCCAGGTTTGGTGAGAGACCCTGCCTCAAAACATAAGGTGGAAGAGTTGGGGAAATGACTCAGTAAGAATATTTATTGCATAAGCATAGGGACCTGAGTCCACGTCTTCAGCCCCTGCATAACAGGTGTCAGGCAACCGTTATCCCAGGGCTTCAGAGGAAGGTTACTGGACCTTGCTGTTCAGTAAGAAATCCTGTCTCAAGGGAATAAGGTAGAAGACACCTGAGTATCTGCTCTGGCCTTTTTGAGGACTTGTGCACATACCTAAATATGTTTGAATATAAAACACACACACACACACACACACACACACACACACACACACACACACACACACAAGATACTGTATCGTCCAGAAAGACCCTAGAGATATCATAGGCTGATTACAGGATTTTCAAGTGGTTTGATTTTATCCCTTCCTACAATTTCCCATAATTGTGTTTGTGGTGGTCTTCATTATCCACTTGACTGAATTTAAAATCACCACAAAACACACCTCTGGGTACATCTATGAAGGGTGTTCCCTGAAAGGCTTATCTGAAGAGGGAAGATGTCACGTGTCCTGGATGGAACAAAAAGAAGGAAGGAGTGTCAGCATTCACCTCTCTGGGCTTTCCTGACTGGAGTTGCAACAATACCAGGTGCCTCAGGGCACTGTTGGCATCACTCTCTCACCAAGAAGGATGGAGCCTTTGTTGTAAGTCAAGATAAGCCTTTCTGTCTATAAGCCCTTTATCAGGTATTTTTTTTATCAGATATTTTGTTACAGCAATGAGAAAAGTACTGAAGACAGCAGTCCTGAAACACAGACTTAGGCTTGTTTTTAAGGGATGGCACGACTTATTCCAAAGATAATTATGCAATGGCCTATGCTCCCTTAAGCCCCAGGGCCAGTGCCTCTGGCCTGTGTCTTCTTGCCACTCTGGTGTCTTGGGGGTTGGGATGGGAACTCAACTGATTCTATACTTTCCACTAAAAGAATTTTCAGAGAGAGAGGGAGAGAGAGAGATAGAGAGATTGATTGATTGATTGATTTCTCTTCAGCTTTTCAGACATCAATTTTCTCCAGTATTAGGGGAATCCAAATTCCCAGGATAGTTCACACTTTCCTACCAATGTAGGGTTGTCCTGGATCAGTTTACTCACAGTGGAAGGTAGCTTATGATTGTTCCAAGGAAGTATAATTTCACCTTTGTCAGCTTTTGGGTCCTAAGAGTTTAACTGCTCTGACAGACTAGATGGATGAAGCACACAGATTGAAGTTGCAGGGCACAGGGACACACCCTAAGAAAATGAATACCCCCCCCCAAAAGGTTAATGACGTATGTGCTGAATCTGATCAGGAGCAGTCATGTTGTAAAATGTGCCAGCAGGCATGTCCAATCGTCTCGTATCGTGACATTACGTTGTCAGCTATAGATTTCACACTTGAGCTTTGTACAATTGAGACTTTCTTTTTTAATCGTAAAGTCTCATATGATGTTTTGAGTTAAGTCTGTGTATAATTTTGGGGGTGGGGCTGCTTTTGTAGCTACCATCTTGTGGTCGGCAAGGCGCAGGATGAATGCATCTGCTAGGGTATTTAACTGGAGGGAGAAGTGAGTAGGGAGGTAAGGGTTACTGTAACAGGAGTTGGCAAACATTACCACTTCCTATATTTTAGTCAGGGCATCTTTCATAAGCGAGTTTCACAGTCCTTTAAGAAACACAATAAAGGTCCAAGTATCCTGGACCTAGTGTGTTTTTTAAGGTCTCTTAATCCAAAATACTATGTTATAGCAACATTCTGGACAGGTAATTATATTAACTCTTTTAAGGCTAAAAGACCTGGATATAGCACACTACTCAATTGAACAGAAACTCTGTCAGCTAGCATTTGCTAAGAGAATAAGCGCACCCAACTAAGATTTCCCGAGTGCCTATTATCTTACTTTTTATGTTATTTTATCCGGAGTTCCCTGACCTCTTGTTGTTGTCTCACAGTGGTTTAGGAAAAAAATCAGGGTCCTAAAGCCAAGCGACTCAACCAAGGTGACAGCTTGACAGCTTGACTGGGGGCTTAGTTTGGGGCTTCAAGCCAGGCCATCATTGCTGTCTCCTACAGAGAATGATCTACTAGGGTAGGACCACTCACAACCCTCTTCTTTTGACAGTTGTTAACCATTCACTTCCCGTTCATTAAGATGATCCATCAGGTGAGGTAGGAAGAGTGGTCACTAAGTAATTACACGCAGAGACCGGTCCCGCCTCTTTGACACAGAAGTGACAAGGCAAAACTCCCTCAACCTCTCCCTGCTCAACACTACAGCGGCTGCGCAAGCAGCCCAGAGCCCTCACTTAAAATGGCGAAAGCTTCCTCAGCCGTCCGCTCTTTTTCCTCAGGGAGGCGATCGGGCCCGCCTCCCAGGGTGCCACAGTCACGTGACCCGCACAATGGCTAACAGCCGACCTAAGGCTTCCCAGCAACGCCAAGCAAAAGTCATGACCGCCGCCGCGGGCTCGGCGAGCCGTGTCGCGGTGCCCTTGTTGTTGTGCGCGATGCTGGCGCCCAGCGGCGCCTACGAGCTAGACGACTCCGACGGGCTGGGCCTGGAGTTCGATGGCATCGGCGCAGTCAGCGGCGGCGGGGTGAGCGCGGGCTGGCGGGAGGCAGAAATGCGGAGGAACGCAGGGAACGCCGGGGCCGCCCCCTCCCACAAGCCCCCGCGGCGTTGCCGGGAGAGCAAACGCCACTATACGCGTGCGGGCTTGAGATGAACCCGTGCTGGCAGTTAGGTTGGAATGGGGATCCAGAGGGAACAGGTGTCTGCTGCAGTCAAAGTGGCCAGGGCTCGAGGGAACACTCGTTCTGGATCGCCGACCTGGGCTGTCCTTGCCGCGCTGGAAAGGTCGCCTCTGGAAAAGCCAGAGAGGGACCTTGAAGCCTCAGCGGGATGCTTCAGTTGTTCCCTTCCTTCCCTGGGAGTTAGTTGGTGGAGCCATTGAGTCAGAAGACATAGGTCACTAGGGCAGGGTTTGGGGACCCTTCTTGAGCAGTGAATAGTACACTTCACCTCCTCTTTAGGGTTGTGTAAAGCCTGAAGCGACCTGTTTTAAAAGAGGGCCACCTTCATCCACTAACTCTGTGTGTGTGTGTGTGTGTGTGTTGGGGGGCGGCGGGACTGGGAGGTGGGGTGGTCATCAGGCTTATTGGTTAAAGTTTTAAGTTGTCTTCCTCTCCCATTCTGTCTTCATAATAAACACCAGTTAATTCTCAAAAGATGAGTTCTTGAGAGAGATTTCTTGATGATTCAAAAATCTCGGGACTGGGAAGTGGTTTTGCTTTTGAATTGTAATCTTAAGTATAATTTTAGACTTACAGAAACATTAAAAATATAATAAAATGTTTTTATATACCCGAACATGTATGTATCTATGTATGGATGGATGTACGCATGTGTGTGTACTATGTACTAATCTCTTCTCAGTACTGGTTTTTATTTAAAATAGCCAATATTTCATACACAACCTTAATCTCTCCTTTTGATATCTTTATAATATTAATTCTACAGTTGTAGGCTTCTTTAAAAAATTGAAATTTCTAGTTTTACCTAGTTTACTCAATTTTAAGTTATTAAAATAATTTTATAAGCTGGTGTGATGGAGTAAGCCTTTGATACCAACACTCAGGAGGCAGAGGCTGATGGATCTGCCTCTGAGTTTGAAGACAGACTGGTATACTAGCCAGTTCTAGGCTAGCCAAGTGCTACACAATGGAACTCTAAAAACACTTAAGAACATAGAACAAGAAATTCATGTTCATTCTTAAAGGTTTATTTTAACTGTGTGTGTGTGTGTGTGTGTGTGTGTGGTGTGGTGGTGGTGGTGGTGATGGTGGTGGTGGTGGTGGTGATGGTGGTGGTGGTGGGAATGTTTGTTTAGGTGAGTGCAGGTAGCTATAGAAACCAGAAGCAGGTCATTGGGAGTTGCCATCTCTCCAGCCCCCAGAGCAGGTAAATCTATAAAATATTCAATTAGTAATATCTTTATACTGTATTACATGTTAGTCAGTTTAGAACAATATCGAATAGATGAAGATGGTTGAACATTTTATTTACACACCAGTTTTCAACGTGTGTGGAAAACATGTTACCTAGCACAGTGGTAGCAGTATTTAGATTGCCCTTTCCTGACTTTTACATATTTAGGGAAAGCATTTTGCTTCAAGGGTTGACATGCGGGCTTCAGAGGTACAGGACACTCATCTCCTGGTTTTGAAAAGTTATTTCATTTCCCTTTGCTTCAGTTTCTCTTCTGAGGGAACAAGGTGATTGTGATTAGCATTATGAGGACAGGTGTGATTAGCCAATTGTGATTCTTATGTCTTATGGAAGAACAAATTGTTTTAAGATCTTGAGGCAGGCTGTTGGGAAAGGGTCCTGGTACCCTAGTTTCTATGACTACAGACATACTTCAGCTTCAACAATGCTTGTCATCACAAAGGGGACATTTTGATCATCAAGAGATACAGTTGCCAAGACACATACTGTTTATGAGTCCTTGACCTATCATGCTTTTAGTGCTGCCTACCTGGAGACAGAGCCCTGAAGGCACAGTTGCACTTTTCCCTGGTTGCCTTGTAACTAACTAATCCTTACCTACTCACTGACATGGCCTCCCAAAGTACAGGTGTTTGCTTCACTCTTGGTTTATTTATTTTTTTTTTTTTGTTTTCAGACTGTCATTTGAACGGAGGGCCTGTACTATCTTTTTATCTTTTAAGATAACACAAGCTTATTTACTCAAAGTGTTAGGGGCCAGAAGTCTGTAGGTGAAAGCATTGGCAAGGATGTATTCAGTGCAAAGTTTAAGGGAGAACCTGCTCCCAGCCATTCCAGACGGGTTGCTTCTGCTGCTCATTGAGTGCCTGTACTTAATATGTCTTTCCGTTTGTTCTGTTATCAGTCTTAGGTTTTGTTCATACAGTCTTGCCTTGGGAATCACTGTTAGGTCAATCTTAACAGTAGCAGGTTGAGTTTATAAAGCTTTGTGTGTGGGGGTACTGTTTCCTTTCAGCATAGCTATTTTTAGTTTTGTTTTGTTTTTTAACTTTTTATTATATATTTCTTTACTTACATTTCAAAGGTTATTCCTCTTCCCAGTTTCCTGTCTATAAGCCCCCATTCCATCCCCTCCCTTCCCCCATACAGGTATTCCCCCTATACATCCCCCTTATTGCCCCCCATAGTCCCCTGCACTGGGGGATCCAACCTTGGCAAGACCAAGGGCTTTCCCTTCCACTGGTTCCCCAAGGCTATTCTCTGCTACATATGCAGTTGGAGTCCTGGGTCAGTCCATGTACAGTCTTTCGGTAGTGGTTTGTCCCTGAAAACTCTGGTTGGTTGACATTGTTGTTTTTATGGGGTTGCAAGCTCCTTCAGCTCTTTCAATACTTCCTCTAATTTCCCCCAAAGGGGTCCTATTCTCAGTTTGGTGGTTTGCTGCTAGCATTGACCTCTGTATTGGACATGCTCTGGATGCGTCTCTTAGGAGAGATCTATACCCGGTCCCTTTCCACATGCATTTTTTTAGCTTCATCAATCTTATCTAGTTTTGGTGGATATATATATATATATATATATATATATATATATGCCACATGTGGGGCAGGCTCTGAATGGCCATTCCCTGAGTCACTGCTCTAAACTTTGCTTCCATATGTCCTCCTATGGATTTTCCCTCTTTAAGAGAGAGTGGGAGCATCTGGATTTTGGTCATCCTTCTTGGGTTTCCTGTGGTCTGCAGATTGCATCTTGGGTAATTTGAGCTTTTTGGCTAATATCCACTTATCAATGAGTGCATACCAAGTATGTTTTTCTGTGATTGAGTAACCTCACTCAGGATATTTTCTAGTTCATTCCATTTGCCTATGAATTTCATGAAGTCATTGTTTTTGATAGCTGAGTAGACTCCATTGTGTAGATGTACCACATTTTTTGAATCCATTCCTCTGTTGAAGGGCATCTGGGTTCTTTCCAGCTTCTGGCTATTATAAAAAAGGTTGCTATGAACATAGTGGAGCATGTGTCTTTGTTGTATTTGGAGCATCTTTTGGGTATATGCCCAAGAGAGGTATAGCTGGATCCTCAGGCAGTTTAATGTCCAATTTTCTGAGGAACCTCCAGACTGATTTCCAGAATGGTTGTACCAGTTTGCAGTCCCACCAATAATGGAGGAGTGTTCCTCTTTCTCCACATCCTCACCAGCATCTGCTGTCACCTGAGTTTTTGATCTTAGCCATTCTGACTGGTGTGAGGTGGAATCTCGAGGTTGTTTTGATTTGCATTTCCCTGATGACTAAGAATGTTGAACATTTCTTTAGGTGCTTTTTGGCCATTCGATAATCCTCAGCTGAGAATTCTTTGTTTAGCTCTGTAACCCATTTTTTAATAGGGTGATTTGGCTCTCTGGAGTCTAACTTCTTGAGTTCTTTGTATATTTTGGATATTAGCCCTCTATCAGATGTAGGATTGGTAAAGATCTTTTCCCAATCTGTTGGTTGCTGTTTTGTCCTAATGACAGTGTCTTTTGCTATACAAAAGCTTTGCAGTTTTTTGAGGTCCCATTTGTTGATTCTTGATCTTAGAGCATAAGTCATTGGTGTTTTGTTCAGGAAATTTTCCCCAGTGCCCATGTGTTCGAGACTCTTTCCCACCTTTTCTTCTATTAGTTTGAGTGTATCTGATTTGATGTGGAGGTCCTTGATCCACTTGGACTTAGCTTTGTACATCGTGATAAGAATGGATCAATTTGCATTCTTCTACGTGCTGACCTCCAGTTGAACCAATACCATTTGTTGAAAATGCGATCTTTCTTCCACTGGATGGTTTTAGCTCCTTTGTCAAAGGTCAAGTGACTATACGTGTGTGGGTTCATTTCTGGGTCTTCAATTCTGTTCCACTGATCTACCTGCCTGTCTCTGTACCAATACCATATAGATTTTATGACTATTGCTAGAAGTTCTTTTATTGTTGAGTATAGTTTTCACTATCCTAGGTTTTTTGTTATTCAAATGACAAATTTGCAAATTGCTCTTTCTATAAAGAATTAAGTAGGAATTTTGATGGGGATTGCATTGAATCTGTAGATTGCTTTTGGCAAAATGGCCATTTTTACTATATTAATCCTGCCAATCCATGAGCATGGGAGATCTTTCCATCTTCACAGATCTTCTTCAATTTCTTTCTTCAGAGTCTTGAAGTTCTTGTCATACAGATCTTTCACTTGCTTGGTTAAAGTCACACCAAGATATTTTATGTAATTTGGGACTATTGTGAAGGGTGTCATTTCCTTAATTTCTTTCTCAGCCTGTTTATCTTTTGAGTAGAGGAAGGCAACTGATTTGTTTGAGTTAATTTTATACCCAGCCACTTTGCTGAAGTTGGTCATCAGGTTAAGTAGTTCTCTGGTGGAACTTTTGGGGTCGCTTAAGTACACTATCATATCATCTGCAAATAGTGATATTTTGATTTCTTCTCTTCCAATTTGTATCCCTTTGACCTCGTTTCACTGTCTGATTGCTCTGGCTAGGACTTCAAGAACTATATTGAATAAGTAGGGAGAGAGTGGACAACCTTGTCTAATCCCTGATTTTAGTGGGTTTGCTTCAAGTTTTTCTCCATTTAGTTTGATGTTAGCTACTGGTTTGCTGTATATTGCTTTTACTATGTTTAGATATGGGCCTTGAATTCCTGATCTTTCCAGGACTTTTATCATGAAGGGGTGTTGAATTTTGTCAAATGCTTCCTCAGCATCTAATGAAATGACCATGTGGTTCTTATCTTTGAGTTTGTTTATATAGTGGATTACATTGATGGATTTTCATCTATTAAACTATCCCTGCATCTCTGGAATGAAGTCTACTTGATCATGATGGATGATCATTTTGATGTGTTCTTGGATTCGATTTGCAAGGATTTTATTGAATATTTTTGCGTCAATATTCATAAGGGAAATTGGCCTGAAGTTCTCTTTCTTTGTTGTGTCTTTGTGTGGTTTTGGTATAAGATTAATTGTGGCTTCATAGATGGAATTTGGTAGTGCTCTGTCTGTTTCAATTTTGTGGAATAGTTTGGACAGTATTGGTCTTCTATGAAGGTCTGATAGAATTCTGTACTGAACCCATCTGGACCTGGGCTCTTTTTGGTTGGGAGACTTTTAATGACTGCTTCTATTTCTTTAGGAGTTATGGGGTTGTTTAAATGGTTTATCTGTTCCTGATTTAACTTTGGTACCTAGTATCTGGCTAGGAAATTGTCCATTTCCTTCAGATTTTCAAGCTTTGTTGAATATAGGCTTTTGTAATAGGTCCTGATGATTTTTTGAATTTCCTCTGGTTCTGTTATTATGTCTCCTTTTTCATTTCTGATTTTGTTAATTTGGACACACTCTCTGTGTCCTCTGGTTAGTCTGGCTAAGGGTTTATTTATCTTGCTGATTTTCTCAAAGAACCAGCTTTTGGTTCTGTTGATTCTTTGTATAGTCCTTTTTGTTTCTACTTGGTTGATTTCAGCTCCAAGTTTGATTATTTCCTGCTTTCTACTCTTCCTTGGTGTATTTCCTTCTTTTTGTTCTAGGGCTTTTAGGTGTGCTGTTAAGCTGCTGATATATGCTCTCTCCTACTTCTTTCTGCAGGCACTCAGAGCTATGAGTTTTCCTTTTAGTACTGCTTTCATTGTGTCCCATAAGTTTGGGAATGTTGTATCTTCATTTTCATTAAATTCTAAGAAGTCTTTAATTTCTTTATTTCTTCCTTGACCAAGTTGTCATTGAGTAGAGCTGTTCAACTTCCTTGTATATGTGGACTTTCTGTCATTATTGTTGTTATTGAAGACCAGTCTTAGTGTGTGGTGATCTGATAGGATGCATGGGATTATTTCTATCTTCCTGTATCTGTTGAGGCCTGTTTTGTGACCAATTATATGGTCAATTTTGGATAAGGTTCCATGAGGTGCTGAGAAGAAGGTATATCCTTTTGTTTTAGGATGGAATGTTCTATAAATATCTGTTAAATCCAATTGATTCATAACTTCTGTTAGTTTCTCTATGTCGGTTTAATTTCTGTTTCCATGATCTATTCAGTGATGAGAGTGGGGTGTTGAAATCTACTATTATCATGTGAGGTGCAGTGTGTGCTTTGAGCTTTAGTAAGGTTTCTTTTATGAATGTAGGTGCCTTGCATTTAGAGCATAGATATTTTAAGATTGAGAGTTCATCTTGGTGGATTTTTCCTTTGATGAAGGAAAGTGTCCTTCCTTATCTTTTTAATGACTCTTGGTTGAAAGTCAATTCTATTTGATATTAGAATTGCAACTCCAGCTTGTTTCTTCAGGCCATTTGCTTGGAAAATTGTTTCCCAGCCATTTACTCTGAGGTAGTGTCTGTCTTTGTGTCTGAGGTGTGTTTCCTGCATGCAGTGAAATGCTGGGTCCTCTTTACGTATCCAGTCTGTTAGTCTATGTCTTTTTATTGGGGAATTGAGTCCATTGATATTGAGATATATTAAGGAATAGTGATTGTTGCTTCCTGTTATTTTTGTTGTTAGAGGTGGAATTATGTTTGTTTGTCTCTCTTTTGGTTTCATTGCAAGGAAATTATATTCTTGCTTTCTGTACGGTGTAGTTTCTCTCCTTGTGTTGGAGTTTTCCATCTATTATACTTTGTAGGGCTGTATTTGTAGAAAGATATTACATAAATTTGGTTTTGTCATGGAATATCTTGGTTTCTCCATCTATGTTAATGGAAAGTTTTGCTGGATACAGTAACTTGGGCTCGCATTTGTGTTCTCTTAGGGTCTGTATGACATCTGTCCAGGATCTTCTGGCTTTCATAGTCTCTGGTAAGAAGTCTGGTGTAATTCTGATAGATCTGCCTTTATGTGTCACTTGACCTTTTCCCCTTACTGCTTTTAATATTCTTTCTTTTCTTGTGCATTTGCTGTTTTAACTATTATGTGATGGGAGGAATTTCTCTTCTGGTCCAATATATTTGGAGTTCTGTAGGCTTCTTGTATGTTTATGGAATCTCTTTCTTTAGGTTAGGGAAGTTTTCTTCTATAATTTTGTTGAATATATTTACTGGCCCCTTAAGTTGGGAGTCTTCACTTTCTTTTATACCTATTATCCTTAGGTTTGAACTTCTCATTGAGTCCTGGATTTCCTGTATGTTTTGGGCTAGAAGCTTTTTGTGTTTTTCATTATTTTTGACAGTTGTGTCAATGTTTTCTATGGTATCTTCTGCCCCTGAGATTCTCTCTTCTATCTCTTGTATTCTGTTGGTGATGCTTGTGTCTATGGCTCCTTATGTCTTCCTTTGGTTTCTATATCCAGGGTTGTCTCCCTTTGTGCTTTCTTTATTGTTTCTATTTCCATTTTCAATTCTGTCACCTGTTTGTGTTTTCCTGTAATTCTTTCAGTGATTTTTGTGTTTCCTCTCTAAAGGCTTCTACTTGTTTACTTGTGCTTTCCTGCATTTCTCTAAGGGCGTTCTTTATGTCTTTCTTAAAAGACATAAAGTCCTCCATCATTATCAAACAATGTGATTTCAAATCTAAATCTTGCTTTTCTGGTGTGTTTGGATATCCAGTAGGTTCTTTGGTGGGAGAACTGGGCTCTGATGATGCTAAGTAGTCTTGGTTTCTGTTGGTTAGGTTCCTGTGCTTGCCTCTAGCCATTGGGTTGTCTCTGGTGTTTGCTTGTCTTACTGTTTCTGAGAGTGACTTGGCCCTGCTGTAGGCCTCTGTGTCAGCACTGCTGTAGAACTGTTTTCCTGTTTTCTTTCAGCCTTTCTTGAGAATAGGTGTTCTGCTATCAGCTATGACAGCGCTCCTGGAGACTGTCTTCCAGCTCTAGGCGCTGGCAGGAATCAAAGGGTCCTGCCCCTGTTTGCTCGTGTAGGTCCTTGCACCCCACAGGCACAGTTGGCACTATGCGATTCCCTCTTGGGTCTGGACTGTGGGCAGAGGGTATGCTCCTCTGACTTCTCAGGAGTATCCATACTTCTGAGGTTCCAGCTCTCTCCCTCATGGGATTTGGGTGCAGGGAGCTGTTTGGCAGGATCAATTCAGTCCTGGGCACAGACCAGAACCGCAGGTACCAGCAGCTGTCTGTTCCTATATCCCTCTGTCCAAATGTACTGTGCAGTTTCCCCTTGGACCAGGGATGTGGGCCGAGGTGTGCAGAGGTGGCAGTCTGTCCTGCGGCCTCGGGATGTCTGCCTCAGGATAGCTCTTAACATGGCTGTAAGATATTGATGGGTAAAACTGTCTGAGATTCATCTAATTTATCCTAGCCCCCAGATGAGTGCTCTTAGGCTAGAATATTTCAGTTTCAAGATACATTTGGAATCATGTTTATAATAGCTATTTTTCTTGTTGATATGATGAGACACCCCAAAACAATTTAAGGCTCTCAGTTTGAGGGTTTGGTTCATCATGGCAGCTGGTCACATCATAGCTGCAGTTAGCACATAGATGATTACCAGTGCTCAGGTAGCCTTCTTAGATTTTATACATTTTGAGGTGTCAGCCCATGAAGTGTTTCTACTCACATTCAGGGTGGGCCTTCCTACTTCGGTTAACTCTAGAAGCTCAGTCACAGACACAGCCAGAAGATTTTCTCCCCAGTGATAGATATTCCAGCCTGTCAGGTTGACAATGCTGGCCATCACAATGTTTTAATGGCTTATCACTCAACCAACTCTTACACCATCATAAAACCTCTTAACGCTCGGAAAAACAATAGGCTTGTGCACCCAGTGATTGGGTGCAGACCAATAGCATGGCAAACGACTTTCCACAGACTGGTATGTGTGGTGTGTGTGCACGTGTGTGTGTACACTATAGACAAATACAGAAGATTATAATTGTTTTGATATTTTTGAAAAATTTTTTTCCCAGGCAACCTCCCGGCTTCTAGTAAATTACCCAGAGCCCTATCGTTCTGAAATACTGGATTATCTATTTAAGGTAAGGAAAAATAATCACCTAATGGGCCTGTGGTGTTTTTAAAATACATGGTGAAGTCCAGCCTTAGAATTTCTCAGCTTTCTGATAGAAGTTTGGCTCTTCTTCCACCATACTGCCCAAGGCCTCTAGGAGGTTTTGCATGACGGAACACACTAATAACACTGTTACTTTTTCCACAGCCAAACTTCGGTGCCTCTCTGCATATTCTAAAAGTGGAAATAGGTGGCGATGGACAAACAACAGGTAGGGGGATTTGGGACAAGCGGTTTCCCTGACATTTTACCTCTACTTAAACATATGGGACGGAAGGAAGATGGCCTCATTCTCTTCAGCAAACTGGGCTTTACTTTTCTCCTTTTCCATTTTTCAGGTGTGTGAACTGCATACTTTGTGCTGGGTGACATCAAATTGCCGGTCTGGCTTTTCTTATTTTTATTTTTAAGAATCATGTTAAATGCAAAATTTCCAAAATAGTATTGAGGCTCTGCATTGCTCATTTAGTTGATGTAGTCATTAGAGAAACAAATCCAGTTTTCTAAAAATCATGCACATTTGGAATTTTATGGAAAAGTTATGAGAAAAATTTAATTATGCATAGAATATGTTAGATGTAATTAACTTTAAAAATGTACTGTAAAATACATCAAATGTACTTTAGAGACACAGATATCGCTTTAAAAAACAAACATCATTTAAATAAAGACACAACCATCATAACAAAATTTTAAAGTACTTCTCTCAGTAATTAGATATATTTTGTTTATAGACCAAGTCCAGTAATATTACTTGAGAGTATTTTCTGTATATTTGTCTTCCTGCTAGTGATTTCAAGGTAATTTTTTTAAAAGGTTTTATTTTTATGCTATGAATATGAGTGTATTGTCCACGTATACCATGTGCATTCTTAGTGCCTGCAGAGGCCAGAAGAGAGTGTTGGATTTCCTGACAGGAGAGGTTTCGATAATTGTAAACCATCAAATGGGTGCTGGGAGCCGAGCCCTTGTGCTCTAGAAGAGCAGCCTTTATGCCGAGTCTCATCTGAAGATGTCCTCTTACTGGAGCTTTAGCACAAAAGCCTTGGCTTCCAGTGTAATAAACTAGGTTTGGCCCCTTATCAGGGACATGGCAGTGGTGATGACAGGACCCATGGCTTGTCTTTGGGGGGCGACAGGACTTTGACACTTTATTGAAAAGGGGAATGATCTTTCATCTGTGGTTTGGTTAGCAGGAGTTGTCATAGTTGGCAGAGTAGGTAACCGTCTGTGGTCAGGCTGTGGTCAGATCAACAGCTGGAACCTCCTAACAGAAGCTTTTCTCAGAAAAAAAATGTCCTATGTTAAAGCCTTCTAGACCAGGAGCTAAGGCTGATGCAGTGCGTTTGCTGGAGCTGAGTTAGAGATAGCGACACATTAGGGCAGCTCTCAGGAGTTCTCAGGCTGACATTAAAGAAGAACGGGGCTGGCAGGATCTCCCTCCTCATAAGGCCCCACTTAGCAAAGACTGGTGTCTGTGAACCGTGAGTGCACATGAGGACATTGGCCTCAGAGGCCCATCTCTGGCCTTGGTGTTTCCTCTGCTGGATGGGTGCTAGCACAAGACTTTGACATCACTGTGGTAGGCATATACATTTACCTTTTCTTAGAGCTTGCTGTATCATGACATTGTGGAATATAAGGATTGGGGCTCAGGAGTACAGGGATTCACAGCCAAGGTTGAGAGGGGCATGCACTTGAGGTTGGGAAACCTCAGGAAGATTGAACGCTCAGCAGAACTTAGTGCTGGGATTTTTCAGTAATAAAATGTGATAGCATTTCTCTCTGTACTGCTTTTAAAATAACATTATGGCTTTATGATTTAAGAACCGTACTGTGTTTAAGATAATGAAAAATATGAAAAAGATACTTTGCAAAGCCACCTTCTTACAAAATTCTCATCTGTAACAACTTTTGAACCAGACTTAAGAGTACAAGAAAAGTACCACTTTAAAAAATTGTTTTAGTATGTGTTTGCATGCAAGTGTGCGTGTGAGTGTATGTGTGAGAGTGAGACTGTGTGTGTGTGAGTGTGAGACTCTGTGTGTGTGTGTGTGTGTGTGTGTGCGTGTAAGAGAGAAAGAGACGATATGTATATGTGTATGTTCTTCAGAGGCTCTGGAAAGCACATCCTTGGGTCATGTCCTTCCTTTTGCTCTCCCTATTCAGACGGCACTGAACCCTCCCACATGCACTATGAGCTGGATGAGAATTATTTCCGAGGCTATGAGTGGTGGCTAATGAAGGAAGCTAAGAAGAGGAACCCAAATATTATACTTATGGGTAAGGTAAAGTCCTTAGCCTTCTCTTTTCCTTTCACTCTTAAATTTGGACTCATGTGTGTGAAGTCTCTTATTACTAAAGCACTAATTTTTTGATATTACCTCTGTACTACCAGCTATGAAACATATACCAGGAGTGAAATTTCATTGTCACTGTTTATCATGTTGTATCTCCATGCCTTGATTGATTGATCGATTGATTGTTTGGTTTTCGAGTCTCCTTTTGTGACCTAGGGTATCCTGGACCTTGCTATTACCCAAGACTGACCTCTACCTTATTCTCCTGCTGTCTCAGAAGTGCTAGGCTTCCCATCATGCCTGGCTTGTTATTTTAAACCTTGCTTTCCTAGGGTGTCTATTGCTGTGATGAAATACCATGACAGACAATGCAAGTTGGAGAGTAAGGTTTTTTATTGTTGTTGCTATTGTTTGTGTGTTTTTCTGCCGTACACTTCTGGATCACTGATTGTCATTGAAGGAAGTCAGGACAGGACCCTGGAAGCAGGAGCTGATGCAAAGGCCATGGAAGAATGCTGCTTTACTAGCTTGCTCAACATGGGTTACTCAGCCTCCCTTTTTATAGAACTCAGAACCACCAGCCCAGGAATGGTACAATCCACAATGGGTTGGGCTCTTCTCCATCAATCACTAGTTAAGAAAATGCCCTACAGGCTTACATACAGCCCGACCTTGTAGAGTCTTTTTCTTGATTGAGCTTTCCTCCTCTTTGATGACTAGCTTGTGTTAAGTTGACATAAAACTGTCTGGCAGTCTTGTTGATGTTAAGGTCACCAGAGACTGAGGATTCTAGACAAATCTGGTGGTGTCCAGTTTCTACCCATATTGAGCTTAGGTTATTAGCTTCGGACACACTGGATACTTGCTTAAGCTGGCTTGTGTTCATTTCACAATTCTTAGCAGCAGGAAGTGCTTTAAATAGCCAGAGCATAGGGCTTTTATCACTTGAAGTAAATTTGCTCTTTTGATTACATTCAGACTGAGTTAAATCAAATTATGGCTTATTTTAAATACCGTGTTACTGAAAATTAGTTCTCTTGATAATTAAAGCCAAAGAGTATTGCTTCCCAAACTGAAAGAACGGTGAAGAGTGTAGTCCTCCAAGTGGGTTTTTATGAGAGATTCCAAAAGTGTTTGGAAGAGTCTAAGCATCACTCCCTTGAGCGCATGCTCCCCATAAGCATCACTGCCTTGACTGCATGCTCCCCATTGTCCCGTTTCCAAGGTGAGACCTCATGTAAGTGTACACGCTGGGCATGCTAAGCCACATCCCAGCCAAGGCTCACATGGCAGACTCACCTTCCTGTGAGCAGCTCATTGTTTTAAATGTTCTGTTGTTTCAGTGTCACACTTTCCATGTAGTGAAATTAGCTTAGAAAAAAAATACTGTGCTGGGTTGATTTTGGTTCTTTTAACAGCAAACTAGATTGGTAATTTTCAAATATTGTAGTTGAGGTAGGAATTATCACTAGTGCCTTCCGGGTCTTTCTCCTAAGGTCACAGGCAAGAGTTACTGAAGGTCATGCACGTGGGTGACTTCCCTCAGCCAGCAGCCCTTTCCTGACTTGGCATTTATGTGCTTACCTAATGGTCCAGTTAGGTTTGCTGATCTTGGTTGCCTGACAATTTAACCTTAGTTTGTAAGATGATATCCTTGTGAATGAGACCTTCATTTTGCACTTATCACGTTAGGGTTGTTTTGGAAGAAGCCTTTCAGGGTTTCTCTGTTTGACCACAGAAAACAGGAGTGTAATATTGAACATTCCTATAGAGAACAGAGATGTTAAAACGTGCATTTCTTTCTGTTAGAAAATGCTGTGAGGGAGTCGTTTTTTATTTAATTTCATTTTCTTGAAAGGAATATACAGTTGGAAGTAGAGGGCATAGCTGTAAGGGTCAGTAAGAACGCTTGGTTTTTACTGCATAGAGACCATTTTTACATCTGCATGTGGTAGCGTCTTCCCTTTGAGCCAGCCTTGTGGTGGCCTTTGCCTAGTGCACTGTTTTCTCACCTGTCCCAGTGGTGGCAGCATGGTTTCACACGCTCGCTGCTCTTTCCCCTTTGTTCTCCCTGCAGGGTTGCCATGGTCGTTCCCTGGATGGCTGGGCAAAGGCTTCAGTTGGCCTTATGTAAACCTTCAGCTGACCGCCTTCTACATTGTGAGATGGATCTTGGGTGCCAAGCATTATCATGACCTGGATATTGATTATATTGGGGTTAGTAACACATTTTTAACACACTTTAATTTTATTTTTGTATATGTATGTACAATTTTAGAAAGTAATTTGATTCAATTTTGATTTATTAAAAAGATTTATGGCCTGGAGAGATGGCTCAGTGGTTAAGAGCACCGACTGCTCTTCTAGAGGTCCTGAGTTCATTTCCTAGCAGCAACATGGTGGCTCGCAACCATCTGTCACGGGATCCAACACCCTCTTCTGGTGTGTCTGAAAATGGCTATGGGGTACTCATATAAATAAAATAAATAAATCTTAAAAAAAATTTACAGCCATATTTTAGGTATAGGCAATACATTTTATATATTGCATAATACCATAACAGGGTATCTTGATATAGGTTTTATTTTTAATTATTATTTATGTATATGGGTGTTTTGCTTGCATGTATGTCTATGAGCATGTGCATGTAGTATCCTCATAGGCCAGTGGAGGACATCATGTCTCCCGGACCTGGGAATTACAGATAGTTGTGAACCCGATTGTAGCTACTGTAGTCTTGAACCAAAGATCTCTGGAAGAGCGAGCGGTCAGTGCTCTTAACTACTGAGCCATCTCTCCAGCCCCTTGTTATAGTTTTAAGAAGAAAAACAGGGAAATACTTTAGGTTACAAAATTCAGACCAGATTTTAAAAAGTACTCTTTCTAAATTGATAAATAGAAAAATGTGTTCAGAGACTGGTTTTATTTAATTCCTAGTCAATGGGGCTGAGAGGAAGCCCAAGGTTTATATCCTTGCTTTAAAACAAAACAACCCCCAAAACCACATGTTGCCCTTTTCAGAGAATGTGTAAATAGTTCTTGTTATTTCAGTAGAAAGAAACTTGAGCTCCTATATCTACCATGAGAAAACGAAACCAAATCTGCTATGATGGAGTTGAAACAAAGAAAAAAAGAGTCTGTCCTCCCTCCTACCGAAGGCTTGAACTGTGACTCTTTGTTGACTAACCCTTTTGTGTCATGAGACTCATTTATTATTTTGGTGTCTGATAACATTATGAATGAACTGCAGCTGACCTCTTATTGCTTTTCTTTGTCGATCTAAATTATTCTTGCCTTTGAACAGTACTGAATATTTTCCTCTTTTAAATTTTTTCACAGTAAAACATTTTCAATTAGAAAGTTTTCTTTTTCTAATTTTACTTTTGAGATTATAATATAATCTCACGTGGCTCTCTTTCCTTGGCTTCCCCCAAGTCCTCTCACATACCATCCTGACTCTCCTGGACATTCACAGCCCCTCTTTTCCCCACTGATTGTTCTTGCAAGCATATGTGTGCATGCATATATAGTCCCACAGATAGCCTGTTCAGTCCGTATAATGTATTGCATGTATGTTTTCAGGTCTTAGACAACCAATTGGTGTGCTGTTCTCTGGGGAAGACCACCCCTCCCCCTCAAAGCTTTCTCAGTTGCCTGGAGTTCTTTGAGGCCTCCTGCGTCCCCTGCACATGGAATGTCTCTTGGTATTGTCCTTGTTGAGCTCACGTGTATGCAGTCATGGTCGGGAGACTTTCTGGGTGTCGTTTGTGACATTCCTAGGATCCCAGTCTCACAGCAAATTTCCGGAGCACCTAGCTCTTGCAATCTTACTCCTCTGTGCACTGGAATGTTGTCTGAGTCTTAGGTGTGTGGGAGTGTTTGTAGATCTAGCCATTGGGCGGGACTCCACAAGTCTGCATTTTAATTGGCTGGTGGTTAGGATTTTTTTTTTTTTTATTCATAAAATCCAATTCAAATTCTCCTTCGAAGCCTTTGTTGTTGATGTTCGTTTGTTTTGGTTCTGTTTTGTCTGTTTGGTTTTGGGGTTTGTTTTCTAAGTCAGGGTTTCTGTGTGTGGAGTTGACTGGCCTAGAACTAGCCAGGTTGGCCTTGCCTCTGTCTCCCAAGTGCTGAGACTAAAGGTGTGTGACATCACTGCCTGGCTCTCCCTAAAAGGTTTTATCTAGTTTTTAAACAACAATGTGGTTCCTTTTTACTTTAAAACTTATTCTTAATTTGGTGAGTTTTCTGTTAGTGCCCTGAACCAGAGATCACCTCATTTTTTTTTATAAAGAGCTAGTGCATAAATATTAAATTGGTATTGCTATGTCATTGGCAGTATAAGCTACATATGCATTTACAGTGTGACTGTTTCATACCAAAGCTGTTTTTCACTCTTCTTAGACTTTGAAAATATAAGTGATGGACAAGATTTTGCAGGCTGCTAGAAATCTGCCTCCTTCTGTCCTAAACTGTTACTTAGTGTCCTTTAATGTATTATAACGTATAAAACGTTATATTGCAGCTTTACCGAGTTTGACTGTTGGATGCTAGCCACGTACTTCAAACTGTACCCCAAAAGTCTCACACATAGCCATAGTGGGTCTCCATTCATTTGCATTTGAATACGTCCTTGACTAAGATTGATGTTGTATTGAAGTTTTCATGCACTCACAGTATAAATTATCAGCCAACTTGTCCTGAGTTTCTGCTGTGTGGTAGAAGAGTGGCTGCCGTGTTCCAGCAGCGTCCTGAGCTCTTCAGCGAGAGACCGACACTGGGCATATCCATGATCATCTTATGGGATGGTTAAGGCATGAGGATGAGTCATGGCTGCAGGAAGGCAGTCAAGACACACTGCTTCCGCTCTCCTTTTCCAAAGTAGAACTGACAGTTTGTATCTGGGAACTTTTTTGTTAAATCTTGGTACGTTTAACCCATTAGTGTGATAAAATCAGATGGATCTCTGAGATTTCTGATATGGTACAGTCACAAAATATTTCCTGTGAATCTTGGTAAACTGTCTCATTTTAGTCTCTGGTTAGTTGCACACAGTGTGGTAGCACTTTTTAGATAAGCTCTTTATCACACCTAGGCTCATCTCTAGACTACAAGACTAAGAGCCCAGAGGTTCCCTTTCAGCACTGAAACCACACCCTCATGATTCTGAATGTAGGAGAGCAAAGTGTGTTTCCTTGTACACTTCCTCAGGAAGGTCCTGCTCTTGTGTTCTTGCAGGTCATTGCATTGCTCTGCATACACAAATTCCCTCTAAGATTCCTTCTAACCATTCCATGATAAATACTTCGCTTTTTACTATGTCTGCATATTAGAATTATTTCAATGATTCTCACACCTGTTTGTTCTCCAATGTCCAATGTAAGCTTTGTGCACATTATAATTCTAATATTTTTTGCATGAATGTATATTCTGTTGATGGAAATCTCTGGAATAAATGCCTTATTTTGAAAAAAAAATTTATGTCTATGAATGTTTGGCTGTGTATGTGTACATGTGTACCACATGTATGCCTGCTGTCCACAGTGGCCAGAGAGGGCCCTGCATCTCCTGGAACTGTAGTTGGAGGAGTTGTTGGCCACTATGGTGTGCTGGGAAATGACTTCTGTCCTCTCAGAGAGCACCAAAATGCTCTTTCTAACCCCAGAAATGGCTTTTTGAAAAATATTTTTTTAAATCTTTTTTCAAAACTGTAAGCTGTTAAAAGTTATTTTGCTTTATAAAAGTCTAAATTATATGACAGCAGTGTTTAAATATTGGAAGCTTGCTCACCAGGTAAATGAGGTGTGATGCCTCAATGACTGTGTTCGTTTTCTGACATTTGAAAAGTTTCATTTCAGACATTTTGATCTTTTGTTTTGCAGATATGGAATGAAAGGCCGTTTGATGCCAACTATATAAAGGTTTGTAAAACTAATCTCTTTTTGCTTATACTTCATACAAGGAAATTTGGAGGACAGTTAGATAGAAACCTTATTTTTTGACAGCATAGTTAATTTGCTAGATGTGACATAAAGTTAGGAGTAATGTTTATACCCCTAATATTGAAGAATATGTATAGAACTCTTCATCTGGAATGGCCTATATATGAAGAGTTGGGTTGAGCGTTCTTTTTACTTTGGACTAGGGTGTGGTTGTGGATAACGGTGGTATTCACACTCACTGCTTCCACCATCAGCATCAGAAGAAACAAAACAAAACAGAAAAGCATTAGGGAGGCAAACTTCCACACACCTGTGATCCTAGTCCTGGGGAGGCACAGCCAGGGCTCTGAGGTTGTGAGGACAGCCTGGTCTACACAGTGAAGTCAGTGATATAGAGAGAGACCCGATCTCAACAAACAAACCTGTTATGCACAGATATGTACATATTTATCTGTATGATCTTAATTTAGAATCCTGATAAACATTACAGTTGGATTATTTTGGATTTTAAAGACTAAAGAAATTTAGTTTTATTCTTTATCCTATTTCTGAATTTCTTTGAAATCCTCATAATGTTGTTGGAGTGTGTTCTAGTTACATTTTTGGCTGTTATAAGATATTCTGACCAAAAGCAACTTTGGGAGGGAAAGAACTTATTTGGCTTGTATTTCTAAGTTAGTCCATCACTGAGCCAAATGCCAGCTTAAGGAGCATGAGCAGAGAGGGTGGGAAGTACTGGTTGTTGGCGCACCCTTGGGTTCATGATTCGCCAGCTTCCTTTCACAGCCTGGACCATCTGTCTAGGGATGGAGCCGCCCACAGTGGATTGGGCCTTCCTGTATTAGTTAGCAGTCAGGGTAATCCCCCACAGACATGAGCATAGGGAAATGCCTCAGGCGAGACTCTCATGGGACTCTAGCCTGTGTCCAGGTGACAGTTGTAGTTAAGTATATGTTATATAACATGTTATAGACAGAATATGTTACATAACATAACTCTGTGTGAAATCCCTGAAGAGGTAGTCTGCAGTATTTCCGCAAAAAAAAAAAAAAAAAAAAAATCTTATCCTGCACTACTTTTCTCAGGCCGTTTTAGCACCTTCAAGTCCCTCCCAGGAGGCAGCTGCTCTTGTTGTCAGTTTTTGGAAACAGACAATTGCAAGTTTTGATTCCTGCCATTGGAAGAACCCAGCAGTTTTACCTTTTGGACTTAGATGTTTACTAGCTTATTTTTTTTTACCTCTATTTGTCTTGTCAGTAGGGTACTGTGGCATGCTGTGGTAGGTTCATTTTTAACAAATCTGCGTTAGAAGGAAGTAGGGTATTGTTTTGAGGAGATTCATGGTTGCCACAGTAAGGTGACTCAGAGTCAGTGCCAGGCTGCAGGCATGATGTAGGATGTCAAAAAGTGATGTCAGTGAAGTGGCAAAGATTAAAAGGCAGTTTATTCTGGAGACAAATGCAAGTTACATGGTCGGTCTAAGAACACAGATTTATCTTACTCCACATTTTGTGTTCAGTGTGGAAGCAGATTTATGCAATTCCATAGTAACAGAATAAAGAAAGTCATAAACAGAGACACTTGTCAAATGCATTAGTAGAAACATTAAGTAGGCGGTCACAGCAAAACAGAAAGATCAACTGTAGGCATCAGATGTGGTCTGATAACACTTTGGGCCTGTTGGCTGGTAGAAAACAGGAAGTAGTTCAGTACTACATCCCCAGACGTTTTATCTGTTGGATGTGGAGAGTTAGAGGGCTAAAGGTAGCCTGTGAATTATACTTAGGCTCTGGGCCTGGACCTCCCAGCCTCTCCCCAGAACTGAAGTTCTGATCAGTCTCCGCATCTGGCTATGAGTGTTTGTTCACAGAGGGGCCGGGCTGGTATGGGAGATGGCACCGTGGGTCTACTACAAAACTGAAGCCCAAGCTCCTTAGTGGGAGAGCGTGAGCTTTGTGAGTCAGAAAGAGGCAGGAACAGAAGCCCAAGTTAGTGCATGCCTAGTGTAGTACCCATGATAGGGTTTGTTTCATTTGGGGGACATTAGAATTATTAACAGTTGGTTTCCAGTTTCTTTTAAGTTAGTGATTGAATTGTTGCTCTAAGATCCACTATCAGTGTTTTTGAGTAGTCAGACTTCATTTATTTTTCTTCTGACCTTGGGTTTTCCTAAATGTCTCAGGATGTAGACGCATGTAATCTATGCCTTCCATTTTTAGAGCAGGAGAGTTTATTGGATTCTGTGATCCTTTGAAATTCCTATTGCAGAGTGACCTTAGGTCAGCTCATGTGGCCTTAACGAATATATAGCCTCTATTGTGTGGTGAGATGTCTTCTGGAGAGAGGGTTTGTTCTTAAGGATGAAATATATATAATACCATTTTTATGTATTCTGTCAAATGTACCAGTTCTTTTGGGATCATTTTTGCTATGTAGGTATGTTTAAGATTGACTTCGGTTTCATGGTAATTTGTACTTATGGTGTCTGGAAACTCCCTTGTAGAATCTGAGAGTTTTAGACAGATGTGATGTGTGAATCTCTGGGCCTCTAAGACCATGACCACCCTGCCTTCTTTAGCTGTAAAAAGTTAAGTGGGTGTGGCTTTGGGGAGGGCCAGGTGCTCCATTAAGATGCATTTGAGATGCCATGGACTCTGCACAGAGGGCTGTAAATCATACTGACTGTGGGATAGGGACTCATCCGTGAATCATAGCTTACAGATTGTGGGCACTTAACAATATGCACAAAATTCCTGATGATTGTTTAAGAGGAAGTTTATGAAGACTAGAAGTGTTGACAGTGATAAGTGAATGCAAGATTGACTGAGTTTTTTTCTTTTCTGTAAGAATAAGAAAAAACATGAGTAATGAAACACAAAATTTGATTTCCTAGTATAGGCTGAGGGATTGATTCTTCTTTCTACTGGCTTTGTGGGTTCAACTGAGAGTCTTTGAGAGATGGATTCCACTTGTCATCTGTCATTATGTTTCCTAACCTAGTACAGTATACAATATCATAAGTTTAAGAAATCTATTGTAAAGTACACCATGGATTTAATTACAGAATTCATTATTTGTTTCTTTAAAAGTACATTCGTTGGAAATTTCATAAGTCAGGAAAATTAGAAGATTAAAAAAGCTGGTGAAAAATCTTCACTTTTTCTTATGTTAATTTGTCCAAATGTCAATGAACACCTGATATGTATGTCAGAGGCTTTCCAGTATTGGGAAGATCCATAGTGGGACTGATGGTGTCAATTTATCAAGAAACACCCTTGGTTTAGACTCTGTTCCTTCTGATCCTGGGTAAATTGGTGGCCTTCCCTCTGTCCCTGTTTTCCACAGAAGCAATCTATCCATTTGGTGTTCTGGTGAGCATGTTTTCCTGTAGAATGTTGTGTTGACCCTTAGGTTTTGTCAGCCGATGGCCCTGCAATTTAATCTTATTTCCTGCCCTGTTTATAAGCATGAGACAGAAAAGCAAAAAGGGATATGTTGTATTTGTAGGAAAGATGGTTTATAAACATTGAAGGACTTACATTTTCAACGATAGTAGAACTTTTAAATATACAGAGAAATACTTAAACTATGATATTAGAGTATTTTATCACATATTATAGATTATTTCTACATAATACTATTTGATAAGTTTTATGTACACCCGTCCCCTCCAAATCCCTCATTTCTATTGTTAAGCTTAATTTTAGACTCAGGAGGAACATAGAGGCCTCTATGGTGTTATGCCAGAAACTCATCCCTGTGAGAAGCAGTGCTGAAACTGACATTAGAATGTGGGACTTTGAAAGATACACTGGCTAGTTTTGGTCATACTGCAGTAGCTGAAGGCTCACTTGTATGTAACCTGTGCTGTGTCCTGTTTATGTCTCCCAAGGAATTAAGAAAAATGCTTGATTATGAAGGTCTCCAGCGAGTGAGAATCATAGCAAGTGATAATCTCTGGGAGCCGATTTCTTCTTCTGTGCTGCTTGACCAGGAGCTCTGGAAGGTGGTTGATGTTATAGGGTAAGGTGAATTTGCTTTGAACACCGACGATTGCGACTCTGATTTTCTCCTTGCCTCTCTACCCCTCTGACTACATTCCTAGGGCAGTGCTTACTCCATCAGACATTGGTTGCTCACGGCTCACTCCTTTCTCTTTGAGATGTGTATTTGGGCCCTGTAATGGTGAAGTGCATTGGTGACTTATTAAATAAATGAGTTAATGTTGAGATTAATAAAACGGGGCTTTATTTAGATTTAAATGCAGGTATTTAATTTTCTAAGTTACCAAGGCAGTGTTGTGAAATTGGTGCCTAACTGGGTTTTCTTGTGACGCTGTTCACGTGCAGCTTGGACTGTAACTGTTTCTCGTGCCCTCCGTGTTTTGACTCTTAGACTTTTGCCTCTATTTCCTAATCTGCTTCTGCCTTACAGCTCTCTGGGTCCTACTTTTGTCCTGGATTGTGTTCAGCAGTTTGTTTTTGAAACTATGTATCATGACAGCACATAAGCATGCTGTGTGTGAGATTTGACTTTTCATCGGTTGGGAGACGGATTAATCTCTTCACATACTTTATTTCTAAATGAAAATCTTGGACTTTATTTTATTTATCTTTTTTTAGTACTTTAATTTTGTCTTTCATTTCCAGTCTAGGGAGCAAGGCCAGGGCCTCATCCGTGCTAGGGCAAGTGCTCTCTCCACTTTTCAGCGTATACAAAAGTAAGCCGGATGTGAGTGTGTGCTCTGACCATGCAGCCTCCGACAGTACGAGACCGTGGCCACTCTTCATCCCCGTGTCCATCCATTTCTCTTTCCATCTTCTCCATGGTTTGGAACAAATCTTAGACACTGTGCTGTATCTCTTCTATACAGATTTTATCATGTCTCTCGAATGATACAGATTCTTTTCCTTTTTATCATAAACATCATTTTTATAACTAAACATGTAATCGTTTCTTGATTTATTGGTTATTCTTGTTTTATAGTTTTAATTGATTGGATCTGGATCCATTTAGTATTAAGGTATCGGATGGTAATTAAGTCTTTTCCAATGGATCTGTGGCTCAGTTAGCTTCTGGCTTCTTTTGTCCTTGTAGCTTAATGCAGGACCCGGTTGCTTGTTCTGTGATGTTTCCTTAGCCAATATCTTACCAATTCCATTCTTGTATTTTATTTAACATATGTCTACTCTATTTTTTTGGAATTTGATACAATTAATTAGACTTGGACCTTTTTTTTGGCAAAAAAAAGTGTACTTATAAATTTATTTTTAAGCACCTCACATGCTAAAATGGAAGGTTTTACCTTTCTCTAGAATGGCCGTACTCAGCTCAGGCCTGAGGGAAGCGAGAGAGTTCTGAATGATTTGGCTAGGAAAGCTGTTGAGTTGAAGGATCTTTTCTACTGCACTTCAGGAGATCACCTGCTGTTTGCTTACTCACTCCTCATGGTGGATATTTGGTGCAATTGTTTTCCCTCTGAGCCCTCACTTCAGTAAACTAGTTTCTTTTGCTCACATTAAGTCATATAATGGTCAATGTATTGTTTAAATGTTTTTCCTAGAGAATTGTTTTCTGACTTAGGATAGATTTTCTATTAGGATACAGACTGGGTTCAGTCCATAAATTCACTGATATAGCTTGCATTGTCCATGTGATCTGTGCAGCGCTGCCCTGCGTGTTTCCTCTCACTTCCTTCAGTTTTACACAGTTTGTCTGTGAGACTGGCTGCCCTGTTACTTGCACATAGATAATGTTTTATCGCTGTGCTTTGTAACCATTGGCAATAGAAAATGCCATCCTGTGACCCATTCTGTACTTCTTAAACTGAAATCTGCTCTATGTATGATTAAGAGAATCTTGCTTTCATTTTTATTTACTTTTAATTAATTCTTTTACTTTCAAGATCATTTTATTAGATAGTTTCTTGCATTAAATTGGGTTTTGTTTTTCAATATGACTCTGAAAAATCGTTGTATTTCTTTTTAAATGTGTGTGTGTGCGCGCGCGTGTGTGTGTGCATGCGTGTGTGTGTGTGTCTGTGTGTGTGTGAGTGTGTGTGTCTGTGTGTCTCTGTGTGTGTGTGTATGTGTGTGTGTATGCCTCATTTAATATATGCACTTGGAGGCTAGTAGAGGGTCTCGAATCCTCTCGAGCTGGAATTACAAGGGTTTGTGAGTTGAGCTGGAATTCCAGGGGTTTGTGAGTTGTGTGATGTGTGTTTGGGAACTGGATCTGCAGCTCCCTGAAGAGGGCAGCAGCTCTATTAACCACCAAACCATCTTTCCAGCCCCATGCTTACAGTTTATAACTGATGCTGTGTTCTCCATGTTACAGATGTTCTCTGTTATCGAATGATCTATATTATGATTCTGCTGTTGCAAAGATCTTTTGCTGTAGTGTTTGCCCTTTCGGTTCTTGTTTAAGGAGTTATTTGTTCTTGTTTAACAAGACTTGTCTTTGTTTCTGCTGTTCACAGTTGTTTTAATTTACACCTTGATACTAGGTGTTTCAGCTGGGGATAATTCTATCTTCTAGGAAACATTTGGCACTGTCTGGAGGTATTTGTAATTATCTTAGCTAAGTAAAGTCACGCTCTTAATATCTTATGGGTAGATGCCAGAACTGTGTGCAAACATTCCTGGACACACAGGTCAGCTCTCCCACGTAAAAGAAGAACGAGCCTGTAATATCAGTCATGCTGAAATTGAGAAACTGCTTTTTGCCCATCTGCTGCTTTCTTTGTTGGTGTTTAGTTTTTGAACAGTGGTGAAGAGGCTCAAACGGAATCTGCGGTTGGCATTTCTCATGTTAGGCGATTACTCTTTTTGGTAGTTTGGGTCTAAGACATAGACCTGTAGCTAGATTACCACAGAGGGCGTGACTATCCATACGGACCTATCACCAGGGAAACCCTAAAGTACTCAGTCAGGTTGGGAACCTTCCTACACATTTACCTCATATTGTAACTACTAATCTGACCTCTAACATCAGCAAACAATCGACCAAGTATTAAGATGGCATTTATTTCATGTTAGAGAGTAGCATTTTCCTGTACTGAACACTTAGACATTTATCAAGAAGGGAAACAAAGCAGTTCTCATCTTTTTATCATAGCTTTACCAGAAAGAAAATAGGTAAACAAGAAAACGTTTCTTTTTAATGTCATGTCTGAACTTGGAATGAACTTTGAGCTACTAACCTTTTGGATCATGTATATACATTTACCTCTTCTAACTTATGAAACCATGCACACCTTTAGCCCTAGTATTCAAAAAGCAGAAGCAAGCAGATCTCAAGATTTTAACAAGCCGTTTGTACAAATGCCGTTGGCCACATAGGATGTTGGTTTCTGGTTGGTCAGTAACAAATTCCAGATAGGAGGGAAAGGCCTTTATTGGGGGTTTTCTTCTTTGTTGTGTTCTCTGGCCCACGGCTGATCTCAATCCTTCTGACTTTGGCCCAGGATGTGATTACAGGCTTGACCCACTAATTTACCTGTTATGATCTTTGATGACACTCTACACTACAGACAGTCCTCCCTAGGTCAGAATGACCTAGAATGCTTAGGGTTTCTATTGTGGGGATGAAAACACCATGGCCAAAAGCCAAGTTTATTGGTTTCCATGGAAAGGGTTTATTTGGCTTATATTTCCAGATCATAATCCATCATTGAAGGAAGTCCAGACAGGAACTGATACAAACAACTCCCGATCAGGGCTTTCTGCTAAAATGACCATGACTAAAATGATGTTGATTAAAAAGTCTTCACTGTCATTCTTCTGATGTACTACTCCAAGAAAGCACAGATGTTATATGTGATGTGATATAAGAAGTGTCTTTTATTTTCAAACTGTTTGTAAATAATTAAACTGGGAAGTTTATAGTCTTGTTCCTGAAGTTAGTGCATGCACTCTTATGATTGTATTACCTCTGATTTACATTTACTATCTTAGTAGTGTTGAGTCACTCAATCAAGCTTAATCAATGGTGTCTACAGTTGTAACAACCAGCATATATGTAGACTTCACCTGATTGGCTGATCACATGCCAGAATGAAAGGAGATGGTTTTCTGGGACAGATTCTCAGTCACCGATCTTTTGAGGTCTTGACAGAGCATCTAGATATTGCTACCTAGTCCGTTCGGGGCTAAAATCCCCCAGGCTGTGGATCACTGCTGCTGTGAGACAGGACCTTTATTTTCTCAGTGTAGTTCACTCTTGTCACACAAGGATTAACGGTACACTGATATCTATGGGGCTTTTGGGGATTTGTTTCAGTGTTTTGCCTTGAAGTAAATGTCAAGGTTTCTGTCTCAAGAGGAGAGAGATAGAGGAGAGGTTGCTTCTTCACAGACAGCGTGGCCTGACTCTTGTTTGGCCTCTGGGCTGTTGTCCTTTCCAGAGCTCCCTAGGTGTCCCAGAAAGGCTGAATCTTTTTTTTTTTTTTTTTAACCTTGTTTTCCACTTAAAGTGGTCCAGGTAGTGGCCTCTTGGACCTTCACCAATCACTACATTTGCATCCATTTATGGGTGTCAGAGTATTCTCATTCTTCGTGTGGTGCAGGCCTCAGCTGTTGTGTTTACTTGCTGTGTTTGTAGAGTGCCCACAGATGGAACAGTGGGAGGCCATGCCCTCTTTCCCCCTCTCAACCGTCTTCTGGAGGCCGCTTGACTGTTTTTAACAGCAAACCTTGGTGCAGGGCTGTATATGAGTTCACCCATCTACGTTATGGAAGGGTGGTGCTTCTGACTTCTCCACTTGTACCCTTTCTCTTAGAGCTCACTATCCCGGAACCTACACAGTCTGGAATGCAAAGATGTCAGGGAAGAAGCTTTGGTCGTCGGAAGACTTTAGCACTGTGAACAGCAATGTTGGCGCAGGCTGTTGGGGTCGCATACTGAACCAGAATTACGTCAATGGCAATATGACCGCGTAAGTTATTGACAGTCTCTTGAAGGCGTTCATTATCACAAATTTTAGAAAACACAGTAAGTGGAGAAAAGAATCACTGTAATTTTATATTCTAGATTCAATGGTTGTAAACATATGCTTTATTGACTTAATCTGCATATGCCTCATATTTGTCTAATCTATGCCTTCTTCTCTGTATTTGGGGAAAGTCTGTATTGAGTAAAGTTGGGTTTATTGGGGTACAGTTTACTCAGGCAGTACAGTGATTTTTGATAATTTACATATATTTAAAATTTGTACTTTGTCATATTATACCATCATATTTAACATAAGAATATTTCCTCACATGATCATATCATTTTCATAAATATGAGCATATAAAATATTTCTAATTCTTGGCTTTCATTCATATTTTTTAAATGTCATTTGTAACATTTATTTATTTACTTAAAGAAAGATACAGCACATTTATGTGCATTACATTTAGCAGTTTTGATCCCAAAATCTCTTTTAATGTAGAGTTGTTACTCACCCTCCTTTCATAACTACCTTTAAAATAAACAAAAACAAAACAAACAAAAAAAATCAGGGCCGTAGCCTTCACTTGGTACCTACTTCCACTCTGACTAGCTCCCTTAACTTTATCCAACTCTTCACAAAACAAAGTTAATAAAAAACAGCATCCCTTTTGTTATTAAAGGGATGCTTCCTACATGCTTTGATGACAGCTTAGGAGTAATTAGGTCTAAAAGGAGGCTTATAATTATAGCTACGGAAAACAAGCCGATGTGCAGACTTCCTGGTGGCTTGTTTGGTGTTCAGCTAGTGCACGCTCACTGCAGACAGTTGAGAAAGGGAAGATACGTACGAGAGTGAGACAGAGCTGCCTATAATCTCTCCACCTCGAGGCAATGGTCCTTAAAGCACTCTCCTGTTTTTATATACATTTAAATATGAAATTGACACCTTAACATATGGTCTGTGGAGTAAGTTGCTTTGTATTTAACGGGGTGTTAGGACTTTTTTCTCTCATATTAAGTATATTTTTACTTCATGCCTTTTCCCCATCTTTTCTGTCTTATTGTTTGAGACGGGCTCTTCCTGTTATTGCTCAGGCTGGCCTTGAACTCTCCCCAGGACTGAGATTATAGACATGCACCACCACATCCAGATACTTACTATCTGACCTCCATATTCTGTTACGTAAAGAAGTATTCCTAACTTTGCCCTGGCGTAAGAAGTCTGCAGTTATGCTGATGTGTAGGCAGCCGCTCAGACTCCCAGGGTCCTGGAACTTGTACATCTGGTCAGTACTCAGGCCATTCTGAAGATGCCCTAGTTTGGGAAACACCAGTGTAACAAAATAGAGGATGGCATGCACGTGTGATCCAGATAGGAAGATCTTATGATACCCACTGCTGTGTGTCTCTGTGTGCTTGGTCAGCATTATTATTATTTTTGCTTTGCAATAAGGTCATGAGAAAGGTTAGATTTTCTAAGCGTGCCAGAGTAGCTTTGTGTGTTGAGCGAAAATTTGGTCAGGGAGGTGAAGTTCTCTGGGTGAGTGCTGTTAGTTCTCAACTGAGAGGAAAACACTCAGATATGAAAACTTACATCTTATGCTTGAAGTTTCTGAAAGCCGTAGGGGCCACAACTCTGTCCCTGGAACTCAGTATGAAATGTAAATTATTAGTGTCTGTCATCTGAAGCAAGGCCTAGAGCCAGGCCAGCAAGCTGATCCAGTTAGTAGGTCAGTGGAAGCAGAAATAGCAGGCTAGAGTTGCGTTAATGTGTGTCATCCTCCGCCACCCACTGATTCAGAACAGTCATGTCCTGTGCATAAGTAAGGGACCAGGTCAGAAGAGGTCAACTCCTGGAGGCCTGATTTGAACCCAGGCAGCCTGACTCTAAAAGTTCTCCTTTTAAAACTGCAGCAGTTCCCAAGTCAGGTTCATCAAACTATGTGAAATCTGGGTCTTAGGAAAGCTGTCAATGGGAGGGCAGTGACAGAAAAAGCTTTTGCTTGTACTGGTTTCAAATCTCTGACACGTCAAGCATCATTTGTCTTTTGGCTTTATCACTATTAAACAGAATTCTTACACGTATGTGTTACTTTTAGTTCTCTGATTCACCATTAAGATGTTTGGGTGGACATTGAACTGGATTTTTAAAACTGTGAGTGAACTAAGGCAGCATGCATTTTGTTTGGGGTATTTAAAAGTTAATGTTGCTTTACTTAAATATAATTATGAAGGATACTTTTCCTTCAGTCTTTTAGACATAATTTATGTTTTTAAGACATAGTATCATGGTGTTTTTTTCTTTTCTTTTTTTTAATCAAACTAATCTTTTAGCACAATTGCTTGGAATTTGGTGGCTAGTTACTATGAAGAATTGCCCTATGGACGAAGTGGATTGATGACAGCCCAGGAGCCGTGGAGTGGACATTATGTAGTAGCATCTCCTATCTGGGTATCAGGTATGGATGTCTACAGTCTATCCTCTTTTCACAAATTCTTTTTAAGAGACAAACCAGAAAGCACCAAGGGAAGTTATGCAAGCTGTCCGTGCTTCAAGGGTGTGACTGTTGTAAGGGAGCTCTGCCAGTGTTTATAATGTTATATTGGGTAACCTGATTGCTTTCTGTATTTCGTACTTTGTTATTTTAAGACTAGGCCCTTAAGAAAGGGGGAAGAGGGAAAGGCAAGGAGCCCAGGGAGTGGGGATGTCCAGTGATGGAGACAGAGGTGGTCATTCAAGTATGAGGTCCTACGTCATGATAATAGTGATGGAATGAATATGCTTATATTCATCTCAGTGTGTCTAGAAGTTTGGGGATTATTCTTTATGTCAGTTCCATTTTATTGATTGTACTAAATTAAGTGTATAATATTTTCACAAAAATTATAATCACTAATCAAAAGAAATATGTGTGCTTGTGAAATAGTATGGCCCTGCATTGGTTCCTAAATATTTGAACATAAGAATTTTAGAAAAAAGATAAAATATTATTGTATATGCATACATACCCATATTATAGCCAACAACCAGATAAATAAGATAAATAACAGCAATAAACTTTTCCTTTACCATCCTAATAAGATATTTAACAATATTATTTTGCTTCAAAATTATACCATTATCTTTCATTAAAACCAATTTCTTCAAAAGAAGATAATTCTGAGTCCACTTGTTTTAATTTTAAGCCCGTGGTTTTTTTTTTTTTTTTTTTTTTTTTTTTTATTAACTTGAGTATTTCTTATGTACATTTAGTGTTATTCCTTTCCGGTTTCGGGCAAACATCCCTTCCTCCCCCCCTTCCTTATGGGTGTTCCCCTCCCCACCCTCCCCCATTGCTGCCCTCCCCGATAGTCTAGTTCACTGTGGGTTCAGTCTTAGCAGGACCCAGGGATTCCCCTTCCACTGGTGCCCTTACTAGGATATTCATTACTACCTATGAGGTCAGAGTCCAGGGTCAGTCCATGTATAGTCTTTAGGTAGTTAAGCCCGTGTTTTGATAATTATCATTTGTAGATTTGTGTTATTCTCAGATCTGTTATCACAGTATCACTCTAAGTTACTTAAGTACCTCTTCAAAATAGTGGAAAAGTTAGGTAAGACTTGTGTGTTGATTGGATAGCCTCTTGGTCGTTGGAATTGGTAAAGTAACACTCTTCTAATTTTGTGACTTGGGAAATATGTGTGTGTGTGTGTGTGTGTGTGTGTATGTGTGTGTGTGAGTTGTGTGTGCACACATACATACATATATACTCAGAAATAAATTTGAGAGCTATTTTCTTTTAATGTCGTCTCATTCACATCCTTTTCTGCTTTTCCATAGCTCATACAACTCAATTTACTCAACCAGGCTGGTATTACCTGAAGACAGTTGGCCATCTAGAGAAAGGAGGAAGCTATGTAGCTCTGACTGATGGCTTGGGGAATTTCACCATCATCGTTGAAACTATGGTAATTGTCCGTTGTTGAGACTCAAGTAGTGGGCATCTCATACTTCACCAGGAACTTTGTCTTTAGACAGACGGATAGGATATTGTGGTGTTCTGGGCATAGGAGGGCATGTCTCCAAGATTCTTGTGACTGCCGCCCTGGGAGAAAGGTTGGAGAAGGATATTGGTTACCTTGCTCCTTCTGTTGTTTTAAGACATCTCTCTTTTTAAAGATATATTGATGTAAAGTAATAACCAGTTCTTCCAACCAGCCCCATGCTCCCAGAATAAGATTTAGACTCAAAATATATTTACAAATACCTTGGTTATATTGTGAGGCTTTTTTATTATTAGATCATAAGTTAAATTATCCCATTTATTTTAATCTATATTCTGCCATGTGGCTGGTTACCTGTGCTCAGGTCCCAAGCATCTGTCTCGTCACATCTTCCCAGGAGGGTCTCCTGCCTTGCTCTATCCTGGATGTCCTACCTTCTATTCTACTCTTTTCTATAGGCTATAGTTTTTTTTAATCGAAAGGTAGCCATATAATACACAAGATATTCTCTCCACAATATATTGGGATAACTGGCGAACATGTGTGTCAGTTCCTATGGGTGTGTAGCCAGGACTGGGGCTTCCAGTTAAACAGTAACTAGTGGGAAGAGCGGCCAGTCCCCTGTACCATTTCTCCTTGCTCCCAGCGGTTCATAAGGCTTCCAGCATCACCTCATCCTATTCAGCAGTTAGTGTCCATTTCTTTGCTTATAGTCATTCTTGAGGGTGTGAGGTGATGTTATTACTGTTTGACTTTCCTTTTCCTACTGACTAATGATGCCAGTTATATTTTCATATAATTTTTGGCTATCTGTATGTCCTCACTGGAGAAATGTCTAGTTAAATCTCCATTGCCCATTTAAGAGTATTTTTAGTTTTCTTCTTGAATTGTAAGAGTTCTTCATATAATCTATCTAAAAGCCCTTCAGAAGACACATGGCCGCTGTAATGTGTAGATCATACTACCCTGTTTTAAGCTCTGGGTGGATGTGGTATGAGCCATCACTGTAGTTCCCTTGGATTCATAGATAAAACACACACACACACACACACAGAGACACACACACACACACACACACACACACACACACACACACAGATTGAGAGAGAGAGAGAGAGAGAGAGAGAGAGAGAGAGAGAGAGAGAGAGAGAGAGCACTAGTTTATTTTTAAATGTTGTTTTAGCTCAATGGCCGGGCATTTTTAAACCTTTTGCAGCTAACATGCTCTTACCTTCACTCCCAGCTCAACACCTCTAAATCTGCCCTCACCTTAATTGTCTGGTTACCTTCTCCTAGTTCAGCACCTAAATCCGCCCTCAGCTCAGTTGTGTTTCTCGCACCTGCACACACGGATGAGATAAGTCTGAGAGGAGGGGAGAATTGATTTCTCAGCTGAGCTGAGTCACATGGCTCCAGCACATGGAAACAAGGAAACACATCTGCCCAGAGAGCTTAAGCCAGAGGCTGGGAACGCCTGCTGTGCAAACAAGCTAACTGCTTCCCCAAATCCTAGGAGAGAGGCACTGAGAAACAAACGATAAAGCTGCCTGTCTCCAGCAAAATAAATCAAAGGACAGATATTTAAAATTTGATTAAACTGTTTTTAAGGATAGTAAGGAGTATAATAGTAATGGTTCAGGTGGTCTCAAATAAACAGATATTAAGCTCCACGAAAGAGAAAAGTTAGGAGAGAGTGATACAATAAACAAAAGGAAATTTAATTACAGTAAGATACAGAGAAATAAAAATATTGAGACATTCAATCTTAAAATATTAGACCAAAGGCAAGGGGTAGGAAACCTAGCCTATCTTAGACAGTAAAAATTTAGGTCCTAAAAATCATATAAAGAGAGAGCCTAGACATAGGCTTATACAATAAACAAAAGAAAATTTAAGCTTATATTATATAAATAATTTAGGCCTTGATCTCATGATGGTCAGGACAGGGGACAACAAAAACACTGTCTCACAAGTTAACGTTTATTTACATTGTTTTATTAGCTTTAAATTGCTTTAATTATCAAAATAAATGTAATTAAGAGTTTGGTGGTTATATTAAAATTCCTCTGGGAGAGCGGTCAAGCTAAATGTTTAATGATTTCTGGTTATTGGACCAAGGACATGTTATTTTGGGAGAGAGACTCTGTGTTTGTGCTGACAAGAAAGGAGAGAGGGCTTTGGATTCCATTCATAGATCACATATGACAGGGGGAGGCCCCTAAAGAACTAAAAAGGTTAAAAAAAAAATCAAACAAGACAGATAAAGATTCGTCATGCAATCCTTCACACGACATTACAATTGGTTATTAATAAAATTAACTCACGAAAGTGACAGCTGTCTTTCACTAATCACAGAACAAAATGCATCCTTAATTGATCTATACATCCTTCATAATCTATAAAAATATCTTAATTATACTAAATTTCGGTTGTGATATATTATAAAATGTAGTGAGGATGAGATTCATCCTCAGAGATGTTGAACTGACCTGCGTGGTCCCCTGCTTCCAGCTGCTGCCCAAAACAGCTTTGGGGATTGCCCTGAATTCCAGGTTATCTTGCCTCATTCAGCCTTTCAGACAAATCTGGTTAAAATTTAGGTCAAGATCTGAACCTTCCAGAATACAGAGACTAGATAACAGATGCTAAAGCTAGCTTTGTAAAGTCTAACCAGTTTTACTAATTTTCTTACCCCTTCCCATCACTTTAAAAAATTTCTCATCATCCTTATTCAATAAAAAAAAGCTATAGAGTTCTCAGCCCAATTCCCTAGGTTTAGATATCTGGTAATGGTTATTTTACAAATTATAGATAGTCATTTTAAGAAATAATGTAAAATTAGTCATAATTTTAAACGGGAAGATAGATGAGATAGATTACTAAATTTTATTCTTAAACAAAACATTATATAGCCATAACCTTACATTGATAAAAATATTAATAATTGATATAAAATAAAATCTGTAATCTCTTACATTGATATAAAAATTATATACTAATATAAAATTGTGGTTTTCACTGGTATAAATGTATATATTGATACAAAATTTAAAATTAATATTGTTACTCTTAGATAGACATTGTGCCTGTATGACTTATTTAAAAATACAAGACTTGACTCAGTTCTTCTAATAACTACTTCACAACCTGATTAAGATGACTCAATAACACAGGTTAAGGTCCAGATAACAAAGTCATGGTTATGTTAGAGTCTGATTTAATACAATAACATGTTTTCAGTTTACTCAAATAAAAATGACTTGAGCAGTTAAGGTTTAACAGTTCAAAAACAATTTACTTAGTCTTCAAAAACACCAAAAATTAAAGGCTGACCAGATAGTCAGCTGTCTCTATAATTGTTTAAGTTTTGAAAGCTATGTTTGGTACTTTCTATATGCTTAGACAATATTTAATTTGTTCTCAGATTTCTAATGAGGTTAAAGACCAGTTATAGTCTCACAATCAAACAAGTTTTTAGCATTGAGAGAGGTTATAAAATAAAAGGCATGGTTTTCAGATAATGTTACAAGCTGAAGTCTAAACATAATTCAAAGATAAAATTATAATTCTTCAAGTTAGAGATGATAGAGTACTTTATCTGACAAACATGATGAACTAGATGTCAATTACATATCATACTTTGTAATTTATATGATTGTTATGGTATTGTCCAATTTATGTCTGAGGGAAGAGTTGTTTTCTTTAAATTGGACAACAAAGATGAGATGTAGGGTGTGGTTCTGATGCTTTGATCAGGAATCTGTGTGTGAATGCTAAAGGTCCTGTTTCCCAGTTGGTTCTTGGTTGATCAAGAAAGATGCTAGGGGCCAATGACTGGGAAGAAGAGGGGACTTCCAGGTTCCCTCATGCATACTAGGAGAGGCAGGCAGAGGAAAGAAAATTTCCATGCTTTGGAGGGAGACAGAACCACTAGTCATGTGAGATCTCAGGTGGAGTGGCCATTGACTGCTTCCCCCACTGGGCCTGCGGTAGCATGGTGGGAGATTAGAAATGCAGCTGAGCTGAGGGCAGATTTAGGGAGCTGAGCTAGGAGTGAAGGTAAGGGCACATTAGCTGCGGGAATCTTAAGATTTAGCCCAGACATTGAGCTAAAAAGCATAAGCTTGTGTGTGTGTGTGTGTGTGTGTGTGTGTGTGTGTATGTGTGTATGTGTGTGTTTCATCCACAGACAGATCCAAGGGAACCAGGGTGGTGGCTGGTAGCACTGCCTACCACATACTACATGTGGCTTTTCTATATTTGCTCTCATGTTATAGGGTAGGTCAGTCTGATCCTAGATTCATAATCCCGCTAGCTCATCCTCTCAAATGCTGGACAATATGCCCAACCTCTTTCTTTTTAATGGCATTCTTTGAAGTAAAAAAAGCTCTAAATTTGTGTGAAGTTCAGATTGGGAAATTTTTTTTTCTTTTGTTTTCTGCACATTTAGTATCAGATACAGGAAAACATTGACTAATCCAAGGCCATGCAGATTTGAAGTGTAGTTTTTTTTTTTTGTAAGATTGCTGTTATTTTAAGTTTTTTAAACTCTTATTTATTTATTTATTTATTTATTTATTTATTTATTTATTCACTCCAGCTTTTATTCCCCTCCTGGTCTACATCCCATACCTCCTCCCCACTTCTCTATGAAGATGTCCCCACCCCACCCACCCCATCAGACCTCTAAACTTCCCGGGACCTCCAGGCTCTTGAAGGTTAGTTGCATCTTCTCTGACTGAACCCAGACCCGGGAGTCCTCGGCTGTATATGTGTTGGAGGCCTCATCTCAGCTGGTGTAGGCTGCCTGGTTGGTGATCCAGTGTCTGAGAGATCTTGGGGGTCCAGGTTAATTGAGACTGCTGGTCCTCCTACTGGGTTGCCCTCCTCCTGTAAGTTTCTGATCCTGTTATTTCTTGAGGTGCTTGGCATTTGGTCCACTTCCTTCATTTGTGTGCATATGCCTCGCTGCTGAGGTCCAGCCTCAGCACTCATGTGAGGGGTTCATGAGAAAGGGGGAAGTGGAGCAGTCCTGATTGGGTAACTACTCAGGTATTTTCTCTCTTTGCCTGATCAGTCTCCCCATTCTTCCTTCTTCCTTCTTTTGACCAGAGAGCCCCAACCCAGAGCTACATCATCAAGGCTTTGACCATTGTTAATCGTTAGAAATCCTTTAATTTACATAAATTCTAACAACCCCAGATCTTTAGTCCTACCCCTCCCTTCCTTAAAACACAAATCAAAAGTACATTTCCTTGTAGTCTTTACACAGCCTGTTCGTCACCTGTAGCTGCTTGTGGTTTCCTGGTACAGCAGACAGCAATCCTTACAGTGGCTATTTTCACGGAAGGACAGAAAGGTGACAGATTACTAAGGTTAAAATGATTTCTTACAAAGCTTTAAATTTTATGCTAGTAAAGCAGCTAGCTCTCTCCGATATCTCTCTAATCCTTCAAGTAGCGAGGAGAATGAAGTACCAACTTTTTATGTGCTTGTACATCATCTTTCAATTCTCCAATATGTTTCCTTATCCTAGCAATTCCATGGCCTTAGGTCCAAAATTGACAACCTCCCTATAAACATTAATTCACTAGCCCATAGCTCGTTTCCATTAAACCACACTCTTCTTCTAACACTCTTTGTTTCTGGATCGTATACAACCCTTCCTCGGGTAAACCCATCTAACATTTGCTTGTTCTCTATAGATTCGTCTTCTTTTTCCTGTCTATGCCTTTTCTTCTTGAGACCACTTTAACTCCCTCTTCGTGATGTCCCCAAGTTCACTTGGCTTATTAATGCATCAGTCATTGGGCACATGTATCTCCTCATAATTCCAAGTTTGGCCAAGTCACATAATGAGCAATTTCTACAATGGGCAATGTAGGTTTTTATGGACTCTGGTTCTGTTGTCTGGATACTTTCCCATGGCCCTAAAGGTCAAGCAGAATGCATATTCCTCATCCTCCAGTGCCTCATGACCACCTCCATTCCTCATCCCTGAAAAGTGTATCTGTTTCATTTATTATGGAATGATTAGCTCTGAGTAATGAGGGAAGTGTATTCCTCAGAGAGAGATTGAAGTAAAGCAAATTGAATAGAGTGCAGATCAGCTTAAGGGCAACAGTAACCATCAGCACGTAGTGGGATCCATGACCTAGCAATGCTTCAGGGGCAGGAACTGTGTCACACGGCCCGTTATGCAGCCATGCTCCACCCAGCACCTAGCTGGTTTCCACCACGCTTTGAAAAGTCTACTTTTCTACTTGGATTTTCTTTGCATATATATACTGAAAAGCAATCTGTAACAAATTTGAGAGTTTTTCTATGCTCGTGCTTTTGTGGTACCCCTGCATCTTAGTTACTGTACTTCTAAGTGAGGGTTTGGGGTGAGTTTCCTAGCTTTGATCATTTTCAAGATTGGCTATTTTGGTTACTTTGGATTTCAACATAATCAACTATTGGGAGCATACAACCTAAGATTGATGTTTTACTTAGTCAGTGTGTAATGTGCATAGCATTACCATTCTATCCTGCCAGTCAACAAATGTGGGCCGTCTTTCTGAGCATTCTATGTTATTAATTTCTCTATGATACTTTGACATTTATTGTGGGAACCATGTTTCTTTTTAGTAACACTACCTACTCTTTTGAATCCTATTGTAAGTAGGATGCCTCAAGGTTATCCTACTGTAAGTAGGATGCTTCAAGGTTATTCTCAGGGCTTCATTCCTGTGTGTAGAAATGCTGTTGTTAATGTGTTGATCTTGGCCTCACAACTTGCTTTTTCTGTGGGTTACTAGAGAATTTTGTTTACATGAGCATCCCAACTTCAAGTACGATGCTTTTAGTCCTCTCTTTACCATCCTAGAAGCCTTACGGTTCTTTTCTTTGCCCAGTTGCCCTGCCCCGGTGTTCATCCAGAAGAAACTCTGTAGCGTATGCTTGTTAGCTGGAGATTTTGCCAGTATTTAAAACTTAGGTTGAGGAGCTTGTCTTTTGTTGAATCTTTTTACGCAGAGCTCTGGTTTCCACCAAGCACGCACTTATGTGGCGTTTGCCCTCCGTGAACTCTGTGTGCTGCATTGTACTGACTGGTTTTTGTGTGGGGAGACCCATGCGTCCCTCAGATGAATCATTCTTCAATGTGACATTGTCCTTTGTATTTGCTGTTGGATTCGACTTCTTAGATCCTTTAGAATTTTCTTTGCTTGTTATGTCCTGTTTGGTTTTAGTATCAGAGTAATTAGTAGCCACATGGAGTGATTTGGGAACATTTTTGGAAAATTTCTGAAGGTCTGATGTTCTTCAGTTGTTTGGCAGAATTCATTTATGATGTCACCTGACCCCAGGATTTTCCTTCATGAGAGTTTTAGTTTAAGAATTCTTTTACTTATTGTAGGTGTAGTCAGGTGTTACAATTTCTTCAGAGGCTATGGAATTTTGTGTTTCTGTCATTTTGACTTCCTGATCTGTGTGGTTGAGCACGGAACCCCTGGTGTAGACCTGTTTTAGTTGTATAAGGCTGGCAGGGTGCCCTTCTGCCATTCTCTTTAGTTACTGAGTCATGTCTCTTTCTTCCTGATTGGTCTTCCGGGAAGACTTGTTTGTCTTTTTTAAAGAAACAATGCTGTTTTGTTCATTTTCTGTGTTTCAGTATTTCACAGCAGTATTTCTTGTCTTCCTCTGTATGCTATGATTTTAGTTTGCTCTTTTGAAAACTGTCCAGTTTCTTAAAGTAGAAGGCCAGGTTACTCTTCGAAAACACTTAAAATATATAGGCACGAGTAGCCTTCACTTCCTCTGTATCTGATACTTTAGTTTATCTGTTTTAGGTTTTGTTTTAATATTTTGACCACAGAGTTTGTTTTTTATTGTACTCGTGGTTTCCTCCTCGGCTTAACTGCTTCGTGGCAAGGTCCTTTTATGTAGCTGTGAGTTTGGGCTACCACACTTTGGCTCCAGCAGGTTGCACATGCACTTGCCCAGGAGCGATCTGGATTCAGAAGTGGAAGACGCAAGTGCACACATACATGCCAGTTAATTTTAAAATGCCTTGATTAGGGTTGGGATTTAGCTCAGTGGTAGAGCGCTTGCCTAGCAAGCGCAAGGCCCTGGGTTGGTCCCAGCTCCAAAAAAAAAAAAAAAAAAAAAAAATGCCTTGATTACCTCAAAAGCTGGGTACTTCCCCTGCTACCCCAGGCCCAATCAGGGAAGTGGCCACCCACCTGAATTGTCACATTGCTGGTTGGCTTTTTCTCCTGTAGCTCCTACATCTCACCCTTCTCCTCCAAAGCATGGCGATTCTCCCCCTGCATCTTAGCCCGTGCAACTCTAAGGGTCCTGCCCTGTCTCCCTTTACCCAGCTATTGGCCGCTGGCATCTTTACTGATCAACCAAAAACCAATTGGAGACAAGATCCTTCAGCATTTGGACATGCAGATTCCTGAGTGAATCAAAGCCGCAGAGCCGATCTCCAACACTTTTATATCTGTGTTTCTGTGACTTTTGCAATTGTTACTGAAGCTTCATTTCATCCCATTCTGATTGGAGAGCTACTCCCTGGTGTTCCTCTGAGAGGACTGCAGTCGTTGCCTCACTGTGGGCCACACTGAGCACTGCCCTGGAAGAATAGCTGCTTTGTTGCCTGTGGAATTCCCCATGCCTGTCTCTCAGATCTGTCTGTCTGTCTGTCTGTCTGTCTGTCTGTGTTCATTTCTTGTTTTGCCTGAAAAATCTCAACAAGTAAAAATCTCAACTACTACCGGATTGTCTCTCGTCTTCTCCCCGTTAGGTTTTCTTTCTTTTTTTTTTTTTAATTAAATATTTTATTTTACTTACATTCCAAATGTTGTCCTCTTTTTGGTTCCCCCTCCATGGTTCTTCACTCCCTCCCCACTCCCCTTTGCTTCTGAAAGAGTGCTCCTCCACCCACCCACCCACCACCGTCTCCCACCTCAACCCGCTAAGATCCCGCTTCCTTGGGGGCATTTTCAGATTTTGTCTTTATTTCTGATATTTTAATGTATTGACTTCTGGTCTTAAACTTTCTCTGTTTATATTTTTCCTATTGTTTTAAAATCAGTGTTCTCTGTCACTATTTGTTATTGCTTTTTTTTTTTCTTTTAATGTGATGCATGTCCCCTTTCAATAGCATGTAGATTGATCTTGCTTTTCTTAGCCTTGTCTGTTGAATGGCATTAGTTTTCTATGGTTTGGTTTATTTTTGCCTTGTGGTCTTTGTTTTCCACAGGTCATGGTTTTGTTTCTCTTTGGTATTCCTCCTTTGCCGTTTTCTTTGACGTTGACTGAGTGTTTTCTGAGGCTTTTCTGTTCCTGTAATGATCTTTCCGCAACCCTTTAGAGGGTTGTATCTCAGCAATGGCTTCAGAGTTTACCACACATACCTTCCTGCTTCAGGACCACTTCAGATTAAACTGACTGGACCCCCGGGGCACAGAAGGAACGCTGCTCTTCTGTCACTTTTTATATTTTCCCATTTTATTGTACCTGCCACAGCCCCAACAGAAGGATAACAGAATGCTGTGAAATCATTATTTTATATATAATTTTTTTTAAAAAGTCCATGAGAACAGAAGAGAAGAGTATCTATTTATATCACGTTACATTTATTTTATTTACAGTATGGCTCTTTGGATCTGGTCTCTATATTTAAGTTACCATTGCGGTCATGTTCTCACTCTGAGCTTTGTCCAGGCCCACACAGTGTACATTAATTAGAGTTACGTTAGCAGTTTATTTTAATAAACTGAAATAAGTTCATATTTGTTATAAATGTTTGCCATTCCTGCTGCATTTCAGGCACTGATTATTTATGTTTTCCCCACAAAATAGCTTGGGTAACTTACCTGACTTTTTCCCCAGAGTCGTCAACATTCTATGTGTATACGGCCATATCTACCATATTATAATGTCTCACGTCAGCTGGCCACCTTCATTCTAAAGGGGTCTTTGGTAAGTACATGCATTTAACTTTTATTTTGATTTCAAAATTTATCTCCGGGTTGGAGAGATGGCTCAGTGGTTAGGAGTGCTTGCTGTTTTCCCCCCCGAAAGTGGAACTGGTTTCCTGCACCCTTGTCAGGTAGCTATGGCTACATATAACTGTAGCTACGGACGACCTGGTGCCTGCTTCTGGCCTCGAAAGGTCACACGTGTGAGCTTACAGAAACACGACTTATAAATAAAACACATTTTTAAAAGTTTATGAAAATTTTGTGTTCCATTGCAGGCTATCAATTTTTATGCGTCATTTATTATAGAAATTGCTAAGAATTTGTGTATGAATGGTCACCTGCCCTGGTGCCTTCATCTCTTGACTTTTTTTTAAAGACACAGTCTCATGAAATCTAGGTAGCCTCGTTTAACAGTGGTGGTTGTCCAGGAACTTCTGCGTACCTGCCTTTACTTAAGGAATGCTGGGATTGCAGGCATTGCGGGCACATCTGCCGTAGGGAATGTGGGGCGAGAACCCCGGACTTCCTTGTATGCGAGGCAAAGCCTCCACCAAGCGTCTTCTGAGCTCCGTAATGAAATGGGGCAAAAAAGCCAACACCTCACAAAGCTGCCTGCCTGGGGTGTGATTGCCCTGGGTGGGGTGAGCACCAGCTGCATGGTCTTAGGAATTTTCTTTTTCCTTTTTGTTTTTTTCAAAATGGGGTTCTCTGTGGGCCCTGGCTGTCCCGGAACTCACTCTGTAGTCTGGGGCTTGCCTCTAAATCATAGATTGCCTGTCTCTGCCTCTGAGTGCTGGGATTGAAGGCGTGCACCACCACCGCCTCCTGAGGAGTCTTCAAGCGCTAAAACTTAGAGTATTCTATACCGAGAAACAAACAAAACAAAATAAAGTCAAATCAAACAAAATACCCAAAAGTCACCATTTTAAAGGCCTCTTACTGGATTTTATTTGGAAGAAGCCTATGTGCTTTCTTACTAATAATGTCATAAGGACTAGTTGTTTGTTTGTTTGTTTGTTTATGCCAGAGTGTTATTAGAGGACCAGCAGGGCTGGGAGGGGGATAAGAGAGGCACGGGAGGGGGGAATGATAACCAACAAGAATGCATTATATACATGCATAAAATTGTTAAGAGAACACAATTTATTTATAAGAAAATTAGCCAAAACATCTAATCATTATAATCAGAAAGCAATGTTGTTATTCTAACATCTAGCAAAGGGAAATTTAAATTTGCTCACAAAGCACAAGGTGGAATAGTTGTATTCTGTATTTGATTAAACATCTGACTTCATTAAGCTGGGAGGCTTCAGAAAGAGGCACTGATATAAAATTTTTGCAATCAAACAGTTGTCTCCGAAATCAAGCCAAAAACTATTTTTTAAAGTTGCAAGTTCATGTTATCCGCTTTTTCTTATCGATTACTTATTTACGTGGCAAATGTCTTCCTTCCCAGTCTCCCCTCTGCAACCCCCACATCCCATCCCCCTCCCCTTCGCCTTTAAGCTTTGCCACACACCCTGCCTCACCCCTTTAGCATCCTCCTCTGCTCAGGACCAAGTGCCTTCCCTCCCATTTATCTAAAGCAAGTGGCAAAGACATCCAGAGATCCTTCAACTGCTAAGACCACCTAACTACACGGGCAAGCTGTTGCTCAGAAGTCTGAAGATGCCACTTGACATCTTTTCCCCAAGTTGTTAAAAATCACGTGGATCTGTTACTTTCATGCCATTCTTCTGTGAACATGGAGATTTATCTCCTTTCAAAATCTTTTGGAAGCGTCTCTCTCTCTCTCTCTCTCTCTCTCTCTCTCTCTCTCTCTCTTTCTGTGTGTAATAATCATAATTCATGATAATTATTAAATATGAAAAGCATTTTAAGATCTTTTAGAACATTATTACTTATTTATGCAAGGGCTTCTGTCCTGGGTTATTATCTGTCAGCCTATCAGATCATTATTCACTTAGCAGTTTTGAGTTATTAAATATTCATTGAAAAAAATATTAGAACCTTTGAACAAGGTGAATTTTATATGATGATAGTAACATACATGAAGGCAGAAAAAACAGATTAAGATTTTATAATAATAAAGACATTTTAAAGTAAATAGTTAAATGTTTAACAAGGTTTTTACATAGGAAAATTGTTTTGAATCCAAGGCCCTAAGACTGGTTCTTAATCTTCGCCAGTGTTCTCTGGTGTTCATGCAATGGGTTACTTAAATGAGTTACATGAGTGAGTAGAGATTTCTGGACTACAGTGCTCTCCTCTGTAAAGGGAGGCATGGCAGGTTTCTTCAGGGACGCTGTGCACAGCCCTGGAGGTGAGCATGCTAGAAGCAGGCACATTCCCGAGCACGCTCAGTGAAGGTGGTAGTTTGACAGGAGTGGTAGTGGACTCCTCCTGTGCCTACCCAGGGAAGGTCAGAGGGCACATTTCAGAAGGGGGACGATGACGTCACGGGAGTGCTTCTGAGCATGCCCTGTTGAGTGTCACAGTGATCTAGCTGATGTGGTTCTCTAAAACAAAGCGAGTTGGTGTCCCCAGGGCTGTGTCAGTTTTCCTCAGGTTTCTCTGAAATGTCTTAGTTGAAACAAAAACAAAACAAAACAAAACAAAACAAAAAAACAAAGTGTCTGGTGGTCACAGGAAGTGAAACATTTGCTTAAACAATGTCTTGCTGTTTTCAGAAGAGTTTAAACTCGATAGAGCAGTCTTTTAGCAACTGGAAACAGCAGGCATTGCTTTCTTTTTTGAGGTATTAATATCAGGCATTGATGAATTTCTCAGTGTTTTTTTGTGTTTTCTCCCCAGAAAGAAATACAAGAGCTACAGGTGTGGTACACCAAGCTTGGAACAACACCAGAGAAACTTCATTTTAAACAACTGGAAACTCTATGGGTAGTCTTACAATTGATTTCTATGTTTGGGACGTTACAACAGTAAAAAGGAACAAATTTGATTAATGAATTAAAATGAAGTTATTTTATGGCTACAGGACAGATAAAAATGTATTCATATTTTCCTTAAATAGGGATTCTGATTAAGGTGTTGGGAAGCCGTTGGGTCCGTAGCTGTGCTCTGTCCTTACATGCTGGTTTACACTGGTAGATGTGCTGCTATTGCCTGGCTTCCTCATTCAGTACTGTCCTCCTCTGCGTCGGTCTATGTCCCCATAGCAGCTGGCTGTAGGTAGTCTGGCCCTCTCTGGGTTTCTCTTACTCTTTATTGTTCCTCCTCCTCCCTGCTGCTTGTTTCTGTTTGGATTTCATTATGCCTCCTTATTCAGAAAGTGCCCAGGTCTCAGCACTGCATCTGACTCTCAGGGCCAGCCATCACAGTGCTACAAGAGTGCTATGCCTAAAACCCTGTTAGGAATGTATCAGCAGCTTTCCCCATAGATACACATTCCCCACCTGACCCCACTGACCTGACAAATGTCCCTCATTGTTCTATCACATGACGCTCACTGACCTGTCACATGACCCTCATTGGCCTACCACATGACCTTCATTGTTCTATCACATGACCCCTACTGACCTGTCACATGACCTTGACTGTTCTCTCATGAAGTAGAAGACACATTTCCTTTTCCAGATGCAGATCTCAGTAGCTGTTGTCTTCTCACAGAGTAAACTTCTCAGCTTCCTTCAGATCACCTCAAGTGTTAGTTTCTTTGAAACCTTACTCACTGTGTCCAATGTAGGACTATGTGTGGGTCTCATTAAAGATTCCCCCACCACTTTTGTGACTTTGAGATTGGGGCTTTACCTTATTTTGCTTTTAGACCAGAGGCATATGGTGCTTGGTACTTGGTGATTTCAAAGTATAAAGTGGCCCCAGCAAATATATTCCACCATCTACTCGACTGAATCTGATGGGTTTTTAATGATTAATATTATGATTAGTCAATATCAATGGTTAAATACCAATTAGATCACTCTCTACTTGTATGACAATTTACTAGAAATAATGGAATCAAATCGAACTCCTGAATAGGAGTGCAGTTTGGAGTCAATGCTGAACCAGAATGTGATCAGATATTCATGGTTCTGCATCTGTTTACTCTTAAAGCAGTGGTCTGATGTGAAACCTTTTAAAGATCAAACTCATTGAAGTTTCAAAGGTGGCCCAGGCTCAGTGCCCACACTAGTTGCGCAGGGATTCAAATGCTTATTGTAGGACCTATGCTCTAGGGGGTGGTTCTCCTGGCCACACACTGAGGTGAGCTAAGCAAGGCCTCCATAAACATCTGGTTTAATCCTCAGAACACTCCCCTGGTGCATGTATTGTTAGCCTCAAGGATGAGATGAAAAACTTAGACAGGCTGAGTTGCTAGGATCCAAACTGTGACACAAAGCTAGCCTACTAATTGAAATTTACACTGACCATATAATGAACGGGTTTTTAATGTTTTATTTCTTAATTGTAAGATGTTTCTCGTGCTTAGCAGCTGAGCTGTCTGTCGGGCTTTGTGGGTTCTTTTCTTTCGTAAGGCTCTGAAAGAAACAAGCAGCCTGCTGAGTTGCATTAATTCAATGCACCCAAGTATTCAAGAGCTACAGTGGAATGGAAGGGTTGAATGACAGATAGAGACTTTCAGGCATCTTGTCATTGTCCCTTCCATCTGATGAAACTTTTGCTATAAAATATTATTTATGCATGCTCCTAAAATACCCTTACAATCGTCAAGGGCCTTGGTGTTTTTCTGGTCTTCCTCACACGTGTAGGAAGTCCTACCGGAATGGCTGTTTACACCGAGCACTGGCCTTGAACCTGGGGCTGTCCTCTTTTTCAGCTCCTTGACGGCAGCGGCAGTTTCTCACTGGAACTGGAGGAGGATGAGATTTTCACACTCACCACTCTGAACACAGGTCACAAAGGCAGCTACCGTCCCCCTCCCAAGTCACAGCCCTTCCCAACCAGCTATAAGGACGATTTCAACGTTGGTAAGCAGTTTTAACCAGGTGTGACCTGTCACCCGCCTTCTGTAGAGGTAGGGCAGTTTCTTCTCAGACTGATGAACAATAGCATGAGGTCAAAAGTCCGCCTCTAGGCCTTAGAGCAGTGACTCTCAAGCTTCCTCATGCTGCAGTGCTCTAATACAGTTCCTCGTGCTGGGGTGACCCTCAACCATAAAATCATTTTCATTGCTACTTCATAACTGCTGTTATGAATTATAAATATCTGATATACAGGATGCCCAGTGTTGCGACCCCCCAGGTTGAGAAGCACTGCTTTAGCGTTGTGTTTGGTTAAAAGAGAGCTAGTGTTTCTAGCTCCTTGATGTGAATTCTTTTTTTTTCAGTTCCAGAAGAAATGCAGAAGTCATTGTGAGAATGAAAGTTATAATTCTAAGTTGTTCTGGGTGAAACTTGCAGGGTATAACTAGGTACTACCGTCCTGGCTACCACTAGTCTCTCCCTTTCATGTGAAGGTTAAACCGTATCATGTCTCTATCTGAGTGTGAGGGACGTGAGTGCCTGACACAGGGTCGCCACAGTGAGGGGCTCCACCTTGTCGTGTGTTTGTGGGAGGTTATAGTTTAACCCTCAGATCTTTAGGAGGATCTGCTGTAGAGTGATTGGAAGTCATGGTGGCTGGGTAACTGGGGAGAACCGTAGAAAAACGAAGGCGTGTTCATTGTGCTGGCCTCAGAGGACCCAGCAAGAACTGCCTTGCTCCCTAAGTGTTTGGTGGGATTGAAGGACTCTTTCAAAGGTGAGTCGGGTAGCTCTGTAATCGGTTCCCAAATTTGATAACTGTACGAAAGCAACAGGGAGAGGATTAGCATTGCCAGAGTGATGTACCTGTACCCAACTTCAGGGGCCAGCACCTCCTGTTCCCCCCACAGGGAGACATTGCCACTCACTACGGGGTCTCACAGTCCCACGGCAGGACGTGATCTTTCAGCTGATTGGCTTAGAAAGGCCTTTGGCTCTGCTTCAGGCATTTGGTCAGTTATTTGGATTATTTCCAGGTATCACACACACACACACACACACACACACACACACACACAAACACACGCACACACACACACACCCCTACACTTTGTTTCTAAGTATTATGTTTTAAAAATTATTCAAGTGTTTCGCAGTGTATCACAGATATCAGATCAGGTAGGAGATTGATAATTACCCGCCGAGATACTAAGTGGAGGAATTTTTGTGTTCTGAACAGAGTACCCATTATTTAGCGAAGCTCCGAATTTTGCTGATCAGACCGGCGTGTTCGAGTACTACATGAATAACGAAGACCTTGAGCATCGCTTCACACTGCGCCAAGTTCTCAACCAACGACCTATTACCTGGGCCGCGGATGCCTCCAGCACGATCAGTGTCATAGGCGATCACCACTGGTGTGTGAGAGCTGCCCTCGGTTGCCCTCAGTGCATACGCTTGTGCCTTTGGGTACATTCTGAGTGAAGAGGTTCCAATAGACCTATCTGGGTGGAGAACGTAATAGGCGGTGGGTCAGAATTATGTGACCTCAGATAAGCAAATTAGCTTCCATGTCCTTCCTTCAGATCATTCCAGTTTGGAAATAACTGCAGTCATAGAAATTTAACTTTAATGGGAAAATTGAGGATTTCTGGACCTGATTATAGTTTAATACTTATTGCAGACCTTGTGATTAGTTTTACCAGACTTGATTTGTTGAGCTGGTATTGCCACCTGCTGGACAAACAGTAGAATTGCACTGCCTTACCTAGTGCAGGAAGCTACTTAAAAAGTAGACCAGATGTACTTTAAAGAATTTCTTTTATTACTTTTATTTTTTACAGTCCAGTTGTTACTTCCTCCCTGTCATCCCTCCCACAGTTCCTCATCTCATTCATCCTCTCCTCCGCCCCCACCCCTGTCTCCAAGAGGATGGACTGCCCATTCCCTGGGACCGCAAGTCTCTCCAGGGTTAGGCACATAGTCTCCCACTGAGCCCAGACCAGGGAGTCCTCTGCTGTGTATGTGTTGGGGACCTTGGACCAGATCTTGTATGCTGCCTCATTGGTGGCTCAGTGTCTGAGAGATCTCAGGGGTCTGGATTAGTTGAGCCTGCTGGTCTTCCATGGGATCGCCCTCTCCCAGCCTTTCCCTACTTCAGCCACGGGGTCCCTGGATTCTGTCCATTGGTTGGGTTTAAGTATCTGCTTCTGTCTCAGTCAGCTGCTTGTTGGGCCTGTTGGAGGACAGCCATGCCAAGCTTCTGTCTGTAAGCACCCATAGCATCAGTAATGGTGTCAGGCCTTGCAGCCTCCCCTGAGCTGGATCACAATTGGGGCTGTCACTGGACCTCCTTCCCCACGTCTCTTCTCCAGTTTTGTCCCCACAGTTCTTTCAGACAAGGACAATTCTGGGTCAGTGTTCTTTTACTGTGGGGTGGCAACACACACACTTGATGCCCGGTCTTCCTGCTGGAGGTGGGCTCTACAAGGTCCCTCGCCCACTGTAGGGCATTTCCACCCTGCTCTTCTGTCGAGGAGCCTAGAAGCTCCTCTGCGCTAAGGCAGCCCCACACCTTTTTGCCTAATTTCCATGTGATTTGGTGTTTTAGTTTTATCCTGTTTGATTTTCCAATGTTTTATCCTCTATTGGAAGCAGCAAGGTTTGTTCAGAGAGCCATACCGATACCATGCCTGCTACTGTGGGCTGGTGAGAGTAGTCAGGGGCACGCGTAAAACTTTCACAGCCATGATGGTGGATGCATCATGCTCAACTTGGAGGTTGAGAAAGTGAGGTTTTGAAATAAGTGGCAGAACCGTGACCTGTCCTCTCTGGTTCGGTGGTCTATGCCAGAAGCCTTGCTTTAGTTGGCCAGGCTCCCTCTCCCTCCCTCCCTCCCTCCTTCCCTCTCTCCCCCTCCTTCCCTCTCTCCATTTCTCCCCCTGTCTCTATGTGATAAGGTTCAGCTGTGCAGAATTCACTTGCCAACGTTGAGAACTGTAAAGGGCAAGTGAGGACCCGTTACCCCCTACCTCGTGTCCAAAGCAGATGTCTTGGTGCCCCCAGTCTTACTTTAGATAAGGGGTAGGGTTTGTTACTTGACAGTTTGCACATTCCTCTCCTATCCTATTTGCAGTTAGGTCCTGAGCGTGAAGTGGGTTGCTTACAGGGATGATAGTTTAGCGTGACAGTATTGTCTCAGAAGGAACGTGCTATACGCGGTAACATCTTTAAAAGGGAAGCTCCTGGAGGAGAGCTCGTTGTAAAGGCTCTGGTGCTGCTCGCCACAGTCTCTCCTCATCCTTGATATGTTCCTGTGGACAGTGAACCTTTACTGCATCTGTAAGGCTATCAGGCAGGCAGCCTGTGCAGTGTAAAATGCTTCTCAAGACAACATTTGTGGGCCGCCATCCGCATATCATCTGGGAAGTTTAGATAGAGATATTCAAGGGCCCACCTCAGGCTGACTGAATTAGACACTGGGCGACGGTACTCTCAGGCGGAGTTGTCCAACAAGCCTGTGTCTGCGTGCCATGTGTGTGCAGACCTGGCAGAGTCCATACAGAGCATCAGGTCTCCCGAAACTGGACTTTTAGACGGTTGTAAGCCTCTTTGTGAGTGCTGGGAATCAAGCCAGGGTCATCAGTCAGTGCTCTTAACTGCTGAGTCCACCTCCAGCCCTCAAAGTGGCCATCGTGTTAGAGTCAGGATTTAGTTAGCTCTTTATTCGGGCATTTTTAAATCTTGAGAGGTATCAATGGTAGTAGCTTAAGTTCTGTAGGCAACTCTTCATGGGCTGCATGCTGCCCTGCTGACGGGAATGCAAGTAAAGTTTTCTGTTCAGTCATTGTAAACCACCCATGTGCAGCATAGAAGTGTCTCCTTTTAATGTCATCCTTGTGGAATGACAAAGTGTTTCAATGTCTCTAGACAAGAAACATGCTGTTACAGTGCTTAAAGCTCATAAATATTGTCCAGTAACCCGCTAAAAGAATCAATGAAGTTGATTAATATAAGCACGTAAAACTTAAGACAGCCCTCAGTGAGCATTCTTGAGGCCCATCCTTGCTACCAACTTAAGATGTGGCAAGTCACTCTCAGCTGAAGATTGCAGGCGTTGGCTGTGAAGCATCGTGCTGGAGCTGGATTAGGGTGTAGCTGAAGAGGGTCATGTAATGGACTCTTTGTTTCTGCAGGAGCAACATGACTGTGCAGTGTGATGTTTACATAGAGACCCCTCGGACTGGCGGTGTGTTCATTGCTGGAAGAGTGAATAAAGGTGGTATCTTGATTAGAACTGCTACAGGAGTTTTCTTCTGGATTTTTGCAAATGGCTCTTACAGAGTTACAGCCGACCTGGGTAAATGACATACTTTCATGGGTCATTACTTACTTTTAGCCTGTCTACGTGTCTGCGTCTACTGGGATGAATTTCAGCATGTGCTGGCAAGTAGTAAGCGGTACAGAGTCCTAGCTATTTGATTTGTGAGGAAAGGGCAGCTTGGTAAGTGAGAAAATAGCAGTCGAAAGGCCTTTAGGGCACTGGGACATGCAGTGCCGTGAGGGGAAGGTTTGTGAGGAACCCGGTGAAGGAGTGACAGGAGAAGAACACTGAGGAGACACTCGAGACTAAAATGTTGGTGTTCACAGAAATCAAAACAAGTGGAGCCTCTTAACATGGAGAGCTCCTCTTCCCTAATCTACATGGAAAGAGTTTGCCTTCCCTGGCGGGCACGTCTCAGTAGCACTGGCCTGTGTGGAACAGCTTCCGGGGCAGGGTTGACACTGAATCACACCTACCTCACACGGCTGTCGTGGCACAAGCCCCTGTGGTGGTAACTTCTTGATTCTCAGTCTCTCGACTTACTCCTGCATTAGAAAAAAAAGAAAGAAAAGAAAATCAAAGAAAACCAAAACCAATCTGTTCTGTAGTTTTCTGCTCTTTGCCCCAGCTCTGTAAGTAGAGGTAGCTGGTGGTAAGAGCACTGCCCATCGGGCTGAACCTCACTGAGGTTTTGATTCAGAGCAGAGCCAGAGACATGGATTGACGTTCCCTGAATCCCTAAAACTAGTTAGTGGTGGAACCGGAACTAGGAATTTCAGTCTGCATCTTCAGTTCCCACTGTTGCAGAATTAAATCACCTGCTTGATGTCTGGTCCTGGGCTTCTTCCAGCATTCAAATGTCATACGTGCAAGATTAGCTTATTCTCTTCTATTGTAAGTCACTGCAGTTCCTGTGAGCAGATCCACTCGCTCGCAGCCTTTTGCAGTCTTAGGCTGCTCCAACCAGATGTTCCCCATTAGATGGTAATCTATTAGACTATGGTTAGTTTTAAGGTATATCTCATTCACTCTGCTGTGAGTGTATGTGTGCTCTGTGGTGTAGAATAGAACCTTAATACATGTTGTGTCGTGTGCAGCTGAATGAGGTATTTTCCTTTTAAATCAGGCATAGATCTGGAAATGAAGGAACAGTGTCCCACTGAGGTAGATTTAACTACATTCAGGTGCCCTGGGTTGCATGATCCTAGGACTTAGGGCCTAAAAGCAAGCCTGTTGAGATACTCGTTTTGTGTTACAGGTGGGTGGATAACATATGCTTCAGGACATGCTGACGTTACAGCGAAGCGATGGTATACACTCACCTTAGGCGTTAAGGTGGGTATTGCTGATGGGACAGAATGGAGATAAATGTGTAACGTTCTAGAATTTCCTGTTATAAAACAAATGGGGGGATGTGACAAGTGACGAAGAGCAAGTCTGCTGTGGAATCATCAAACAGCCACCCACAGCGTGAAGGTGCATGTCGGTGGCTCATGGGGACCCAGCGTTTTCTTTCTTCAGCTTTGTCGTTGCCCTGTGAATTCAAGAGTCATTAGTCAAGTCAACAAGTGAGTTGTGGTTCGCACTGTGCTTGAGCGGAGAGTAGAAATAGAATTTAGAGGACTATGCAGAATCACAGGCTTATTTCTGGTAGTTTGGTATAAGCACAGTTTTCTACAGTTTTATTATCAGAGGAGGACACTAGAGAAGGCACGGGCTAAAGGGGCTCTACCATCCTCATCAGCAGCCTCGCTTGGTCACGGTAGAGACAGACAGCGTTCCCAAGGATGCTGTACAGAGAAAGCGTCTGCGACGCGTGGCTCTCCTGAAGCAGTTCTTCCCTGCTTTTGTTTAGGTTGGAAGCAGAAACTGAAATTGAGATTCAAAGAAGTTTTAAGTTTGTTCTCTGTTCCCATCCAACCACTAAAAATGAGAATTCTCATTTTTAAGGTGTTTATATAAGAATTGAAGATCTAGTTGGGATGTGAGGTAGTTTTTTTGACCATACTATTCTTACTGCCTATAATTTGATCTGACTGTTCTTTGATAGAATGATCCCAGACATAGCTCCTGACTGCCTATGTGGTATTGTTGGTGAAGGTGGGTATTTAGAAGAAGACTTGCATTTTACTTTTTAAATTATTTTTGAGGATTTTATATAAAGTATTTTTATTATATTCACACCACCCCCCATTTCCTACCAGATCTATCTCTCATCCCTACCCACATAACTGTGTCCTCTTTTTTAAAACCCCTCAAGTCCAGTTTATGTTGCCCATATCCTCTGGGGTATGTGGTTCTCCATCCAAGCATGTTCCGTCCATCCAACCCTCTTAATGGAAACAGTTTCTCCCTCACTGCTGCTGTCAGTGGCCAGTGGCTTCTCAGCCAGGGTGGGACTTCACAGCCATCTCTTCTGGGCTTGTGTGGATTTTGTCCGGCTTTAGCTTGTACAGGTCTCATGTGTGGTGTAACAGTTGCCGTGATTTCGTATGTACACTCCCTGCTACGTCAGGGAACAGTTTTCCTTATAGTCACCCACAGTCTCTGGCTCTTATAATCCCTCTGTCTCCCCGTCCACCAGTGATCCCTGAGCCTTGGGAAGATGGGATGAGTGCTATGGGCGTCCTATTAGGGTAGAACATTTAGAAGCCTCTCACTCTCTGCACCTACACCAATTTGGGTCTCTGTTAATCACCGTCTACTACAAAAGGAGGCTTCTCTGATGGTGGCTGAAAGATGCATTAGTCTGTGGCTCTGGGCGTTAAGTCATTAAGAGTTGGCTTAATAGTATGTATGTTAAATGGAATGATAGTAGTGGTGGGATCTCTCCTGGATCCTAAGACTTGTCTAGCCAAACTTTCTTGGTCCTGATAATGGTGCCAGGTAGGTAAGGGAGAACACTGTAAGTTCTGTTCCTAGGTCCAATTCTGCCACTAACGGTTTGAGACCTTGGACAAATCGGTTAACCTCTGACACTCTTGAGGTACATGCTGTATGAGGAAGTCATACTGGGGCTGGGCAAGCATTTTACTTGAAGAAGCTGGCCAGGAGATAGCTGGGCTTTGTGCTCCATGTGGTCTGTGCTGCACTTCTTCAACTGAGCCGTTAGTGAGCAAGCCATGGGAGACAGGAGCTGAAAGATGAGTGTGCCTGATTCCTGTGACGGTGTACTGCAGAAACGGGTTGGCTGTGAGGCCGCTGTTTGCTTGAGCTTTGTTCTAAGTCAGTAAGTTGGACGTGAGAACACACGTGAATTATGAAGAAGTTTGGGGTAGTGTGATAAAATAGCCCCCCGCTCTGACTTTCTAACTGTGGAAGTTAGAGACGACTGTGTCAAGCGAGTGATGCTTGAGGTTAGATGTAAATGAGGCAGAGAGCAAGCTGGGTATAAAAGGTTGTTGGTCTAGCCTTGTGAAAGGGGCATCTGGGACTCCAGGATGACTGGAGCCTGGGCAGTGAGTCCAGGAGGTACCATGGCCCCCTGAGACAAACTATGTTCAATATAGTGTGTGTGTGTGCTTTGTGCTTGTGTGTGTGTGTGTTTGTGTGTGTATGTGTATCCTTCTGCCTGCCTGCCTGTCTGTCTGTCTGTCTGTCCATCCATCCATTGACCCAGTGCTAACAGTTACTGCTCTAGAAGTAGCAGAGGATGTCCAGGAAGTGCTTTGAGATGGAGATAACTGGGAGGTGTGTAGTCAGAGGCATTGGCCTCACATTGGGTGACTTGGACTCAATTCCTGGCTCCTCTGGAACAGCTTTGACATGGAATTTTAGTCAGCCCAAGCCTCAGTGTCTCCATCCATAAAATTAAAGAGCAGTGCACTGTCATTTTGAGACAGACAGATTTGTGGTGGATTCGGCCTGATGGTTTGACTCTCCAGCTCTTTGTCCTTTGAAAGTAGCTGTTCCACACGGCTGGCTGTACACTTGGTGTGTTTTGCGTGTGTGCTCATAGTGTACTACAGTGTGGAGGTAGAGTTTTACAACTTACTGTGCGCCCAGCAGTGAGGGGGATGGACTGGCCACCTTCTGAGAAGGGAACACTTGATTTCATTGTTACCAGCAAATCCCACCTCATGTGGATTTCCCTCTTCCTTCCACTTTACCCCATTGTTCTGTTTAACCCATGGCTACTGCTCTTCTGACGTAAGGGAAAGCATTCCATATGGCTTTGTAGTGACGCGCTCCTCATGGGGACAAAAAGAGTGAAGTAAAGGCTAATTCCTCTTCTAGCTCAGTGCATAGCCCTTAATTAGACCTTAAGTACATGGCCTTTTGCAGAAGGCATTTGGGCTCCAGAAAACTCTGGAGGAATCTCTCCACTTAGCCAAAGTACCAGTGTGTGCAACTATGGAGTTATTTTAATGAATTTTTCTCTGAAGCTTCATAATACTAGAAAATATTATGGGCTTATATTTTGTTTTGATTTTGGGTGAAACATCAGGAAATATCAAGATCTAATGTATTTGGGGAACTGTTTAAGTAGGTACTTCTTACTAATTCTTTCAGAAAAAAAATTGGTCTATTTCGGGCTTTTGCTGAAACATATAAAATTGTATTTTACAGTTCTAGGCCTTGGATCAGGGAGATGAGATGTTTGTTCTTGAAGTTGCTTGAAGTATATTTTTAAATATGCTTCAGAGCCTCTTTTCCATTTCAAGGAACATATTTCTTTCTCTTTCAGGGTTATCTCGCCTCTGGTATGTTGAACGGCAAGATCCTGTGGGAAAATGTCCCCGTGAAATACCCAGGGCATGGCTGGGCTGCGATCGGAACGCACACCTTCGAGTTTGCGCAGTTTGACAACTTTCATGTGGAAGCTGCTCGCTAGTACTCACAGGCCGTCAAGACATGATTTGGATTTTCTGTTTTTGATTTTGGTTCAGAGCTGGTTCTCATTTTGATGGATCTGTATATCCTTTGAGGCTCACAATGAGGAGTAAATAGGGGAAATGGTGCACTTTTGCTGGATCCCGTGAAAGATTTATTTAGAGCTAATTACACAGGGGATGCAGATAGTCTTTGGCACTGTCTGTGGCGGCCCTTACGGCCCACTGTTGGTCAGTCCCATCTTTCAGGAGTGCTTTGAGTGGTTCTGGCCTTGTAGCCTTGGCACTGATACCGAGGTAGCTCACCCTATGTTGTTTGTAAATGCTCATGCAGATGGCTGGGACCACAGGGGTGTTTTTGTGAGCTCGGACCATGCCTTAGTCAAGGCTTCCTTAGAAAATGCTGATGCTTAAGAAGATACCAATGAGCACTTCCACGAATACTTGAACTTGCAGTTCTCTCTCCCACTCTCACCATCTCTCCCTCACCCCATCCCTCTCTCCTCTATCACTGTCTCCTCCCTGCTCCAGGATGATACTTTTGGAATTGCACAAATGATGATGGGATGATTTGAAAAGTAATAAACTAATATCAAAGCCATTTTTGCACTAATAAAACACAACCAGATTAATTGGGTTGTTTGTACTTTAAAACTCTCTTACTTCCAACTTTTAGCCCTTTTGAGAACATTTCCTGTGTTGCAGGAAGTCTAGCAGCTTCCCTGTACGATTCTTGTGCCTTTTGCAGTTCGTCCTCACAAGGGGCTCTGGACACAGCCGAGCACCAGCGAATGCCTTCATCTATCTACGCGAGGCAGGAGGGGCCACCGGGGCTTTAACTAGCTCAGAGTTGGATCATCTCCTCATGTGTTTAGATAGATGCAATTGTTATATCCCCAGTTTATATTTACATGTTGGCAAGCATGTTTCTCATTAGTATGATTATACTAATAATATCCATTTAACATTAATGTAACTCTTAGACACCAATGAATTTTCCATGTGGGTAAAGTGAATTCTGGAATTTCTTGTAAGGAAAAATTACTCACTGAATTAACTCTACTCCGTGGGAATTTGTGCTGCTCTAACATGGGTAGAAGAACTGTGAGGTCTGTATTACTTTTGAAAACTTGAAACCAAGGCTAGATGATTTACTGTTTAGATCTTAGAATATTTTTGAAAAGTAGCATAACAGGTACAATTTATACATTTGAATGTTTCCATTTTAAGTGTATAGTTTGGTAAATGTAAACATTCCCTGGTAACCCACACTCCAGTGAAGCTATTGACGATTTCCATCCCTCCAGAAAGTTCTGTTACACCTGTACACAGTCTTCCTCACTCCTCATTGCAGGCAGCAGTGACATCTCTGTTGCTATAAATAAAAATGTTTGTTTTGAAAGTGAGAGGATGTGCTATGTACTCTTCTGAATGGATGTTTCTGTCAGTGCAGTGCTGTAGGATTTGTCCAGAGTGTAAGGTTTTGCCAATGAGGTACACTCCTCCTTATTTTTGAAGGGAACATTGAATGAATGTACCACAATTTTGTTTTCCCATCTCCTGTTTTTATGAGATTAAAAATAAAACTCATTAAGAGCACTAACATACAAATCTTTGAGAATTTGCATTTATTTCTTCTGGATTAATGGGGGGAGAGAGATTACTAGCTCTTATGTTAAGATTTGTTTACCTTCATAAGAAACCACCATCATTCCTTAAAATGGTCCTGTGATGTACACTCCCATCAGTGTTAGAGCTGCCAATGCTCTGCATCGTGTCTGGAATATATGAAGATTTCTACACATACAGTTATGTCATCTGTGGCTACAGATGTTTGTGCTTCCTTCCCTGCATGGCTGCTTTGCGTCAGAGGCTTCTGCCTTTGTGTTGGCTGGAACTTTGAGGTCCATCCTTGGGAAGTGTTAAGGGCATATGTCCTCACTTTGTTCCCAGTCTTAGGGAGAATATCTTTCCTATTTGTGTAATATCCTAAATGGCTTCTTTTTCCTCTTCTCTCTTCACTCTTTACTATCTTTACATCCCTTTATCTAGGAAAAGTTTCCTGTTTTCGGTTTTCTGAGATTTTTAAAATATAAGTAGGAATTAGACTTGTTAAGTGCTCTGTTTCGATGAGGCAGTTGTCTGGTTTTTCTTTTATCTGTTTATATATTTTACTATTTTATATGTTTATGTTGTATATTGTATTATCTAATGTCCAGATATTAAATATCTCTGCATCCTTAGATATGTCATGCCAAATGGGGTTTCCTACCCTGCTGCTACATTGGCAGAATAAGGGTTTTTGCATCTATGACCATGGGCAATATTGCCCTAGTTTTATTTATATCTTTGTCTGGTTTCAGCTGCAGAGTGATCCTTTCTAAAATTGACTGGGAAATAGTCTCTCTTTCTTTTTTTTCCCCTCTAATATTTTGTAAGATTCTTAAATCTTAGAACTCATAAGTTCTAGACAACAAAGGGAGGTAAAAAGTGGGATACAAATTAGAAAAGAAGAAATCAAAATATCACTGTTTGCAGATGATAGTATACTTAGGTGAGCCTCAAAATTCCACCAGAGAACTCCAACAGCTGATAAACAACTTCAGCAAAGTGTCTGGATATAAAATTAACTTAAATCAGTAGCCTTCTTCTACTCAAAGGATAAACAGGCTGAGAAAGAAATTGGGGAAATGCCACCCTTCACAACAGTCACAAATAAAATAAAATACTTTGGTGTGACTCTGACCAAGCAAGTGAAAGATCTGTATGACAAGAACTTTAAGTCTCTTAAGAAAGAAACTGAAGAAGATCTCAGAAGATGGAAAGATCTCCCATGCTCATGGATTGGTAGGATTAATATTGTTAAAAGGGCCATCCTGCCAAAAGCAATCTGTAGATTCAATGCAATTCCCATCAAAATTCCACCTCAATTCTTCATAGAGTTAGAAAGAGCAATTTGCAAGTTGTTTTGTAATAACAAGAAACCCAGGATGGCTAAAACTATCCTGAACCATAAAAGAACTTCTGGGGGAGTCACCATCCCTAACCTCAAGCTGTATTGCAAAGCAATCATTATAAAAACTGTATGATATTGGTACAGAGACAGGCAAGTAGATCAATGGAATAGAATTGAAGAACCAGAAATGAACCCACACATCTATGGTCACTTGATGTTTGACAAAGGAGCTAAAACCATCCAGTAGAGAAAAGACAACATTTTCAACAAGTGGTACTGGTTCATCTGGCCGTCAGCATGTGGAAGAATGCAAATTGGCCCATTCTTCTTGTACAAAGCTCAAGTCCAAGTGGATCAAGGACCTCCACATAAAGCCAAATACACTGAAACTTCTAGAAGAGAAAGTGGGGAAGAGCCTCAAACACCTGGTACAGGAGAAACTTTTCTGAACAGAACACAAATGACTTATACTCTAAGATCAACAATTGACAAATGGGACCTCATAAAATTGCAAAGCTTCTGTAAGGCAAAGGACACTGTCAATAGAACAAAATGGCAACCAACAGATTTGTAAAAGATCTTTACCAATCGTACATCTAAAAGAGGGCTAATATCCAATCTATACAAAGAACTCAAGAAGTTAGACTCCAAATAACCCTATTAAAACTGGGGTACAAAGCTTAACAAAGAATTCTCAACTGAGGAATATCAAATGGCTGAGATAGACCTAAGAAATGTCCAACATCCTTAGTCATCAGGGAAATACAAATCAAAATAACCATGAGACTCCATCTCATAGTAGTCAGAATGGCTAAGATCACAAGTTCGGGTGACAGCAAATGCTGGTAAGGATGTGTAGATTGCTGATACAGCCACTCTGGGATTCAGCTGGCAGTTTTGCAGAAAATTGGACATAGTACTACCTGAGGACCCAGCTCTACCACTCCTGGACATATACCCAAAAGATGCTCCAACATATAACAAGGACACATGCTCTACTATGTTCACAGCAGCCTTATTTTATAATAGCCAGAAGTTGGAGGGAACCCAGATGTCCTTCAATAGAGGAATGGATACAGAAAATGTGGTACATCTACACAATGGAATACTACTCAGCTATTAAAAACAATGACTTCATGAAATTCTTAGGCAAATGGATGGAATTAGAAAATATCAATCTAAGTGAGGTAACCCAATCACAAAAGAACACACATGGTATGTACTCACTGATGAGTGAATATTAGCCCAAAAGGTGGGAATACTCAAGATACAATTCACAGACCATATGAAGGTCAAGAAGAAGGAAGACCAAAGCATGGATGCTTCAATTCTTCTTAGAAGGGGAAACAAAACACTCAAGGGAAGAAATAGAGGGACAAAATGTGGAGCAGAGACTGAAGGAAAGGCCATCCAGAGACTGCCCCACCTGGGGATCCAACTCAAATACAGACACCAAACCCAGGCCTTATTGCGGATGCCAAGAAGTGCTTGCTGACAGGAGCCTGATATAGCTGTCTCCTGAGAAGCTCTGCAAGAGTGTGACAAATACAGAGGTGGATGCTTGCAGCCAACCATTGGACTGAGCACGGGGTCCCCAATGGAAGAGTTAGAGAAAGGACTGAAGGAGCTGAAGGTTTTGCAACACATAGGAAGAACAACAATATCAACCAACCAGACCTCCCCACTGTGCTTCCAGGGACTAAACCACCAACCAAAGAGTACACATGGTGGGACTCATGGCTCCAACTGCATATGTAGCATAGGATGGCTTTGTTGGACATCAGTGGGAGGAGAAGCCCTTGGTTCTGGGAAGGCTTGATTCCCCCAGTGTAGGGGAATGCCAGGGTGGGCAGGTGGGAGGGAGTAGGTGGTTGGATGGGGGAGCACCCTCACTGAAGCGGGGAGGAGGGAGGGAGGACGAGATAGGGGGTTTGTGGAGGGGAAAGGGGATAACATTTGAAATGTAAATAAATAAAATATACAATTGAAAAAAAGAATTTATAAGTTCTTTCTGTCAGGGTCTAGAGGAAGGACAGAAGACAGAAACTACACCAGAAAAACAAATCAAATTAAATAAAAAAAAAAAAACAAAACTATAACACAAAGGATGATAACGAGCCAAGTGAGATGAAGTACTAAGAACTAAAAGAACTCTAATGGACTTCAAGAATCCACTGGGGCTAGCAGTTTGCCTGCAATCCTAACTCCCAGGAGGCCAAGCGTGAATTAAAGGACACCCACCCTCCACTGCACAGTGAGCACTGCTTCATCTCCACCCTGTCCTGATTTTAAAAAATGCAAGGAAAGCATTAGTAGAGACCAGCTATTTCCTTGGCTGCAGAAGTCTGCACGGAAATAGCAGAAGGTAGGTTTGGTAGACGCTTTTCTCATAGGCTGATGCTTGGCTCTCATTGAAGCTGGTTTAATGTATCCCTGTAGGTCTGCAAGTTTGCTAAGATGCATGCAGGAGCTGGCAACTAGGAAAACTGCTTTCTGGAGTGGACATAAGAATGACAAAGAGCCAAACATCTAAAATCTCTGAAATGTGTTAGAGCAAGTGTAACGCTGACAGTGCATATGTGCAGATCAAACTTCAAAGGGAGTAATAGCTTATTCTGGAGCAAAACACGATTGACTCCAGCCCAGGAACACAGATTTAGGTCAACCCAAACACAAGCTTCTCTATGGTAGCATTTTCATGAAGGTCTTATGGTTACAAAGCAACAAATCATCAATGTAGCTTTAAAGATCAGTTGACGGCAGGATCAGTAGATGGGCAGCAGTGAGGAGGCTGGGGGGAGAGTTTCCGCTATTGTTCTCAGCCTGCTAGCTGATGACATTCTTGATTTGGGTTCAGTGGAAGCCAGGGGCCTTTTCATGCAATCTCAAAAGGGTTTTATTTGAGGATCACAAGGATGTTAATGTGAAACAGAGTTGACAGTGAGATAAGGGGTCAAGATAGCCCAAGATAGTTTGGTTCTAGACCTGTAATATCCCAGTACTCCATAGTTACAGATATTCTAATCAGCCAATCAGCCAATAAGCCTTGGAGAATCTATAGCATGGATGCTATTATTCTGGAAATCAGTTCACACACTTGATCTTTGACAAGGCAGTCAAAAATATACAATGGAAAAGACAAAACATTTTCAATAAATGGTGCTGGTATAACTGGCTGTCTGTTTCTAGAAAAATGAAAATAGACCCATATTTGTCACCATGCACAAAGCTCAAGTCCAAGTGTATCAAGGACCTCCACATAAAGCCAGATACATGCAATGTAATAGAAGAGAAAGTGAGAAAGAGCCTTGAACTCTTTGGCAAAGGGGGGAATTTCCTAAACGGAACTCCAGTGGCTCAAGCTCTAAGATCAAGAACTGATAAATGGGACCTCATGAAACTGGAAAGCTGTAAGGCAAAGGACGAAGTCAATAAGACAAATCAGCATCCTACAGATTGGGAAAAAAATCTTCACAAACTTTGATAAAGGACTAATATCCAAAATATATTAAAAACTCAAGAAGCTAACCACAAAAAACAAACAAAACCCAACGACCCAATCAAAAAATAGGGTATAGAACTAAACCAAGAGGAACATTGAATGGCTAAGAAGCACCTAAAGAAATGTTCAAAGTCCTTAGTGATCAGAGAAATGCAAATTAAAATGATCCTGAGATTGCATCTTGCATCAGTCAGAATGGTTAAGATCAAAACCTCAGGTGACAACACATGTTATTGAGGATGTGGAGAAAGAGGAACACTTCTCCATTGCTGGTGGGATTGCAAACTGGTACAACCACTCTGGAAATCAATTTGGAAGTTCCTCAGAAAATTGAAAATTGATTTATTAAAAGACCCAGCAATATCACTCTTGGGAATATACTCAAAAGATGCCCACCATGCCACAGGGAAACATGTTCCACCATGTTCATAGTGGTCTTATCTGTGATAGCCAGAAACTGGAAACAACTCAGATGTCCCACAAGAGAAGAATGGATACAGAAAATGTGGTTCATTTACACAATGGGATACTACTCAGATATTAAGAATGAGGGCATCCTGAGTTTTGCAGGCAAATGGATGGGATTGGAAAATATCATCCTGAGTGAGGTAACTCAGACCCAAAAGGACATGCATGATATATACTCATTAATAAGCGAATATTAACCAAAAAACAAAAAAAACCAAAACAATAAAACTAAACAAAACAAAAACCAACAACAACAAAAAAGAAAACCCAAGTACAGAATACCCAAGATATAGTCCACAGAACCCCAAAAGGTAAACAAGCTGAAGGGCCCAGGTGAGGACACCTCCGTCTCACTTCGGAGGGAGAAGAAAAGAACCACGGTGGGGGGGCAAGGGAAGGAGGCATAGGAGAGGGAAAGAGGCTGGGGTTGGGGGAGAAGGGAACATGATCTAGTATTGGGTGGGGGAAAAGGACTGAAGCCCTGAGGGTCAGCAGAAAGAATGGAAACAGGTGACCTTGGAAGGAAGGAGGTTGGGAGAGCCCTCCAGAGACCTGGGAAATGAGAAACTCTCAGGACTCAAGTAGGGGGATACCCTAGATAAAATGCCCTACAGTGAGGAGAGGGAACTTGTTGATCCCACTTCCAGCAGAAATAAAGGACATCAAGTGAGGGATAGGGTTGCTATCCCACAGTCAAAAGTCTGATCCATAATTCTTCCTGTTTGAAAGAACTGCAGAGATGGAAATGGAGAAGACCCTGAGGAAAAGAAGGTCCAGCAACAGGCCCAAAGTGAGATCCAGCTCAAGGGGAGGCCCCAAGACCTGACACCATTACTGAGTCTATGGGGCACTCACAAAAAGGGACCTATCATGACTGCCCTCTGAAAGACACAAGCAGCTGAAAGAGTCAGATGCAGACATGTGCACCCAACCAATGAACAGAAGCTGCTGACCCCTCTGTTGAATTAGGGAAAAGCTGGAGGAAGCTGAGAAGGAGGTTGACCCTGTAGGAGGACCAGCAGTCTGAATTAACCTGGACCCCCTGAGATCTCTCAGACACTTGATCACCAACCAGGCAGTATACAGCAGCTGAGATGAGTCCTCCAACACACATACAGCAGAGGACTCCTGGGTCTTGAGTTAGGTCAGAGAAGATGCACCTATTCCTCAAAAGACTGGAGGCCACAAGGAGTTTAGAGGTCTGCTGGGGTGGACGGCGTGGGGATATCCATGTGGGGACGGGGACAGGGAGGAGGTATAGGATATGGAATAGTCAGAGGGTGGACGGGGAAGGGAATAAAATCTGGAGTGTAAAAACAAACAAACAAACAAACAAATAAATAATCTGATAACTTCTCAAGAAAATGTCTCCTGGGAGGTCCGCACCCATTCTTGTGTGTGTACTATTTTCCCTAGCTCCTCCCTATTCTTTCTGAATGGCAATTTTTAAAATCTATGTTATAGGAACTGGAGAAATGGCTCAGTGGTTGAGAGTGCTTATTGATCTTGCACATGACCTGAGCTTGGTTCCCAGCACCCGCATCAGGTGGCTTATGATCACCTATAGTTCCAGTTCCAGGGGATAGAACACCTCTGACATCTTAAGGCTCCTGAATTTATGTGGTTGCACCCCACATATAGACCCAAGAGAGATGAAGCGAGTGACTCTCGGGCTTTGGGAAGACTTTTGGATGTGGTAAGATGCCTCTCTCAGCCACAATCTCCATTGCTTCATGCTTAATCAATGGTAGGAAGTTTTCTAGCCCTTTGGGAATACATAATTTCTTTTCAGGAAACTTTACAAATCCCCCTTCCATTTGGGAAACAGGATGTTCAAGTAAAGGATCATAAGTCCTTGCTTTACCACTCGTACTATTTTTACCAGTGAATGGACTTCTTTCTGTTTTTAGTGTCTTGAAATACTATCAGCAGGCATTTATTGAGAACTAGTTTGTAAGCTCCATGGAAACAGGGATTAGGTTTGATTCCATGCAGAGCGACATCTGTAGTATCTAGCATAACCCCCTGATAATAGAGTCAACAAGTAAGTAGCTGTTAGTAGGTGTATTAGTTTCTATTCTATTGTGAAGAGACAACATGAGCTGGGCAACATATAAAGGAAAGCATTTAACTGAGGTGTTAACAGTTTTGGAGGGTGAGTTCAGCTTGAAGCAGGAGGCTTGGTGCTAAAGCAATAGGTAAGAACTTACATCTGATCTATAGGCATGAGGCAGAGAGAGAGAGGATGGGCCTGGTGTAGGCTTTTGAAACCTCAGCGCACACCTCCAGTGACACACATCTTCCAACAAGACCACATTTCCTTCCACAAGGCCACACCTCCTAATTCTTCCTAAAAGAAAGTTCCACCAACTCAGGAGCAAGCATTCAGACATATAAAGCACTCAAATATATAAGCCTAGGGAGTCACTCTCACTCAAGCCACTACAGATGGGTAAACTGTGTTTATGAGGTTGCAGACATCCTATGTTAAATAGTAACTCCCATGTGCTCTGTCATTTCAGACCTGTAACAACCTCCCAAATTGCATAATGTTTGCAACTAAAACCCTCAGCATGTTGGAGTGCTGGCACCTGGATTAGTCTACAGGACTCCTTCCTAGATTACCAGGGAAGCTGGAAATTGCCACAGAATCCCATGTAAAATGTCTAAAACGATTTTTGAATAGGAAGAGATGTATATAAGCAAGTGCCTACACACATGTGATGTGTGCATGTGTTTGTACATGCGCATATATGTGTGTGTATTTGGAGGTCAGAAATCAGCAGCAGGCCATCTTCAAAATATATATCTCCAGGCTGTCTTGTCAGCAGCCATAGAAATCTTTATGGCTTTGCCTCTCTAGTGCTGGGATTGCAGTTATGTACTGTTGCACCTGGATTTTTACATGGGTGCTGGGTGTCTGAACTTAGGACCTCATCTTTATATGGCCAGCACTTTACTGACTGAATTTTCCTACCCAAATAGGAGGAATTTAAAAGTCTGATGGGGTTGGGGATTTAGCTCAGCGGTAGAGCGCTTGCCTAGCCAGCACAAGGCCCTGGGTTCCGTCCCCAGCTCCGAAAAAAAGAAAAAAAAAAAGAAAAAAAAGAAAAAAAGTCTGTCTGACTAGTAGGCAGGTTATCAAGCACAAAAATTAATTTTGTCAGCAATGGGAGAAAAAAATTAAAATACTGACATTTAGCTAGACATACTTGGGTCTTTTGGGGTGAACGGGGTGATTCCGTGTGGTTAACAGTTAATCAAGAAAGCTCCCACCGTATCTTTTTGGAGATATTGCTCTTCTTAAAAAAATTAATATTCTAAAGGCTGTCCCCCAGTTTCCTCTTATAGAATCCCTCCTCATCCCCCTTTCCCTTCTCCTATGAGAGGGTAGGGTCACCACAGCATCCTCCCACCCTGGAACATCAAGTCTCTGTGGGGCTAGCCACATCCTCTCTCACTGAGGCCAGAGAAGGCAGCCCTTTTGGGGAATGGATACCACAGTCAGTTTTAGGGAGAGGCTCCATTCCAGTTGTTAGGGGACCCACATGAAGAGCTGCACATCTGCTACTTATGAGCTAAGGACCCTTACCAGCTGTGCGTGTTCTTTGATTGGTGGCTTTGATTGGTTTTAGTTATTTGCTAGCTAGAGCCTCTCAGAGGACAGTTACGATAGGCCCCTGTCTGCAAGCATAACCGAGAATAATGTCGGTGATTGGTGCTTGCTCATGGGACGGGTTTCCAGTTGGGTCAGTGATTGGCTGGCCATTCCCTCAGGCTTTGCTCCATCTTTGTCCCTGAATTTTTTTTAGACAGGACAAACCTTTGGGTCAAAAGCGTTTTGGGTGGTAGGTGTTATCCCCCCACTGTGGGTCCTCCCTGGCTACAGGAGGTGGTCTCTGCGGGTTCCATGTCCCATGTTAGGCATCTAGGGTAAGGTCACCTGCACTGGCTTCTGAGAGCCTTCCCCATCCCAGGTTTCTGGGACTTACTAGAGATTCCCCCTAAGGCCCCAGCCTCAGCAGGTACAGATTTCCAGTTATTCTGCTGGCCCTCTGGCCTCTCTCCTTTATCTCCCCACACTGGTCTGGTTCCTCCCATTCTCCACCACCTCCTCTCTCCCGCCCAGTTCCCGCTGTTCCTCTGCCTTTTGTGACTATTTTGTTCTCCTAAGTGTTATTCAAGTACCCTTGCTTGGTCCTTCTTAGGTCCTTCTTTAGCTTCTTAGGGTCTGTGGAGTGTATCATGGGTATCCTGTACTTGATGGCTAATATCCACTTATCAGTCAGTACATACCATGCGTGTCCTTTTGAGTCTAGGTTACCTCACTCGGGATGAGAGCCTCAGGTTTCATCCATTTGCCTACAAAATTCATGATACTCTTGTTGTAATAGTATTCCATTGTGTAAATGAACCACGTTTTCTGTATCTATTCTTCAGCTGAGGGACATCCGAGTTTTTTCCATTTTTTTTTTTTTTTGGCTATTATAAATAAGGCCGCTATGAACATAGTAGAGCAGGTGTCCTTACGGTATGGCGGAACGTCTTTTGGATATATGCCCAGGAGAGGTATAGCTGGAACTTCAGATAGAACTATTTCAAGTTTTCTGAGAAACTGCCTGATTTATTTCTAAAGTGGTTATACAAGTTTGCAGTCCCACCAGCAATGGAGGAATGTTTTCCTTTTCCACATTTCTGGCAGCATGTGCTGTCTCTTGAAAGTTAATCTTAGCCATTCTTACTGGTGTAAGTTGGAATCTCAGGGTTGTTTAGATTTGCATATAAATGATATAATTTTATATGTTATAAAATACATAATATAAATAGTATATATAAATGTTATATAATATAAAATATATTATTTGTGGCTGTTGTAAAAGGTGTTTTTCGCTAATTTCTTTTCTCTGCCCATTTATTGTTTGTATAAAGGAAGGCTACTGATTCCTTTGACTTAATTTTATAATTTTATAGCCAGTCACTTTGCTGAAGTTGTGTATCCTCTGTAGGAATTCTCTGGTAGAATTCTGGTGATTGCTTATGTATACTACCAATACATACTACCAGCGATGCCTTGTGTTATTCCTTTCCAATCTGAATCCGCTTCATCTCCTTTTGTTATATTACTGCACTAGCTAGAACTTCAAGTACCATATTGAATAGATAGGGAGAGTGTTGTTGTAAATAAATAAAAATAAAAGTAAAAGTAAAAAATGTATAAACAAAAAACCGGGGTGGAATGTTTTTTCCCTCAGGTGTTTTTCCTGCTAGGGTTCCACACCTCCTTCCCCAGATATCTTCTGGATATCTTGGCAGAAACACAACCCAGCCACACACTTTCTTATACTGAGACTCTTACACAAAGAGCATACAACTGGTGTTTTTACCCTGCTAGGGTTCCACACCTCAGTGCCCCAGATATCTGCTGGATATCTTGGCATAAACTCAACCCAGCCACACTTACTTAAATTGAGACTCTTTTCTTAAAAAAAACACACTCATTTTAGCATTAAAGCAATCCAGCGTCTAGATTTGGCAGATCCACATTACACTGTCCTAATCCCAGTTCCCAAATTACTCATCCCTTGCACCTTTTATTTACCAAGTCTCCAGCTTCTTCTCCCCCCTGGTACCTCTAACTCCTCTCAGTTCCCCATCGTCTCTCCAACTCCTCCTTCTTCCTCCTGGCTTCCTCCCTTCACCCCTCCTCCCTCAACTGTCAATCCTCACCCCCCCCTGCTCAGGTTCCACTCGCTCAACTGTCTCCAACTGTCAACTGTCAACCTAACCTCTGAATCTAATCCCCTCTCACTCCCCAACTCCTACCTCTGCCCAAATCTCACGCTCTTGCCTTTTTTAACAAATTCAGAAAACCCCAAGGCAAACCACAACATTTCCCCCTTTTGTCCCAGTTAAAACCTTTCCCTATACATAGGTGAACTAAGCATCATTTTTCTGCAATTTACAAAACCAATATGGATCACCCAGTCCACCAACTCTGTTCACCAACCATGTTATCCACACCACATCTTGCAATTTACAAAACCAACAATATGCTGATCACCCAGTCCACCAACTCTGTTCACCAACCATGTTATCCACACCACATCTTGGCAAGGCAAACCACAACATTTCCCCCTTTTTGTCCAGTTAAAAAACTTTTTCCTATACATAGGTGAACTAAGCATCATTATTACCATTCTGCAATTTATAAAACCAACAATATGCTGATCACCCAGTCCATCAATTTTGTTCATTAACCATGTCATCTATACTAAAAACTATACTTGACTATATCCTGGTTCTAGATCCTATGCCACCCTAAAACTACTCTAACAGATTTATCATCTTTCTCAATACTAAACCACCGGGTTGTCTATGAGACTACTAGTCTCCAACCACATCAGAAATCCAAGAATGATTAATATTACCTGAAAACATAGGAAGCACAAAAACATGGCTTCCAAGCAGCCAATTTTATAAAGACTGCTGATCACCTGGACGGTCCCTTGTTCCTTAATATGCTGGGCATCAGTCTTCAGCCTTCTGGCCCAGGATCATCTGACAGACCTTATCAATGCAGATTTTGAAGGGCTGATCACCCTGCCTCGGCAGAGATTATCCAATCGACTATTCTGCATAATTTGTCCCTTTCTGGACAGTGTCTTGTCTGTAGATGAATTGAAGCAATTTGCTCAGTGGCTGCGTTACCCACGATTTGAGCAACTCCATTGATGCTCAAGTTCTTCTTCGAGTCTAAGGGGCCCTGTCAGGCAGACAAGTCTCTAGTAAAATGATCTAGATGAAGAAATGTCCATAAACAGGTTATTCTTTGGACTTCTGATGCCTTGAAAGATTTCCTATCTACATAGGCGTTTCTGAACTGTTAAGCATAAGTACCGTTGGCCTCTCTAATCGAAGTATTTACAAAACCCATCTAAACTGACTTAGAACCATAACCTTGCCATCTGACCCTTAGCTGGTACTGGTTAATCAACTAAAAATAATGTATAACAGCAGTTATAGGACCGGGTCTAAGACTTGTATTCTTAGATGCATAGTGGAGGCACAATGCCCATGTTAAAGTAGCAATATTAATCTCAATTATAAATCAACAAGAAAGTATACCATTGAAAACCTCGCATTTGTGTAAAATGCATTCTATACCAATGAAAAGATTACAGCTTCAACTTTGTATCAATTACAAACATTTCTATCAATGTAAAAATATAGCTGTAAATTTTGTTTAAAGTAAGTTTGCCAATCTATCTGTTTGTCTATTTCTCTAATTTCTATGTATTACTATATCTAAGAAGGATACAAAAAGGAAAGGAAAAGTAGCAATCCCTGAGTTTACATTCTCTAGTTTCCCTGCCCAAAGCTACATTTGTATTGTATCCCTTAAAAAAACTTATCCACAGTTCTTAAAATAAACAGAACCATCCACCCCAACATAAGGAAATGGGACGACGATCTTCCTTGTCTGCTTCTAGCTGGATTGGTGAAGAATTCCCTTCTGGGGCCCAAAGGGTATTAGGAAAAGTTGGCTTTGTCGAAGTAGAGCTAGCGGGATTTGCCTGCCAGTCATTCTGTGCTGAGAAAGTTCATCGGCTTAGTAGACATCTTGACTATGACAGTCTGAAGGGCTGGATAAGTAAGATGTCCATTCTGGAAAGTTCTGAAAGCAGGCCTTTAAATCAAGCATCTTCAGTGTAATTAGGGAGAATCAAACCGCAGTTGGACTGGAAAGTCCGGAATCTCAACATCCCAGAGTGTGTATCATTTCAGAGCTATCTTTCTCTTCCTTCATCCTGCAGCACACAAAACTTTACAAGCATTATATAGTTCTATAAGCATTTTCAAATGGGATAAGCAGGGTGCACAGTTTAGTAAATAAAGATTAAAAAAAAAAAATGACTACATTTTTTCAGGTTAGGTTAATCATATAATCAAACCGTAACATAATTTTTGTAATACATCGTATTACAAGTTATGAAAATTTGCACTCAAAATATCACTGGCTGTTTATAGACATTTCAGTCTCAGCCAGTTCATACACGGAGACCTAAACAACCTCATATATACATCACCTATTTGTTGATCGTCTTAGTCTCCTTTTTTCTTCTGTGTTGCCAAAAGGACTTCAGGAGGTCTCCCCTGTCATTTCTGATTTTTTATCAGCTTGGAAGGAACCCACAGCTTTTCTTCTCCTGTAGAAACATAGGCATAACCCCTTCCCCAGCGTAACACATTTCCCATTTTCCATTCTGACGTCAGAATATCCTTAATATAAACAGGCTGGTTTAGTTCAGTAGTCTTTTCCACAATCAATGTCTTTCAGCAGCTGTGCTATTTTTGTTCATCAACATTTAAAAAATTTAAGGTTAATAAAGCACTATGTATCCTATCTCTGGGAGTTTTTTGTTGACCCCTTTTGCCTGTTAAGCATCTCCTTTAGACTTGATTAGATCTCTCCACAATCGCTTGTCCTGTAGGATTGTGTGGTATACCTGTAACATGTTTTATATTATAATAGTCAAAGCGCTTAATCTTGTTAGAGATATATGCTGGACCATTGTCCGTTTTAATTTGTATGGGTATTCCCCATTATAGCCATAACTTCTAACAAATGTGTAATTACAGAATCGGCCTTTTCTGGCGTTAAGGCAGTTGCCCATTGAAATCCTGAATATGTATCTATAGTATGATGTATGTATTTCAGCTTACCAAACTCTGTAAAATGGAGAACATCCATTCGCCAAATTTCATTTCTTTGGGTACCCTTAGGGTTAGTTCCTGTAGGCAATGGAGTTTGATTATATAACGAGCAAGTAGGACATTGCCTCACAATCTCTTTGGCTTGTTGCCAAGTGATAGAAAATTCTTTCTTTAAGCCTTTGCTGTTAACATGGTGTTTTTTATGAAATTCTGAAGCATCTAGTACACTTCCTATCAGTAGCTGGTCAATTTCATTATTACCTTGTGTCAGAGGGCCTGGCAGACCTGTATGGGATCTTATGTGTGTTATATATAGTGGGTAACTCCTATTTCTGATTTTTTGTTGTAGCTGAATAAATAGTGATGTCAATTCGGAATCATCCTGAATAAGTTCAGCAGTCTCTATGGGCAAAACAACCCTTTCTGCATATTGAGAGTCAGTTACTATATTAAAGGCTCTCGAAAATCTGACAACACCATAGTATTGCATACAGTTCAGATTTTTTGAACTGACTTATAGGGACTCTCAGTCACCTTGTTTACATTTTCGATTTATATCCTGCCTTCCCTGACTTACTGGCATCAGTGTAAAATGTAGGGCTCCAGATATTGGAGTTCCCTTTACTATCGAGGAGGATCCAGTTAGTTCGTTTTATGAACTGAAGTCTTTTTGCTTTTAGGGTATTTTTGTTAATGTCTCCTAAGAAGTTACTGCATGCTCTTTGCCAATGTTCATTTTGTACCCACAAAGAGTTAATTTCTGCATTAGTAAAAGGTACCACAATTTCAGCGGATCCATTCCAACTAATTGTGAAGTCTCAATTTTCCTTTAAGTATCAATTCAGAGACCTTCTCAATGTAGGTTTTCAGTTTCTTACTCTGTTTATGTGCTAAAATATCCATTCTAAGATATAATCTTCCCTTTGCATGAGAATTCCTGTAGGGGAATGAGTAGAGGGCAAGATGACTAATATGCAGGCCATCTTTGGATCAATACGATCCAGATGTGTCCTGCAGTTTCCTTTCTACCAAAGCTAGCTCTTTCTCAGCCTCAGCTGATAGTTTCCTTGGGCTATTTAATTCTTTATCGCCTTGTAGTGTTTGAAATAAATTGCTCAACTCTTGAGTAGTCAAGCCAATCACAGGCCTCAACCAGTTAATGTCTCAAGTAGTTTCTGAAAATCATTAAGTGTCCTTAATTTGCTTCTTTTGATTTGCACCTTTTGTGGCCTAATTCTTTGTACACTTATTTTATACCCTAGATAATTAATAGAATCCCCTCTTTGTATTTTCTCAGGGCGATTAATAATCCCCAACATGGTAATGTTTTTTTTACTTCATCAAACATTCTTTCCAGGATATTTATATCTGAATCAGACAATAAAATGTCATCCATGTAATGATAAATAATAGATTGGGGAAATTTTTTGCGAATTATATCTAATGGCTGCTGTACAAAATATTGACACAAGGTTGGGCTATTTAACATTCCTTGTGGAAGGACTTTCCATTGATATCTTTTTATGGGCGACCTCTATTAAGGGTAGGCACCGAAAAGGCAAACCTTTCATATCGCCTTCATGTAGAGGAATAGTGAAAAAGCAATCTTTTAAGTCAATCACTATAATAGGCCACTCCCTAGGCAACAAAGAAGGCAGTGGGATCCCAGGCTGCATGGAACCCATCGGCTGAATAATCTTATTAATTGCTCTGAGATCTGTCAATACCCTCCATTTGCCAGACTGTTTTTTAATGACAAATACTGGAGAATTCCAAGGGCTGGTGGACTCCTCTATATGCTGAGCCTCCAGCTGCTCCTGGACTAGCTGCTCTAATGCCTGTAGTTTTTCTTTTGTCATGGACCACTGATCAATCCAGATGGGTTGGTCAGTCAGCCACCTTAGTGGCAAGGCTGTTGTTGTTTTAACAGCAGTGGCTCCTTGGGGTAGCACTAAATTGTCAGCCTCTGCTGTATCTTGCTTATGGACAGCTTGGACAGTCTCTAACTGTCCTTGATAACATTCTCTGACTAATTTAAAGTTTTTATTAGGAGTCTGATGAATTTTAGGGCCAGAACCTGAAACTGAGGGATATTAATTTGAGTTTTCCACTGCTGTAGTAGATCTCTTCCCCATAAATTAATGGCTATATCAGCCACGTGTGGCCTTAATTTTCCTACCTGACCTTCTGGTCCTATACATTTAAGCCACCTGATGCTTTGTTTTATTTGGGATAAAGTGCCAACACCTTGAAACTGCATATCCACTCCTTGAAGTGGCCAACTAATGGGCCAAGATTTTGGAGAGATGATGGTAACATCTGCTCCAGTGTCAACCATTCCTTCAATTTCGATATTATCTACCAGTATTTTTAGTTTTGGCCTTTGGTCCTCTATAGGCGTTAGCCAAAATATTCGTTTTGAAGTCTTGTTGTTTAATCGTTCTGAGGAGGAGAACTCTCCCTGCCTGGTATTGGGGCCTGCGGAGGCCCCCTTGGGAGATTTTTGTCAGGATGCGGTCCCATCTGTCTGTTGTTGCTGTACACTTCCTAGTCAAATGTCCATATCTGCCACATCTTTGACACAGTCTAGGAGGCACAGTCTCCCTTTTGGTATCACGTTGGTTTTTCTTACATTCATATCTTAGATGGCCCAGCTCACCACAATTAAAACATTTGAAATCTTGGGTCATCTCTAGCTGTCCAGTGGCAGCTTCTCCTATCAAAGTAGTATCAGGAGAACAAGATCCAACATCAGCTGTATATCTAATCCACTCATCTATTGGTCCGGACCTTGCCTTTAGTGGTCTAATTACTTCCCTGCATTTGGTATTTGCATTTTCAAAAGGCTAAAGACTCAATTATCGCCTTTCTTGCCGCTGAATCTGATACACTCCTTTCCACAGCTGAGGTAAGCCTTTGTAAAAAGTCAGGAAAGGTTTCTTTAGGACCTTGTATGACTTGAGTGAATGTTTCAAGTCTTTTCCCTGATTCTGCGACTTTGTCCCAGGCCTTTAAGGCTGACAATCGACACCATGACAGAGTTTCTTCGTCATATATAGCCTGCACCTCTACTTCAGCAAAGCGGCCTTCACCAAGCAGTTGATCTGTGGAAATCTCTCTGCCCCTAGCTCTATTTTGTCTTGCTATCTCCCTCACTTCTTCTCTCCACCATGAAATCCATTGCAAATTTTCAGCAGGCTCTAGAATTGCTCTTACCATATCTTTCCAGTCTTGGGGGATTACTCTATTTTTAATAGCCCAAGAAATTAAGATTTGTTTTACAAATGGCGAATGCATTCCAAAATTAGTTACACTTTCCTTAAATTTCCTTAATTCTAATACATCCATGGGTTGCCATTCAAATTCTTCATAACCCTGTGGATGATCATCGTTTGGAGGCCTTTGTTGCACACTAACTGGATAGACTAAAGTTTGTTTCCTAAAAACCTTAGGTTGGCTTTCCTTAATTTTATCTTCTGTCTCTACCTGAGTTTTTTCTTTAGTTGTAATTTTAAATCCCTCTCTTAAAGTCTGTATCCGTGCTTCATATTTCTCTTTCTGTCTTTCCCCTGTTCTTTGAGTTCCTGAATTCTCTGTTCAAGGTTTTGCTTCCACACTTTGAATTTTTTCTTTATATTGTACTTCTAATAATTTGTTATCCATTATCTTTTGATTGATTAATTTTAAAAAGTTATTCTCTAAGTCTTGCTTCCAAACCTCATTACTTTCTCTCTGCTGTTCAGTATGATCTGTGAGCTGTTGTATGTTCTGTTCTAACATCCTTTCTAGTTTCTGTCTATCACTTTCATTTTCATCTTTCTGTCTCTTATTCTGATCTATAATTTTCTGTGTCTTCAATTCTAGTGTTCCTTCTAGGCTACATTGCCAAGATTTAATTTTCTCTTTCTGTTGTTCATGTTGTTCCATAATTACCTGTATCTTCTGTTCTAAGGCTAGAAATTTGCTATTTAGGGCTGTGTGCTGTTGTATGTTCTGTTCTAACATCCTTTCTAGTTCCTGTCTATCACTTTCATTTTCATCTTTCTGTCTCTTATTCTGATCTATAATTTTCTGTGTCTTCAATTCTAGTGTTCCTTCTAGGCTATATTGCCAAGATTTAATTTTCTCTTTCTGTTGTTCATGTTGTTCCATAATTACCTGTATCTTCTGTTCTAAAGCTAGAAATTTGTTATTTAGGGCCCTGTCTTTTGAGAAGATATAGTAAATCAGAAGAATGAATATTGCAATACTGGTAAATGATAAAGTGTCTTTTTCCTCAAAATTCTCAACTGTCAGACCATTCAAAATATCATTCCATAAGGCCCAAAAGATATTCATTATGTTTCTCATCTTTAAGTATCATAAAGTTATATATCTCTCTTACATCAAAGTAGTATCTGATCTGAAGCCCCTTGTACCTTTTTCTCCCTCTGCTTTAGAATACGTGCAGTCCTCTCGATTCTTCGTAGACCCTCCAGACCCAGTCAATTCCCAATCCACTAGTACTCCTGCCTATTCTGGGGTTGAGAGGAAGTAAACTTTTATCTCAGGTTAGTTGAGTTCTAATGGTTTAGTTAGGCGCCATATGTTGTTGTAAATAAATAAAATAAAGTAAAAGTAAAAAATGTATAAACGAAAACCGGGGTGGAATGTTTTTCCCTCAGGGTGTTTTTCCTGCTAGGGTTCCACACCTCGCTTCCCCAGATATCTTCTGGATATCTTGGCAGAAACACAACCCAGCCACACACTTTCTTATACTGAGACTCTTACACAAAAGAGCATACAACTGGTGTTTTTACCCTGCTAGGGTTCCACACCTCAGTGCCCCAGATATCTGCTGGATATCTTGGCATAAACTCAGCCCAACCACACTTACTTAAATTGAGACTCTTTCTTAAAAAAACACACTCATTTAGCATTAAAGCAATCCAGCGTCTAGATTTGGCAGATCCACATTACACTGTCCTAATCCCAGTTCCCAAATTACTCATCCCTGCACCTTTTATTTACCAAGTCTCCAGCTTCTTCTCCCCCCTGGTACCTCTAACTCCTCTCAGTTCCCCATCGTCTCTCCAACTCCTCTCTTCTTCCTCCTGGCTTCCTTCTCTAACCCCTCCTCCCTCAACTGTCAATCCTCACCCCCCCCTCCTCAGGTTCCACTCGCTCAACTGTCTCCAACTGTCAACTGTCAACCTAACCTCTGAATCTAATCCCCCTCTCACTCCCAACTCCTACCTCTGCCCAAATCTCACGCTCTTGCCTTTATTTAACAAATTCAGAAAAAACCCCAAGGCAAACCACAACATTTCCCCCTTTTTGTCCAGTTAAAAAACCTTTCCCTATACATAGGTGAACTAAGCATCATTATTACCATTCTGCAATTTACAAAACCAACAATATGCTGATCACCCAGTCCACCAACTCTGTTCACCAACCATGTTATCCACACCACATCTTGCAATTTACAAAACCAACAATATGCTGATCACCCAGTCCACCAACTCTGTTCACCAACCATGTTATCCACACCACATCTTGGCTATGGGCTTGCTGTATATGGCTTTTATTATGGTAGGTATGTGCCTTGAATCCCAGGTCTCTCTAAGACTTTTACCTTGAAGAGGTATTGTATTTTTGTTGAAGACTTTTTCAGCATCTGAGATGATCATGTGATTTTTTTCTTTCAGTTTGTTTATATAGTGAATTGTGTTGGGATTTTTGTATATTGAACCATGCCTGCATCCCTGAGATGAAGCTTACTTGATTGTGTAAATGGAGAATTTTATTGAGTTTATTTGAGAAGTTTATTTTTTTGCATCCATGTTCATAAGTAAAATTGATCTGAAGTTCTCTCTCTTTGTTGAGTATTTGTGTTGTCTAAATACCAGGGTAACTGTGGCTTTATAGAATGAATTAGGCAGTGTTCCTTCTGTTTCTATTTCATGGAATAGTTTGAGGAGTATTGATATTAGCTCTTCTCCGAAAGTTTGGTAGAGTTCTGCACTAAAACCACCATGCCATTTTACCTTTCTCTCTCTCTCTCTCTCTCTCTCTCTCTCTCTCTCTCTCTCTTCTTTCTTTCTTTCTTTCTTTCTTTCTTTCTTTCTTTCTTTCCTTTTTCTTTTTTTCTTTTTTGGTTGGGAGACTTTTAATGACTACTTCTGTTTTCTTAAGAGTTATGGGATATGAGGTACTGTCTATCTTTGTTGCTGAGGTGTATTTCTTGTATATAACATGATGACAGGTCCTGTTTTCATATCTAACCTATTAACCTGTGCGTTATTGGTAAGTTGAGTCCATTGATATTGAGAGATAATAATGATCAACGATTGTTAGTTCATTACTTTATGATGGTTAATTTCTTGTGCTTTCTTGGGTGTAGTTCCCTCCTTGTATATCCTTTGTAGGGCTGAATTAATAGAAAGATATTGTTTTAATTTGGTTTTGTCATAGAATATCTTGGGTTCTCTATGGTGATTGAGAGTTTTGCTGGGTATAGTAGTCTGGACTGACATCTGTGGTCCCTTAGGGTCTGCAAGATATCTGTCTAGGATCTTCTGCTTTTCTGGAATCTCTGTTGAAAAGGGTGGAATTCTGATGGGTTTGGCTTTATATGTTACTTGGCCTTTATTCCTTGCAGCTTTTAATATTCTTTATTTGTTCTGTATGCTTAGTATTTTGATTATTATATGGTAGGAGGATTTTTTTTTTCTGTTCCAATCTATTTGGTATTCCGTAGGCTTCTTGTATGCTTGTGGCCATCTCGTTCTTTAGGGAAGTTTTCTTCTATGATTTTGTTGAAGGCATTTTCTGCCCCCTTGAACTGGGAATCTTCACCCTCTTCTATTCCTATTATTCTTAGGTTTGGTCTTTTCACAATGTCCCAGATTTCCTGGATGTTTTGAGTTAGGAACTTTTTACACCTGGTTTTTTCTTTGAATAATGTATCAATTTCTTCTGTGGTATCTTCTACATCTGAGATTCTCTCTTCCATCTCTTGTATTCTGTTGGTGATGCTTATGTCTGCAGTTCCTGTACACTTTTGTAGGCTTTCCATTTTCAGGGTTGCCTCCATTTCTGTTTTCTTTATTGCTTCTATTTCCATTTTTAGGTCTTGGACCATTTTCTTCATTTCCTTCTCCCGTTTAATTGTATTTATTTGTTTTCTCTTTAAGGGCTTCTACCTGTTTGTGTTTTCCTGTATTTCCTTAAGGGAATTATTTAACTCCTTTTTAAAGGCCTCAGCCATCTTCATGAGATGGGATTTAAGGTCACAATCTTGTTCTTCAGGTGCATTAGGACATCCAGGGCTTGCTGTAGTAGTAGAGCTGAGTTCTGATGATGCCATATTGAATTGGCTTCTGTTGATTATGTTCTTGTGGTTGCCTTTTGCCATCTGGTAGTCTCTGGTGTTGGCTGGCCAGGGTGTCCAGGGTTGGAGCAGATCACCTAGGAGGCAGGTAGGGCTGTGGGGTGGGGTTGGGGTGTGCTAAACCAATCTAAGACTGCAGGTGTTGGTACAGACAGGAAGGAAGATGGAACTCTGACAGGATTGGCCAAAGCTCAGGACTACTGGACTTGCTGGGGTCCCAGCAGGCAGGGACAATTAGGGAGAGGCATCTCACCTGTGTGTCTTAGGTTAGAGAAGGTCTCATGGAAGGCTGGTGCGGTCGTGTGGGCAATATTGCTCTTCTGAGTCATACATCCAACTTAACAATATTCTCTTACCAGGTTATGGTTTCTAGGCCCTGAGTAGGAGTCATTGATTCTCTCAGGATTGGATTTATCTCCACAGTTTTCTCTGAGCCTCAATGCCTCCAGGACTTCCCTTCTATCTCCATTAGGAGAGAAGCTTGGTTGTCCATGCGTTTGCTTTGCTTATGACTTTTTTCTGAACTTTTTAAATAGGAGAAGCCTATGTCAAATGCTGAGACTGACTAAGTCTATGTCTGGAGTACTGGAGTAGATTCTGTTAAGTCAGATCTATCTTTTAGTGGGAGATGTGGGCTTTGTGGGCTGGGGTTTGTGACTAGGATCCAGATCTGGCGTCCCTCAACATGTTGGTCTTTGTGATCTCTGTCGAATTCATTCAGACAAGACCCAGAGAACAGAAGACAAGCAGCATTTATTATAAAGTCTTTCTCAAGGCTAGGTACGGATAGTGGAGGATGGTCATTGTGTCTACCCTTATTAAGGTGGGTTTTATGCTAATTTATAAAGTTTCAGGAACAGATGTGTTTAACCGGCTAGGTGATTGATAGCTATATTTAGGTTAAGGAACGGGGAGATAGTATGTCTATGTTCTTTAGCAGAGTCTCTTGGTAGTAATCTTATGAGCTTTGGGGATCTCCTGTATTTACTCAGGGCTAGAAATATGGCTCCAATCTCATTGTTTTGATCATTGATCACAATTTGAGTATCTGGTTTTATAATCTGAAAATTATAAAGGAGAGTTCCAACTTCAGACTTCCAAGCCTGCTAATATCTGATCACTAACAGAAACAATGTGGTTGTATTCCCACCCTGCTGTTGTCATTTTTGTAGAGAACAGTTGCCATCGACTCTGGGTGCACATCAAAAACATCTGAAGAGACTTAAAATCCAGATACCTGGGTTTTAACCTTTGAGAATATGTTTGGTTGGACTGGGGGAGGGGTTTGAGGATTGACTTTTATTTTATAACACTGCCTGTATTTCTGATCTGTAGTCAGGACCAAAAGCCATTCTTGTAGAAGAGGAATTCTCTTCCGGAAGACAAACTCTCCCCCTTTACCTTCCTGTATCTTTAGTCACCCATGGGCTCTTTTTCTTGTTATTATGTGTGTCAAAGACCCCCAGAGAGTAGCCTCAGCCAGTTTAGAAAGTCAATAAAGGGGAAAGCTATCAAGCACAGAAAATGATGTGCTCAACATCGAACATTCTTTTAAATTACAAGTTAATTAATCAAGGTAATAAATACTAAACAAACCTTTTTTTTTGTTTGTATCATAGTAGTTCTATAACCCATATGCCCAGAGATGGATGACCTGCCAATAATTGGCAGAATGAGGCCACATGAGTACTTTTCTATAAAAAGATCTAAGTAGAACTAACTGAAAAGAAACTGAAGCAAATGAAAATGACCAATTATCATGGAACAAATTGAGCCATTTGCCATAAAACATCAGGCAGAAAGAGTTTCCAGCGCAGTAATTCTGCTGACTAAGGAGCAGCTAGTCCCTGGGTGGTTTGACAGAGCAAGGAAGAAGGGGCACTTGTAATGATCTCTGGGAGCACAGCCCTGGTAATGGTGGATGAGAACAACACTTCAGTTTCTCATGCTAAGAATATTGATATGAAAAACTGCAAATGAAGTGCAGACAAATCGGATCGAGCAATGAATAAAATGATAGCGCAAAAGCCAAGCGAAGTTCAGTGTAACAGATCAAAGTGAGATCAATAGAGGAAATCTGCTAACTCAATTATCTGTATTAATGGAAAAAGGAGGGGGAAGTGTGTGAATTTTTAACAGATATGGCAGAGGTGGCTGGCGCAAGTCAATGTACGTGCTAAATGAGCAGTAAGATGATGATAGATCATATTGGGAAGAATTCCACACCATTATGTTTAGCGTGCTAGGTAATAAAAGTCTAGATCCATTTTTTCCCAGAATGCCCCCCTCTTTAAATTGACTATGTTGTGTTCTTTGACAATTTAATTCATGTACTCAGTACATTCTATTCGCTTTCACCCCTACCCTCTCTTATCTCCTTCCCATCTCTCCTTTCCCTGCTCTTCTCTTGAAAGATCCCTTTCCCTCACATGCCTTTTGTTTTGCTTTGTGACTGTCTGTTGGTGCCAAGCTGGAGTCTCCACATTTACAGGGTACTGGCTAAATGATGATTGAACCTTAAGTAAGGCATTTATAGAAACACACACCCGCAAGACTCAGAGAGCATTGCAGAAGAGAGAGCAGAAGGAATGCTAGAGCCAGAAGTGAGAACCATGCTTTTTTTTTTTTCAACCCAGGGCCTTGTGCTTGCTAGGCAAACGCTCTACCACTGAGCTAAATCCCCAACCCCGGGAGAAACATTCTTAATATTAGAAATAGGCGGCCCGCAGCAGCCCTCTGCTCCCAGAACCCGTGGGAGAGATACCTTACCGCCTGGTCAGGTGGGCACTCCTGAGGCTGCAGAGCAGAAGAGACCACCAACACTGCCCACCCCTGCCCACATCCCTGGCCCAAGAGGAAACTGTATAAGGCCTCTGGGCTCCCGTGGGAGAGGGCCCAGGTGAGGCAGGAGCCCTGCCTGAGACACCGCCGGAACCTGAAGGAAACAGACCGGGTAAACAGTTCTCTGCACCCAAATCCCGTGGGAGGGAGAGCTAAACCTTCAGAGAGGCAGACACGCCTGCGAAACCAGAAGAGACTGCTCTCTACACACATTGCTGATTCCAGAGGAAAACACCGGAGGCCATCTGGAACCCTGGTGCACGGAGGCTCCCGGAAGAGGCGGCGCAGATCTTCCTGGTCGCTGCCACCGCGGAGAGCCCGTGGGCAGAACCCCGCGAGCGAACTCGAGCCTCGGGGCCACAGGTAAGACTAACTTATCTGCTGCAAGTGACTTGCCTGGTGGAATCGGGACAAACAGAGGCAGAATTCCTCTAGGATCGGGCACGTCCTGTGTTTACCGGAAGTCCCACACCATGGATCCCGCCCGCAGCAGCTCTCTGCTCCCAGAACCCGTGGGAGAGATACCCACCGCCTGGTCAGGTGGGCACTCCTGAGGCTGCAGAGCCGGAAGAGACCACCAACACTGCCCACCCCTGCCCACATCCCTGACCCAAGAGGAAACTGTACAAGGCCTCTGGGTTCCTGTGGGGGAGGGCCCAGGAGCAGCAGGAGCCCTGCCTGAGACACCGCCGGAACCTGAAGGAAACAGACCAGGTAAACAGTTCTCTGCACCCAAATCCCGTGGGAGGGAGAGCTAAACCTTCAGAGAGGCAGACACGCCTGCGAAACCAGAAGAGACTGCTCTCTACACACATTGCTGATTCCAGAGGAAAACACCGGAGGCCATCTGGAACCCTGGTGCACGGAGGCTCCCGGAAGAGGCGGCACAGATCTTCCTGGTCGCTGCCACCGCGGAGAGCCCGTGGGCAGAACCCCGCGAGCGAACTCGAGCCTCGGGGCCACAGGTAAGACCAACTTTTCTGCTGCAAGTGACCTGCCTGGTGAACTCAAGGCACAGGTCCACAGGAACAGCTGAAGACCTGTAGAAAGGAAAAACTACACGCCCGAAAGCAGAACACTCTGTCCCCATAACTGACTGAAAGAGAGGAAAACAGGTCTACAGCACTCCTGACACACAGGCGTATAGGACAGTTTAGCCACTGTCAGAAATAGCAGAACAAAGTAACACTAGAGATAATTTGATGGCGAGAGGCAAGCGCAGGAACCCAAGCAACAGAAACCAAGACTACATGGCACCATCGGAGCCCAATTCTCCCATCAAAACAAACATGGAATATCCAAACACACCAGAAAAGCAAGATCTAGATTCAAAATCATATTTGACCATGATGCTGGAGAACTTCAAGAAAGACATGATGAACTCCCTTAGAGAACAAGTAGAAGCCTACAGAGAGGAATCGCAAAAATACATGAAAGAATTCCAGGAAAACATAAATAAACAAGTAGAAGCCCATAGAGAGGAGACACAAAAATCCCTGAAAGAATTAAAGGAAAACACAATCAAACAGTGGAAGGAATTAAAAATGGAAATAGAAGCAATCAAGAAAGAACACATGGAAACAACCCTGGATATAGAAAACCAAAAGAAGAGACAAGGAGCTGTAGATACAAGCTTTACCAACAGAATACAAGAGATGGAAGAGAGAATCTCAGGAGCAGAAGATTCCATAGAAATCATTGACTCAACTGTCAAAGATAATGTAAAGCGGAAAAAGCAACTGGTCCAAAACATACAGGAAATCCAGGACTCAATGAGAAGATCAAACCTAAGGATAATAGGTATAGAAGAGAGTGAAGACTCCCAGCTCAAAGGACCAGTACATATCTTCAACAAAATCATAGAAGAAAACTTCCCTAACCTAAAAAAAGAGATACCCATAGGCATACAAGAAGCCTACAGAACTCCAAATAGATTGGACCAGAAAAGAAACACCTCCCGTCACATAATAGTCAAAACACCAAACGCACAAAATAAGGAAAGAATATTAAAAGCAGTAAGGGAAAAAGGTCAAGTAACATATAAAGGCAGACCTATCAGAATCACACCAGACTTTTCGCCAAAAACTATGAAGGCCAGAAGATCCTGGACTGATGTCATACAGACCCTAAGAGAACACAAATGCCAGCCCAGGCTACTGTATCCTGCAAAACTCTCAATTAATATAGATGGAGAATCCAAGATATTCCATGACAAAACCAAATTTACACAATATCTTTCTACAAATCCAGCATTACAAAGGATAATAAATGGTAAAGCCCAACATAAGGAGGCAAGCTATACCCAAGAAGAGGCAAGAAACTAATCATCTTGGCAACAAAACAAAGAGAAGAAAAGCACACAAACATAACACATCCACGTATGAATATAACAGGAAGCAATAATCACTATTCCTTAATATCTCTCAACATCAATGGCCTCAACTCCCCAATAAAAAGACATAGATTAACAAACTGGATACGCAACGAGGACCCTGCATTCTGCTGCCTACAGGAAACACACCTCAGAGACAAAGACAGACACTACCTCAGAGTGAAAGGCTGGAAAACAACTTTCCAGGCAAATGGTCGGAAGAAGCAAGCTGGAGTAGCCATTCTAATATCAAATAAAGTCAATTTTCAACTAAAAGTCATCAAAAAAGATAAGGAAGGACACTTTATATTTATCAAAGGAAAAATCCACCAAGATGAACTCTCAATCCTAAATATCTATGCCCCAAATACAAGGGCACCTACATACGTAAAAGAAACCTTACTAAAGCTCAAAACACACATTGCACCTCACACAATAATAGTAGGAGACTTCAACACCCCACTCTCATCAATGGACAGATCATGGAAACAGAAATTAAACAGAGACGTAGACAGACTAAGAGAAGTCATGAGCCAAATGGACTTAACGGATATTTATAGAACGTTCTACCCTAATGCAAAAGGATATACCTTCTTCTCAGCTCCTCATGGTACTTTCTCCAAAATTGACCATATAATTGGTCAAAAACGGGCCTCAACGGGTACAGAAAGATAGAAATAATCCCATGCGTGCTATCGGACCACCACGGCCTAAAGCTGGTCTTCAATAACAATAAGGGAAGAATGCCCACATATACGTGGAAATTGAACAATGCTCTACTCAATGATAACCTGGTCAAGGAAGAAATAAAGAAAGAAATTAAAAACTTTTTAGAATTTAATGAAAATGAAGGTACAACATACCCAAACTTATGGGACACGATGAAAGCTGTGCTAAGAGGAAAACTCATAGCGCTGAGTGCCTGCAGAAAGAAACAGGAAAGAGCATATGTCAGCAGCTTGACAGCACACCTAAAAGCTCTAGAACAAAAAGAAGCAAATACACCCAGGAGGAGTAGAAGGCAGGAAATAATCAAACTCAGAGCCGAAATCAACCAAGTAGAAACAAAAAGGACCATAGAAAGAATCAACAGAACCAAAAGTTGGTTCTTTGAGAAAATCAACAAGATAGATAAACCCTTAGCCAGACTAACGAGAGGACACAGAGAGTGTGTCCAAATTAACAAAATCAGAAATGAAAAGGGAGACATAACTACAGATTCAGAGGAAATTCAAAAAATCATCAGATCTTACTATAAAAGCCTATACTCAACAAAACTTGAAAATCTGCAGGAAATGGACAATTTCCTAGACAGATACCAGGTACCGAAGTTAAATCAGGAACAGATAAACCAGTTAAACAACCCCATAACTCCTAAGGAAATAGAAGCAGTCATTAAAGGTCTCCCAACCAAAAAGAGCCCAGGTCCAGACGGGTTTAGTGCAGAATTCTATCAGACCTTCATAGAAGACCTCATACCAATATTATCCAAACTATTCCACAAAATTGAAACAGATGGAGCACTACCAACTCCTTCTATGAAGCCACAATTACTCTTATACCTAAACCACACAAAGACCCAACAAAGAAAGAGAACTTCAGACCAATTTCCCTTATGAACATCGACAAAAAATACTCAACAAAATTCTGGCAAACCGAATCCAAGAGCACATCAAAACAATCATCCACCATGATCAAGTAGGCTTCATCCCAGGCATGCAGGGATGGTTTAATATACGGAAAACCATCAACGTGATCCATTATATAAACAAACTGAAAGAACAAAACCACATGATCATTTCATTAGATGCTGAGAAAGCATTTGACAAAATTCAACACCCCTTCATGATAAAAGTCCTGGAAAGAATAGGAATCCAAGGCCCATACCTAAACATAGTAAAAAGCCATATACAGCAAAACCAGTGGCTAACATTAAACTAAATGGAGAGAAACTTGAAGCAATCCCACTAAAAATCAGGGACTAGACAAGGCTGCCCACTCTCCCTACTTATTCAATATAGTTCTTGAAGTTCTAGCCAGAGCAATCAGACAACAAAAAAAGGAGGTCAAGGGGATACAGATCGGAAAATTAGAAGTCAAAATATCACTATTTGCAGATGATATGATAGTATATTTAAGTGATCCCAAAAGTTCCACCAGAGAACTACTAAAGCTGATAAACAACTTCAGCAAAGTGGCTGGGTATAAAATTAACTCAAATAAATCAGTAGCCTTCCTCTACACAAAAGAGAAACAAGCCGAGAAAGAAATTAGGGAAACGACACCCTTCATAATAGACCCAAATAATATAAAGTACCTCGTGTGACTTTAACCAAGCAAGTAAAAGATTTGTACAACAAGAACTTCAAGACTCTGAAGAAAGAAATTGAAGAAGACCTCAGAAGATGGAAAGATCTCCCATGCTCATGGATTGGCAGGATTAATATAGTAAAAATGGCCATTCTGCCAAAAAGCGATCTACAGATTCAATGCAATCCCCATCAAAATACCAATCCAATTCTTCAAAGAGTTAGACAGAACAATTTGCAAATTCATCTGGAATAACAAAAACCCAGGATAGCTAAAACTATGCTCAACAATAAAAAGGACTTTGGGGAATCGCTATCCCTGAACTCAAGCAGTATTACAGAGCAATTGTGATAAAACTGCATGGTATTGGTACAGAGACAGACAGATAGACCAATGGAATAGAATTGAAGACCCAGAAATGAACCCACACACCTATGGTCACTTGATTTTTGACAAAGGAGCCAAAACCATCCAATGGAAAAAGATAGCATTTTCAGCAAATGGTGCTGGTTCAACTGGAGGTCAACATGTAGAAGAATGCAGATCGATCCATGCTTATCACCCTGTACAAAGCTTAAGTCCAAGTGGATCAAGGACCTCCACATCAAACCAGACACACTCAAACTAATAGAAGAAAAACTAGGGAAGCATCTGGAACACATGGGCACTGGAAAAAATTTCCTGAACAAAACACCAATGGCTTATGCTCTAAGATCAAGAATCGACAAATGGGATCTCATAAAACTACAAAGCTTCTGTAAGGCAAAGGACACTGTGGTCAGGACAAACGGCAACCAACAGATTGGGAAAAGATCTTTACCAATCCTACAACAGATAGAGGCCTTATATCCAAAAATATACAAAGAACTCAAAAAGTTAGACCGAGGGAGACAAATAACCCTATTAAAAAAATGGGGTTCAGAGCTAAACAAAGAATTCACAGCTGAGGAATGCCGAATGGCTGAGAAACACCTAAAGAAATGTTCAACATCTTTAGTCATCAGGGAAATGCAAATCAAAACAACCCTGAGATTTCACCTCACACCAGTGAGAATGGCTAAGATCAAAAACTCAGGTGACAGCAAATGCTGGCGAGGATGCGGAGAAAGAGGAACACTCCTCCATTGTTGGTGGGGTTGCAGACTGGTACAACCATTCTGGAAATCAGTCTGGAGGTTTCTCAGAAAATTGGACATTGAACTGCCTGAGGATCCAGCTATACCTCTCTTGGGCATATACCCAAAAGATGCCCCAACATATAAAAAAGACACGAGCTCCACTATGTTCATCGCAGCCTTATTTATAATAGCCAGAAGCTGGAAAGAACCCAGATGCCCTTCAACAGAGGAATGGATACAGAAAATGTGGTACATCTACACAATGGAATATTACTCAGCTATCAAAAACAACGACTTTATGAAATTCGTAGGCAAATGGTTGGAACTGGAAAATATCATTCTGAGTGAGCTAACCCAATCACAGAAAGACATACATGGTATGCACTCACTGATAAGTGGCTATTAGCCCAAATGCTTGAATTACCCTAGTGGCCTAGAACAATTGAAACTCAAGACGGATGATCAAAATGTGAAGGCTTCACTCCTTCTTTAAAAGGGGAACAAGAATACCCTTGGCAGGGAAGAGAGAAGCAAAGATTAAAACAGAGACTGAAGGAACACCCATTCAGAGCCTGCCCCACATGTGGCCCATACATATAGAGCCACCCAATTAGACAAGATGGATGAAGCAAAGAAGTGCAGACCGACAGGAGCCGGATGTAGATCGAACCTGAGAGACACAGCCAGAATACAGCAAATACAGAGGCGAATGCCAGCAGCAAACCACTGAACTGAGAACGGGACCCCCGTTGAAGAAATCAGAGAATGAACTGGAAGAGCTTGAAGGGGCTTGAGATTCCATATGTACAACAATGCCAAGCAACCAGAGCTTCCAGGGACTAAGCCACTACCTAAAGACTATACATGGACTGACCCTGGACTCTGACCTCATAGGTAGCAATGAATATCCTAGTAAGAGCACCAGTGGAAGGAGAAGCCCTGGGTCCCTAAGACTGAACCCCCAGTGAACTAGACTGTCGGGGGAGGCGGCAATGGGGGAGGGTGGGGAGGGGAACACCCATAAGGAAGGGGGGAGGGAAGGGGATGTTTGCCAAATGTACATAAGAAATACTCAAGTTAATAAAAAAAAAATTAGAAATAGGCAAGGACATGACTTTTCTTACCAGACAGCAAGAAGTATAGAGAATCAGGAAAAGAGTATATTCTCTGTGTCCTATCTAACCCTTTGAAGACTTGTAAGACAGATGTTATTATTTCCATTTACCAATAAGAAAACAAAAACAAGAAGTGGGAGCCTACAGTCTCAGTGCCCATGGGGGACATCACTAGAAGGGAAGAGAATTAATGATACTAGGATATTTGAATAGAGAGAGATTGGAGGACAATTTTTTAAAGAATACATTTCTTCTAAGTTTGCATAGTTTCTTTCTTTGTGCATATGTGTGTATGTATGTATGTTTCATGTGTGTACATAGCATGGGTACACACACATGTGGGGACCAAAAGTCAACCATGGTTGGAATACCTTAGGGGCCATTCACCTTGCTTTCTTAAGTCATGGAAGAACGAGGTCTCTGACTTGCTCACCTTACTGCCAGGGGTGTCTACTGAAGAAGGAGATGGCCTCATAGAGTCACAATGGGTCTAGCTAAGCAAGTCTACTACTGTTGCACACTAATAATTAATTGCCAATAATTGTCGACAACCATTTAACTGCCCATCAAGAGGCAGCAGAAGAATAGACAGTGGTACATTTATGCCACACTATTATACTACTTTTGAAAAAGTATTGTTGCTCAAAGGTATCTATATTAGAATTCTCTAGAGTCACAGAATTTATGGAATGATTATGTCTGTGTATATAAACAAATTACACACACACACACACACACACACACACACACACACACACACACACACACACACACATATGTGTGTCCCACCAGGCTGGGTGTCTCAGTTGGTCTTCTGTATATGCTGGAATCGAGGAAGTAGGCTCTATTGCCAGTAAAGGAATGGCTGTGCTAGCAAGTGAGAGGAGCAGGCAAAGAGCAAAATCTTCCTTCTTCTGTGTCCTTATATGGGCTTCCAGTAGGTGTGGCCTAGATCAAAAGTGCATCTTCCTGCCTAAAGATCAGGATCAAAGACCTGTTGTCTTTCCACCTCTAACTTCCAGACTAGAAGTGAGTTCACCCTCTTCTTCAAGCAGAAAATCTCTCACAGGTGTACCCTCCATTCTTGATTGTAGTTCATTCCAGATGTAGTCCAGTTAGCAAGCAGGACTGGCCATCACAGCACCTGTGGCAATTAAGTTCACAAAGGCTTCATGGAGGTCAGGAGCCAGGACTTGAATCTTGTTTTTCCTCCCATCTTTATTAACTTGAATATTTTTATTTACATTTCGATTGTTATTCCCCTTCCCGGTTTCCGGGCCAACATCCCCCCCTAGCCCCTCCCCCTCCCCTTCTCTATGCCTGTTCCCCTCCCCATCCTCCCCCCATTACCACCCTCCCCCCAACAATCGCATTCACTGGGGGTTCAGTCTTGGCAGGATCAAGGGCTTCCCCTTCCACTGGTGCTCTTACTAGGCCATTCATTGCTACCTATGAGGTTGGAGCCCAGGGTCAGTCCATGTATAGTCTTTGGGTAGTGGCTTAGGAGGACTTGACTCTTACTCCTACCGTTTCCTAGCCATGTGGTCTCGGAACTTAGTACATCCTTTTGCTATTTGTGAAATAAGATAGGAGTAAAGTAGTCACAGTAGCAGGAAACTTACATGCCTGGAGTTTATGAGAGTTAAATGAATTAGTAAAATGTGTTCCTTTTACTTCCTGTACACTTGAATGAAGGGAGATAACAGCATTTTTCAGTGTTTGGTACATACAAAGAGCCTCCTTAAATAGAATTTCAGGTGGTTTTACTTTGTATTATGTAATACTTGTATACAACTAAATGTATTTGTTTATAATGTGTGTATTTTATGGTTATTAAAATATATTTAAAGGACACAAGGCAAGGTTTTGAAGGTCCTGCTAAAAAAATCCTTTTGACTAAAGGAAAACATAACTCATCGAGGAGAGAAGGGCTCTGAGGTCCCTGAAGGGAAGCTGAGTGTCTTCCAAGCTTGGAAACTCACTGTACCCCAGCAGGGAGTAGGGAGGTGTCCTAGCAGGTGGCAGGCATGAGCTCAGGTCACCATGGCAACCACAATCCAGCATTAGCTATGGAGTTTGGAAGGAAGTGTTTCTCTTTATCTGTCAGACACCCCTCCCTAAATAGTTTTTGGCTCATTTTTTTAATAGTCATCCTCTTTCCCCTTTGGTACCCCAAACTTTGACCATAGGACAGAACAGCAAATGGATGCTGTAGCAGACCAGCCCTCCTTAATGATCTCCTTGTAATGATCTGTGGGCCCTGGGACCTGGTTTAATAGGCATCATGAAAATGCAGCATCCAGATGAGTGGTTTCTTTTTCCCAATAGAATTAACAAATTGTTGAGTTATTTGGAGATCATGGTGGACCCTAGATGAACTCATACTTCTGTAGTTCTTGCTTCGCTGGTGTGATTGCCACCTGATCTGTTCAATGGCAGGTGTATCTATTCATCCACAGACATGCTCCATGTCTTCAGGAGTTATGGTCATTAGAAATGATTTTGAAACCACAGATCTGCCTTTGGAGGATTTTCACCAACTGATTCTAATTCTAGGTCAGAATCAGCTCAAAGAAGGCCTGACTCTTTTTCTACTTCTAAGCTCTACAATAGATTAGAGGCCAGTGTCATGAACAGTTTTAGGAAGTGGGATCTATTGCTTCTGATGGGATATTTTGGGGATTCTGAGATACTCGGGGTACAAGAACAAATCATACCTGCCACGATTTTTGGACGCTATGTGAAAGAATAATACAATATTCCTTTGTCAACCCTTAATATTTTGATTTGAATCTTTTGCACGTGTATATGAAAATGTCTATGAGCATGTATGTGAAGATGTGTATGTGTGTGCTCATCTGTGTGACTATGTATGTGTGAGTGTGTGTGTGTGTGTGTGTGTGTTCAAGCTCTCAGAAGACAACTTCATATAATTTCTCAGACACTGCCTTATTTATTGAGAAAAGTTCTCTCACTGTGACTTAGAAATAGGCCTGTGATTTCCAAAGATCCACTTGTCTCTACTTCTTCAGTGCTAGCTTAGAAACGTCACACTATACCTGGCCTTTACTTCTGACATGGGGAATTAGACCAATGGAACTGTCCCCTCAGTTCTGATAGTGTCCTGTCAACGTATCCTGCCCTTCACAGACTGAAGACAAGTATTATCCATCTAAATGTCCTGTTCCTCTCAAAGAACTGTTGTACTTTTGCTGGTCTTGCCTCTGTGATCTGAGGGTTTATTTTCAGATCCATTTCTTTCCTTAAACTCCTCCTCCGGGGAGGTGGGACTGGATCTATCCTACACTCCCAAATGGCTGTCATATGCTGGAACTTCATAAATATTGAATATGTCCTGTGGCTGATCCAGGAAACTGAGGAACCAGCTCCTTGCATCTGGCCTCTCTGCCAGTGCAGTCTAAAATGCCTTTATTTTCTTGATCTGTCAGCTGTTGGTGTCTTATATTGAGCTGTTGTAACAGAATGCCACAGACTGGGACATAGACCTTTATTACTCATATATCTGGGGACTGGAAGTCCAAGGTCAAGCTTCTGGAAGGTCCTGTGTCTGTGGAAGGTTCTCTTTCCTCTTTCTTTTTTGTAAATTGCTGCTTTTTGTTGTGTCCATACAATGTAAAGAGACAGCAGCTCTCTGGTGTCTTTCTTTATATAGTTCTAATACCATCCATATCTGTGACCTCATTCATACCTTATTGCCCCAAAGGCCGCACGTTCTAATTCCATCACATTTGCTGGTGGCCCAGCAATGAAATCTGGAGGGCCTTTAGTTCATTCCAGTGAGTGTGTGGCCTGACTGTTGACAGAAGTTGTCTTCTTTTATCAAATGAGATGTCAGAGTTTTGAGAGCTCTAGCCAAGAATAAAGAATGCATTTTTCCCCCTCTGAGGTCTGCCCAGAAAGTACAAAAGTTTTGGTCTTAAACTATTAAAAAAAAAGATAAAAATGAAACAGTATGGCTGATAGACAAGTAGGGAGTGGAGTCACTTTCCCTAGATTTTCAGTAATGCTCTACAACTGAGACCTCAAAGTCATGATTACTTGATGCAGTATTTGCAATCTGTCCACCTCCCCATAGTTTAGGAGACACAAATTAGAGTTGAGCTCTTCCCTGTTAAATAATTCTCTTATGGATGTAAGAGGTTGGTCCCCCCTGATAGAAGCATCTTTCAGAAGGGACTGCTCCAAGAACCATATAGATGTCTGAATCACTCTCATCTCTACTCTCATGGGAACAAACTGGAGTCATCTGCTGTCTCCTCTGCTCATGCTCTGACACAATAAAGTGGGACAAGATCGGAGGAGAGATGTGGGGCTCGGGGAAGCCCTGTGAGGCTGCTTTCATATTGTGAGTGTGGCAGGGTCAGCTTAGAGTTCTTGTTCTTCTACTGAATGCTTAGGAAGGGGTGGCATTCTGTTTTTGTTTGTTTGGTTGTTTTTGTTCTTTCTTTTCTTTTTCTTTTTTTTCTTTTTGTTTGTTTTTATATTTTCTCCAAAGCAGAATTTCCTACTGGGATAGGACACCAAGAAACCTCTTCCCGATGAGCTAGAAAGTAGGAAAGTGACAGTGAGTTGTGTTGTCAAACAAGGTCACATTTCCCCCTGAAGCATCCATCCACATTGGAACATTCTGCCTACTCTAAGTTTCGAAATCCTGTCTCCATAATTCTGGGTTGCTCTGTCAGGGCTGTTTCTCAACTGTACTCAGGACCAGTTCTTTCTGTCATTCTCCAGCCTCTACATGATGTTTCTATATTGCTGTCGCCCAGACTTTGCCCTGTCATCTTTCATCGAGGCCATTTGCCTTGTAACTCACAAAAGCATCTCAGAGATAAGAAGATCACAGAGAATAACTTAAAATCCTTACTGGTCGCTATAGGCCTCCATAGAGGCTACTTTCTTCTTTGCCTCACGGCAAGCCATCAGCCAGCCCAAGAGGCAACTCCTTATCTGACATTGGTACAAGCCAGGGTCTGATCTTGTTCAGAGGGTCTGACCTTCTTCAGAGCTTCTCTCTGAAGAAGGAGAAGAGAGAGAGAGAGAGAGAGAGAGAGAGAGAGAGAGAGAGAGAGAGAGAGAGAGAGAGAGAGAGAAAGAGGAAGGGAGGGGGAGAAATAGTTTCACCTCACATTACTATGAAGCCTACAGCGCTACAGAAACACCCCCCTTCCCATTTGCCTTATTAAAAGAAATAGCACCGGGGGTAGAAGCATTTGGTTGCTTGGCTGTCACGGCTCTTGATGGTACCAGATGGGACACTATTTATATTTGAGTGGGATAGTTTTCCTAAATTAAAGTATGATTTTCCTTGAAGATAAATTCACATCTCCTTCCTTCGGAAGCAGACACTATTTGTAGCATCAAAGACTTTAAATTCGTATTTAGAGAGAGGTGTCCTACTACTGTATTATTATAATTATGGTAGTAAGGCAGGATTTGCTTGGCTATCCCAACCTGATCCCTTTGTTAGGAATCCAGTTGCTACTTTGTAATTTTATCCCATTTTATTTAATTAATTTATTTAATCACCACTTACCAAGCATCTACAAATTTTCTTTTTTTCTTTTTCTCTTTTTTGTCGTTCACAATCAACAGCAAGCACCATAAACTCCAGCTGCTAGAGAGAAGGGACTTTAGGTTTTGAAGATTATGCATTCTCTTTTAACTACTCAACTCTGCCCTTGAACCAATTAGGTATGTCACCATGGACAGCCTGCAAATCAATGGTGTGTGGGAAAAATTTGCACTGGATGCTTGTTTACAAATGACACAAGGCGTTCATTCAAGTTACTACAGTAAGGGGGGGAAGACTTTGCTACAGAGCTACTCAGACAAATACAGAAGAATGAGTCTTGGGAAAACTCATTAAGAAACTCCTAAGAGGAATGCGATTGACTATCAAGGAAACAACCTAATAGAGTTGTTTTGAAGAGCATGCCGGATACTTAGGTGATGAATTTGAATGATATCAAAGGCGAGAAGAGTCTTATTAAACTGACTTGGTGGAGGTCTTGCCAAATTTGAACTTAATAGTCTTGGAGACAGATTGATAGTGGTACAGTGGATAGGATAGTGACTGGAGTTTAGTCAAAGAGTGCACCTTTGCTTATGCCTGTGTGCCAAGAGGATCTATGTAAGAAACATGTGGCTGCTCTGCGGGATCCTACACAGCTACAATAGGCCTTGAGGTATGTTTACTCATCTATATGTATATGGTATATGGAAGGTTGTGATAATCACTAGTAATTTTAAAATAAGAAAGAGCAGGGGCCAGATAGTGTAGGAATTCATGCTGGGCAAGGTGGGTGTCCTCAGAAATGCTGCGTAGGAAAATGACCTGATTGGATGCCCAGAATGAATGTGTCTCTCTGGAGTAACAATGCTGCAGAAGCATGGGAATGTGGAGACCAGTTAGGAAGTTCCATCTGTGGTCCAGATAACAATGAAAGGTGCCTGGCACCGTGGTCATGGCAGCCATTGTGGCAGCGGTTGGATTCTGATATAATTCCAAGGTAGATGAAACAAGCTTTTCTGATGGTCCAGATTTAAGGCCTATGAGAAAGAACAAAGTCCAAGGAGGGTCTTGGAAGAATGGCTTTTCTTCTCCTGAGATAACCAAGGGCGAGGTGAGCAGAGTCAGGGTAGAAGACCCAGGCTTCTGTTTGTCAGTTGTTAGACTATAGTCCAGATACCCAGTAAAGATGGTGAATGGCCATTGGAGATACTGATCTGTGATGGAGGAATCTGGTGCTGCAAGTCTGAGTGTTCTTGGCATGTATATAATCCCCCCTTTTTAACTTTAGTAAATCTTCTTTCCGCCTTCCTCCGACCCATCCCATGTCTTCCCTGTCCAGTATATTCTCTCTCTCTCTCTCTCTCTCTCTCTCTCTCTCTCTCTCTCTCTCTCTACACACACACACACACACACACACATATATAATTTACACACATATATATAATTTACACACACATATGCATAACTACAAATATATCCTTCTGAGTTTGTTTAATGTTGCTTGTATGTGCCTGTTATCAGGGCCAACCACTTGGTAATTAATCAGGGGCTCATCTCTAGGGAAGACAAGCTCTCCCTCTCTCAATAGCCATTAGTTATCAGTAGTCCTTTGTCTAGAGGTAGGGCCTCTTGAGATATCCTCCGTGTCTATTGGTTTTCTCTGGTACTTGATCACATAGCCATACTATTGAGGCATCACGAGTGAGGCTTCCCTGTCATTTCTAGGAGACAAGATCACACAGCAGACTTTTTGGTCATCTGGCTTTATAATAATCCCGACTCCTCTTCTGAGATTCCCTGATCATTGGGTCCAGGAATTATGTTATGGATGTATCCAGTGGGACTGGGAACCCCCCAATCTATTGATCTCTGAATTATGTCCAGTTGTGTTTTTCTGTAATGCTCTCCATTTGCTGCAAAGAGAAGCTTCTTTGATGGGAAGGGTGAGAGCTACATTTACCTTCCAAAAGCATTCCTGAGAACTGATGCATGTATAATTCTTTAGCTTTAGATGAGATCAGCACAGATTAAGAAATAATGAGAAAGCAGTTAGGACTAAGATCGGGCATGTTCCACAGATTGCAGGGTAAGGAGGTCAAAAGAGCAGAGAGGTAGCCAATGTGGTGAAGTTGTGGCAAAAGAGAATGTGGGCCATGAGTAAGATGAGAATGGGGTGCTCTGTGTTCCTTGTGGGGTGCCCAGCAAGAAGGCTGGGAGCATCTCCATCTCCATCTGAGTAACGCATCTACAGGACCATGAGCCCTTAGTCCTCCGTTCAGGAAGGAGACTTTATTTCCTGCCCTCTGCCGTCTGTTGTTTCTCTGGGATATCCTCCTATATCATTGTTCCTTCCACCCTCACTACCCAAGCTGCTTCCTGGATTTGCAATGTCACAGGGAAATGGTACTTTCTAAATTCCCCACAGCCCTGGGTTAAGCTGCTCTCTTTGCTGTGAAGGAAAAGGAGAAAAAGAAGAAGAGGAGGAGGAAGAGGAGGAGGGAGAGGAGGAGGAGAAGAGGAGGGGGAGTGGGATGGGGAGAGGGAGAGTGAGAAGTGGAAGAAAGGAGGAGAGAATGATTTCTATAATCAATTTGAAAATCTGACAAAACTAAAACACATCACCATCATACATACATTGGCTCTGTAGCCTTTGGTCTTGTTCCCTTGGGTAAGATAAGTGAAAACTTGGATTCCCCTTACTAAGACAGCAGTATTTTTTTCTTGCCTGGGTAGACACGGCTCGGCTGCTGTCCTGGGCGGGGTTGGAAGCTTGCTGGCTTTCACTGGACACAGCAAAACGAGAGCTGATCCTTGGTTAATGAGCAGAAGGTAGGCAGAGAGGAGTCAGGACGCCCCAGGCAGACAGACATTAGGACACAGGCCTTTTGCATGTCGTCTTCAGTGTTTTGACCTGAACTGGCTCAGTGTGTCAGGTCCTAGGTTCAGGATCCTGGTCGTCTCCTTCCTTTCCCCTCTTTGGGCCACGTGAAGAGGACACCTGGTACTCTGAGCGTACATCTGCTGACAACTTGATTCTATTTTTTTCCCCCTACTCTGTTCAATTTCAGTTCCTGGCATGCTCAGCTGAGGTTTGAAAGTGACACCCCAGCTGGTCCCCTCTGTGCCCACTCTTACTGATTATTTTTGAAATCCCTTCTGCTTGGCAGGGCTTTCTTTAGTTCCCCCGATGGAGCCTTCAGCAGCCCTCTGTTTTGACACAGAATCATACTTGGAGCCTCCCGCCAACAGTCCTCTTTGTTATCGAACATCTGTCTTCAAGGCTTCAAATTTCGTTGTTGGTCGATGTCCAGCTATCTTTGAAAGGAGCTGGGCCTCTTGGTCGTTTCAGTTCTAGGCCAAGGAATATACAGGAGCCCCGCGTTTTAACACAACTCTAGCCGGCAAAGTGCTTTATATTAGTGAAATGCCCATAAAGACGGAACAGTCTTAAATTGCTTTAATGGTGGTTTTTGTTGCCAGGATTTACCAAACCCAGAATACAGCATATCCTTATTGTTCTGGCAACAGAGTATCAAGTCATAGAAAAAAAATAATGGAAATAAATGTAGGCGGCAGATTATTTTTTTAGATCTGCTTTGAGAGTTATTCCTGGGAAGGGAGCTAATTTTGGAAAGTATCTGCTTTAAGGGCTTGCAGGAGTCTAGGTGACTGAAAGGATTTAGAAATCTCTGTGCATGAGACCTTGATTCTAGAGAACAAGGAAAAGAGACACGGGCTGGAATGAAGTCTAAGGGCTTCTGAGGTGGCCCTGCTGGAGGTGGGGAAGCCCAAGGAATATTGCGCAGAGATGACAGTTGCCCATCCCAGGGACTGGGTTTTAGTGATGTCCCTCTTAGTTTTTTGGTTTTTGAATAAATTTGTTGTACCTACAAAGCATAGTTTTCAAAGCGATGTATAAGGTATATGTGTGTATGAATCTGTATGCATGCATAGTTATAAGGAAATACATATGTGGTGAATAAATGCAAGCCTTTGTATGTGTGTGAGACAGATGCATGGGGAAAGGGAGAGGCAGAGACAAATGCAGATTAACATAGAACGGTTTATGTAGAGGATAGAATCCAAGTTTTTCCTTAGGAGGACCGTGGCATCACAAAACAGAATGGATGCTGGGGTCACCTAGAAAGAGTTAGTTCAGCAGGAACAATCCTGAGTTCAAAATGGCAGAAAGGTATGGACCCAGTTTATGGAAGATAAAAATGAAATGAGAGACACAGGCCATCTCATCTAGATTGTAAGTAGTTTGGGAATGCCGGGGACTGTAGCTTCCATGCAAAGGACTAATGACATTTCTATCCAAACATAGCTATCCTCCATTCTCAACTCAGCAAATAATCTAGGCTTTTACCTTGGGTTTCCCGCCTGGTTGTCATCCTGCGAGGACTTTTTATCTCCCCGTGCTCAGTGACTCTTGGTCCTCATTTCAGCAGACAGAAATTTAGAGGTGAGGGTATGATTTCTGTAACGGCTTGGGTGCCAGCTCTTTTCAACAGAATTTTCATTCGGGGACCTGAAAGAATAGCCCACTGCTGCCATGGTTGTGAACACCTGTGATCATATCACACTGGAGGATGAGGCAGGAGGTTCAGGAGACAAACACCAGCCCAGGCCTCATGTCAAGTCCCAAGGCCAGACAGAGCTACACAAGGAGGCTCTGTCTTTAAACAACCAACCAACCAGGAAAGTGCAATCCCATAAACGTGACTTTGCTTACATAAACTGACTAGGATGTTGGTTTTGTAAGATGAGATTTTTTTCTGGAAGATTCTGAATGGCTGAATGACAAGACCCCAGTACAGTGTTTTCTTGAAACCTCCCGTGGCTTTACAGCCAGGCATTTCAATCTTGTAACATTGACGGGGCCAACACCACCCACCTGTGTCCACTGAGCTGGGCGGTGAGGTAGGGTACAGATACACCGATGTGGAAGACTCCCGTGAATGATATTTTCAGAATGAGAATAGATGCAAATGTAAAAGTCACAAGACGCAATCACAGCTATTTAAGACCCAGTAAAAGTCCACTTTCATAAGCACCACCTAGTTTCCTGGCACCTAATAAATACATGTCAGAGCTAGGCAGAGTGAGAAGTGTGATTGGCTCCTAAGCTTTATGTATTTATTTTACTAATATAAACTCTCTAAATGAAGCTTTGGGACATGCTTATACTGCTAAGTGGGGTAGAAAACTTTCCCCAACTTTTATCTTCCCAATACTCTTTATGTGGCTGTTTTGGATGCCTTGCATAATAATGTCAGAATTCTTCCATGAGAATCAAAGGCCAAACAGGCGATGTGCAGCTTGACTCTTGTTGGCTCTGATCTAGGCCAATGTGATTTCTTTGGGCGTTCAGTTTCCTGTGTGCTAAAAGAGGGAGTCTACTAATGCCCTGGATATTATGCAGGTTAAGTGGGACAGTGTCTGTGAGGTACTTGGCTCGAGCCTGGAATATACTAAGTATTCAACAAACGAGCAGGCAAGTGCTATTGCTATAAGGTTGTAGTGACAAACCCTATTGCATTTTAGAATGAGAAAATGCTTATTTTAATCACTGAAGACAGGAATTTTAAATAGATCAAATATATTCATCCCGCCCAATAGGTTCAATTATTTTCTGTAAGAATCACTGTAACAAAGGAAAGGAAATTAAAAAAGTAAGTACAATTTACTCCCAATTGTTTTTAAAATTTAATTTTATTATTCTTACGTATTCACTTTACATCCCACTCACTGCCCCCCTCCTGGTCACCCCCCTCCAATTCCCACTCCCCAGCCCCATCCAGCACTTCAAGTCTCTGTGAAGCTAGCTGCTTCCTCTCCCACTGAGGGCAGACAAAGGCAGCCCAGCTAGAAGCACACGTCCCACAGACAGGCCTCAGCTTTTGGGATAGTCCCTGCTCTAGTTGTTGGGGACCCACATGATGATGCAAGGAAACTCAAGGTGCCCATCCATGTCCAGCCCATGTGTGCTCTTTGGTTGGTGGTTGAGACTCTGGGAGTCCCAAGGGTCCAGGTTAGTTGACTCTGTTGGTCGTCCTGTGGCGTTCCCATCCCTTTTGAGGTCTTCAATCCTTCTTCCTCTTCTTCCGAAAGAGTCCCCAAGCCCCAACCACTGTTTGGCTGTGGGTGTCTGTATCTGTCTGAGTTATGTTACGTTAGGAGGGGGAATAAAATAGTCATAGGAGGCAGATTGAGGGAGGGAACTGGAAGGGAGAGGGGATGGGAAGGGGAGTGGGGGATTCAATCCGAGGACAACATACTCCTGTCTGCAAGCGTAACAGAGTTTCATGAATGGAGTCAGGGATTGGTGCTTCCCATGGGACGGGTCTCAAGTCGGGCTGCTTATTTGTTGGTCATTTTCTCAGTCTTTCCTCCATCTCCTGTGCCTGCATTCTTGTAGACAGAGTACATTTTGGGTTGAAGGTTCTGTGGGTGGGTTGGTGTCTCTATCATTGTACTGGGGTTCCTGCATGGCTACAGGAGGAGTTTCATATCCCCGATGTAGTGAGTCATAGCTAAGGTCACCCCCATTGATTCTTGAGAGCCTCCTCTATCCCAGGTCTCTGGTACATCTTCAAGATGCTTCCCCCAACCCTGATATAGGTCTGCAGATTTCTGTTCATTCTCATGGCCAACTGACCATCTCTCCTGTCCTTCCCCACACCTGTTCCTGAACCCCCATTCCCCTTCCCATCCCCTCTCCCTTCCAGTTCCCTCCCTCAGTCTGCCTCTTATGACTATTTTATTCCCCCTCCTAAGTGAGATTCAAGCTTTCTCGACTGGGTCTTCCTTCTAGTCTAGCTTCTTTGTGACTGTGAAGTGTAGCGTGGGTATCCCCTATTTTATTTTCTCCCTTCAGGTTCCTTTTCAGTCCATGCAGGTGCATGCTGACATTACACTGTGTCGTCTGTGTACACAGGCACCTTTCTACCTTCTGCATTTTAATACAACAGCCTAGTCAGAAATTTATCTGTTTATTTTGTGGGGTGCAGAGGTTGGAATGTAGGGCCTTGATCGTGATGGCTCTGATAGTCCTGCTTTTCAGGGTCTACCAGAAATTGAGGGTCCATAGGAAATTGACTTTTAAACATCTTTTATGTTTGGGAGATTTGTTTAGTTTTTACAATATTTTAAAATTTCGAGATTAATATAATTACAGCATTTACCTTTTACATTTCCTCCCATATACCTTCTTGCTCATTTTCAAATTTTTTGGATTGTTTTTAAAGTTCTTGCTTTAAAGTTCTTGTTGCTTTGAGAGCTGAAAGAGAAAGGGAGAAAACCCAGGCTTTGATTACATGTAAGAATTGGGAGGCAATCCCAAAAGGACATGCATGGTATATATTCACTTATAGAGTACAGGTACCATGTGTTTATTTATTTATTTATTTATTTATTTATTTATTTATTTATTTTATTAACTTGAGTATTTCTTATATACATTTTGAGTGTTATTCCCTTTCCCGGTTTCCGGGCCAACATCCCCCTCCTCCCTCCTCTTCCTTATGGGTGTTCCCCTCCCCATCCTCCCCCCATTGCCGCCCTCCCCCCAACAGTCTAGTTCACTGGGGGGTTCAGTCTTAGCAGGACCCAGGGCTTCCTTCCACTGGTGATCTTACTAGGATATTCATTGCTACCTATGAGGTCAGAGTCCAGGGTCAGTCCATGTATAGTCTTTAGGTAGTGGCTTAGTCCCTGGAAGCTCGGTACCATGTGTTTATAAAACACAGGTACCATGTTTTATAAAAAGATAGGGAGAGAAGGAATGTGTTTGGTGGAGGTGTGGTCAGGTGTTGGGGAAGGGGGTGCCTCCATGGGTCCATGATGAGGCATCCCTTCCCCATGAGGGACCTGGTATAGTATAGAATAGAGTTTATTCAGGGAGTTGGGAGGGGAATTGAGAGGGTAGTAGAGACAAAGAAAGGAGAGAGAGAGAGAGAGAGAGAGAGAGAGAAGAGGAGTAGAGGTCAGCCATGAGCACTTGGAGAGAGCGGGGGAGGGGAATGGGAAGAGACAGGAGCTGGAAGAGTACAGAGGGAGAGCAAGAAGGCAAGAGAGAGCAGAGGCGGCAAGCAGCCCCATTTATAGTGTGTCAGGCATACCTGCCTGTTGCCAGGTAGCTGTGGGATGGAGCCTAGACAAAATGCCAACACCATGATATATTCCACAGACCCAAAGAATATATATATATATATATATATACATATATATATATATAATTTTTTCTTTCACAAATACATAGATACAACCTTCTCAGTCTGTAGAATGTTACTTGTATGTCTGTTTTTAGTGCTGGCCATTTGGTTCAATATCAATAAAGGAAAGTAAATGAAAATGTGAGGAGTCTTACAATTGTTCTTGATTTGTCACCATGGCACAACATTGCCTCGTTTTTCAGGTAATGAGACTCTCACCTGATAGATCTACATGTGCTTTTGAGCACTCTACACATCTCCTGATGCTCTCACTTAGCAAGATGAGGACCCGAGATACAGAGATATGAAATGACACTTGCTGGCTCCTTCTTTGAGGAAGGAGCCATTTCTCTGATTTCTCCCTCACGCTGTAGCTTTGCAAGCACACTGCTGTGTGGGAAGGCTCGAGGTGACACGTCCCTTTCCCAACAGTGCCATGTTTATCACACAGCGGTGTTTCCAGTTGTCTGGGAACAACAAGAAGGGAAAGAAAGTGACATGTCAGGGTCCTTCGCTATCTGTTTGAGGTCTGTTTCCTCAAAGGCACAGAGCAGATCTGAGCAAAAGGGGACAGAATGTGCTTGGTCTCGGGGCACTTCTTTCCTGGGGGTTTGGGGAGACAATTTTTCTCTACTGAGAGCCTTCTCAATTTTAGACAAAAGCTGAAACACAGAAACTCTACTCCAGATCATTGAGTGTGACTGACACATTTGAAAATATCTTTTTACTAAGCCAGGAACCAGGGCTAGTGTGAAAAATGCTGCCCTCAGGAAAAACTGTATCGGATCCCTGTCAAATATTTCTGGAGGACAGAAATACCTCATTTCTGAGAAATGTCCACTAGATGGCAGCATGACTCCAGTTAAAGTATATTGGCTTAAAAAAAAAAAGAGGAGGGGGGTTCTTAATGTGGAAAGGAGAGGTTGGAATGCAAAAGGCTTTCTGTGTATAAATCTAAAGGTATTCTAAGCTTGTGTGTGTGTGTGTGTGTGTGTGTGTGCGCGCGCGTGTGTGTACACACATGTACATGCTTGCGCACATGCCACAGACCCTCTGTGGAAACCGAAGGACAACTTTGGGAGTCAGTTCTTTCTTGAGACCATGGGCTGAGTTTGTCAGGCTTGCATTGCTGCAAGCGATTTATCTGTTGAGCTGTCTCACCCACCCAAGAGTTTCCCGGTATCATATGAAACACCTTGGTATTCTTCCCGTAATGTTTTTACTCTCAGTTTCTAAATAATGTATAATTTAAGCCAGCTTCACGCTATAGCTTTAAAACCTCTTGTAGCCCACCTCCACAGTTGGTTGGCCAGTCACAGGTTTGCCTGCCTAAGGCTGCACTCTTCAGAGGGCAGGTGATGTTGATTTGCTAACCGGCTCCGAAGCCGTTTGAAGCGGACCATGCAGCTATGATCCCATTAACTGCTGTTATATCATGATTTTCACTTGGTTGTGGGATGTGAGCATTTTTTCTTTTTCTACTGCAATTTCCTATTAGCGCAGCCCCATTTTTGACCTTTGACGGAGGAAATATATTAAATAATGATGTTTGCACCGAGTGCCGGGTGGTGTGCGAGCTGTAGCGGTGCAGAACAAGATGCTTGGTGGTTTCGCTGCAGAGGACCGTATACTGGGTCTCATACATAAGGTACATTCTTTAACTACAAGTAAATTCTTTCTTAACATTGACTTAGGGTCTGATTCTTCATTTTATTTACTAGACAAATTGTTTCTAAGCAGCTGGGTGATTGAGAGAGGACCAGAAAGTTTGGTCCATCAGTGATGGCTTTCCTAATTTAAGGATTAGTGGAAGACAGATGCCAGGGTGTTGATGGGGAACCAGGGCCCCACCCTGGCTGCCCGCCATTGTCACCATCTGCTTTCTTTAAGACATGTCCATGTGGTCAGGACAAAGTAAGTTAGAGATGTGTGCACAGTAAGTCTGGATAATTGAGTTGGTTGAATGATCGCACACAGGCACACTTACGTGTATATACACTCGTGTACATGTGCATACATACCATCTCACCCATAGACGCTGGTCCAATAACAGCACAAACCACTCTGTTAGGTTTGGAAACATTAATCATTCTCTGTAAAGAATCTGGAAGTTTTCCCCAGTGCCCATGTGTTCGAGGCTCTTCCCCACTTTCTCTTCTACTAGTTTGAGTGTATCTGGTTTTATGTGGAGGTTCTTATCCCCTTGGACTTAAGCTTTGTACAGGGCAATAAGAATGGATAAATTAGCATTCTTCTACATGCTGACCTCCAGTTGAACCAGCACCATTTGTTGGAAATGTTATCTTTTTTCCACTGGATGGTTTTAGCTCCTTTGTGGAAGATCAAGTGACCATCGGTATGTGGGCTCACTTCTGGGTCTTCAATTCTATTCCGCTGATCTACCTGCCTGACTCTGTACCAATACCATACAGTTTATTTTATTTTATTTTTTATCACTATTGCTCTGTAATACAGCTTGAGGTCAGGGATAGTGATTCCCCAGAAGTTCTCTTATTATTGAGTATAGTTTTCACTATCCTGGGCTTTTTGTTATTCCAAATGAGTTTGCAAATTGCTCTTTAGAATTCTATGAAGAATTGAGTTGGAATTTTGATGGGAATTGCATTGAATCTGTAGATTGCTTTTGGCATGGGATATCCTTCCACCTTCTGAGATCTTCAATTTCTTTCTTCAGAGACTTGAACAATAGCAACCAACCAGAGTTCCCAGGGACTAAACCAAGGACAGACCCATGGCTCCAGCTGCATATGTAACAGAGGATGGCCTTGTTGGGCACCAATGGGAGGAGAAGCCCTTGGTCCTGCCAAGGCTTCCAGCGTAAGGGAATGTCAGGGTGAGAAGGTGGGAAGGATCGGGTGGGTGGGTGGGAGAACTCCTTCATAGTAGCAGGGGGAGGGGGATGGGATGGGGTTTTATGGACAGGAAACTGGGAAAGGGATAACATTTTAAATGTAAATAAAAATATCTAATAAAAATACTTTTAAAAAAAAGAATCTGATAGTTGATGAGATGTGTTCAGACATGTCCTATGTGAGTTTCATATCCCTGTGCTTTAAAACAGAAGCAATTGTGCTGGAGAGATGGCTCAGCAGCTTAACACACTGGATGATCTTCCAGAGGACTAAGGTTCAATTCCCAACGTTCACCTAGCAATTAACAATGTTCTATAACTCTATTTACAGGGCATCCAATGCCCTCTTCTGGCCTCCTTGAGCAATGCATGCATGTGGTGCACAAACACACAGTGAGACACATAAAAATGAAAGACAAAAAGTCATTTTAAAAAAAGAGCCTGCCCCACATGTGGCCCATATATATACAGTTACCAAAACTAGATAGGATTGATGAAGCTAAAAAATGCATGCTGAAAGGGACTGGATATAGATCTCTCCTGAGAGACACATCCAGAGCATGTCTAATACAGAGGTCAATGCTAGCAGCAAATCACTGAACTGAGAATAGGACCCCCTTTGGGGGAATTAAGAGAAAGGACTGAAAGAGTTGGAGGAGCTTGCAACCCCATAAGAACAACAATGCCAACCAACCAGAGCTTCCAGGGACTAAACCACTACCCAAAGACTATACATGGACTGACCCAGGGCTCCAACAGCATATGTAGCAGAGAATAGCCTTGTTGGGGAACCAGTGGAAGGGAAAGCCCTTGATCCTGCCAAGATTAGACCCCCGCCCCAGTGCAGGGGAATATGGGGGGGCAGTAAGGGGCATGGATTGGGGGAATACCCATATGGGGGAGGGGGATGGGAAAGGGAGGGGAGGGAATGGGGACTTATGGACAGGAAACCGGGAAAGGGAATAACATTTGAAATGTAAGTAGAGAAATATATCTAATAAAAAATAAAAATAGAAATAGAAGAAATAGAACACACGAAAAAGAAGGAAGCTCCTTCTGCTTACACAGCTGCCAGTAAACAGAATTCAGAAATACAATGATGAAACACATGTCATTAGCCCACAGGAGGCACTCGATAAACTGCTGCTTCCTTCTGGCTACCCTTTACTCCGTGCCTCGGCATAGTGGTTTCTTCCCATGGTCTTTCCAGCTCAATACTTTATAATGACGTCTCCTGAACCTTCTTCAAGCTCTTTCTTTGACGGTGTGTGCTTGATCTTCAAAATCCCATCCTGGGGTGTCTGTGCTTTCCTATGCATTGGATCTGCTTCTGTTTTGGGGTGGAGGGAGAGCCGTGTCGATCTGTGGTCTGCAGGGTGATGACCGGGCACAGTGTCCCTTAAGCAACAGGGATTTCTGAGGATGCAATGCCAAAAGAGGACACTTCCAGCCTGCAAAAGGCTTTTCCAGCTGCAGGGATGGACAGCGATGTTCATTTATGACTTGGGAAAGCAGGGCTCTCACTGGGGTGGTGAGTGTCAAGAATGCTGGCATGTTAAAGGAAAAACTGTTGCTCAGGACCTTAGAGCATCAGATTTTTTTTCTCCCCATAACAACAAGCTCAGACAAACAGTAAAGGACACAGCAAGGGAATAAAACACCACTGAGAGATGGGGGAGTACCAGTCAACAGGGAAGAAAGGGGCCGGGGCTCCTAGCTGCTGAATTTCCCATTGAGGAGACAAATGTCTGGGGAGAGTAGCAGCACCTTGTGACATTTGCTAAGTGGCTTTGATGATTGACTTCTCAATTGAGTTTCTGTAGTGAGCTGAGGAAAGGGTGTGAGGGAAAAGCAATTTTCCCAATGGGAGTGTAAAATCCTTCAGCCTAATGAAATGCTTTTTTCTGGTCTAGAGATAACAACCCACTTTTGGATTTTATGCCTCCTATTGATTCTTTGTGTATTTTTTATAGAAGCCCTGATGAAATTCAGTTAATTATATTTCGTTAGACTGTGAGATTGTCTTTTTTAAAAAATATTCTCCAAACCTCCATGTGCGTGGTCTCTCTCCGTCTTCTCTCCCTCTCCCTAACAAGGTGCTTAACTTTGATGAATGGTTTGTGGCAGCTTAAAAAAAAATAGAAAAACCTCAAAACTCTACCTTTTTGATCCCCTTCCAGTTTGAATAATTGTGGAAATGCTGAAAAAGCCAAGTTCTGCTAAGCAGTAAGAGGTTGAAATACGGTCATTAAATCCTGATGGGTTTTTCATTCTGCATCCCATAATTTTAAGGAGCACGGTTTTGTAAGATGGTTGGATAAGTGCAAAAAGCACAAAAAAAAAAAATGGTATCAGGGAGGTCTAAAAGGAGCTTCACAGAGGGTTGGCTTTATTTGAAAAAAAAAAAATCCAGATAAACAGTCCTAAGCTGTGTAAGCTCTCAGGGGTTAGCCTCACTTTGTAGAGATGGGCCAGAGGCTGGATGTGGGGGGAGTCTGTGATTTGGTAGCTGGGGGTTGGGGGTTATTGTGTTTTCTCTCCTTTTTTACATCCTCGGCCCTTTATTTAGAGATGGCCTTATCTCCAGAGGACTGCTTTGCTGTTGGGCGGTAAAACAAGTTAATTCTTGAGATAAAGGCTCTCATAAAAGAATCTGAGCAGGAAGACTTTGCGGTTTAGAGGAAATGTAATCTTTGTTGAATGGCCGGGGTGAGCATCGAAAGCAGAATGAAATTTATAATTGTTTAACAGACAAAGAGGTTTCCAATAGATTTCAACCCAGAACAGCAAAGAATCACACACAGGAATGAAAGGGTAGTGAGAGATGAGGTGTTGTGGGATGAACAACTCTGCCACAGGGTTTAGGAGTTTCGTACTTCAATCCAGGTTTTGCTCAGAAGCCACAGTATTTGGTAAATCTCCTGATGTTTCCATGCTTTGGTTTTCCTCCCTGTAAAAAGGAGACTTTGTAGTGGGCTGAGTGAAGAAGTTTAAATGGGTTTCAGCATACCGTGTCAGCATTGTTACCAGGCTGGTCTACTGTTACTGGGACTACTTTTACCTAAGAAAGTGAACACATTGGAAGTTGGAAACTTCCTGACCCACTGAAAGTGGAGAATTTGGACTGAGATAGCCTAAGACTGATAAAAGAAGAACCAAACCAAAACACAGGCACATTACTACCATAAACACACCCTGGAGAAATAGTCCTTAGTTAGTGTGCCTGACTCTGGTGTGGCTCCCACATGTTAGTACTTATGAGAAGTCTTCTAGAAGCCAGAAACTCTTTTTTTTTCTTTTTTAGTGTTTTTGTATGCATGTTTCAATTTTTTTTTTTAGTGTTTTTGTATGCATGTTTCAATTTTTTTTTTAATTAACTTGAGTATTTCTTATTTACATTTCTAGTGTTATTCCCTTTCCCGGTTTCCGGACAATCATCCCCCTAATCCCTTCCCCTCCTCTTCTTTATGGGTGTTCCCCTCCCCATCCTCCCCCCATTGCCGCCCTCCCCCCAACAATCTAGTTCACTGGGGGTTCAGTCTTAGCAGGACCAAGGGCTTCCCCTTCCACTGGTGATCTTACTAGAATATTCATTGCTACCTATGAGGTCAGAGTCCAGAGTCCAGGGTCAGTCCATGTATAGTCTTTAGGTAGGGGCTTAGTCCCTGGAAGCTCTGGTTGCTTGGCATTGTTGTTCATAAGGGGTCTCGAGCTCCTTCAAGCTCTTCCAGTTCTTTCTCTGATTCCTTCATCTGTGGTCCTGTTCTCAGTTCAGTGTTTTGATGCTGGCATTCGCCTCTGTATTTGCTGTATTCTGGCTGTGTCTCTTGGGAAAGATCTACATTCAGCTCCTGTCGGCCTGCACTTCTTCGCTTCATCCATCTTGTCTAATTGGATGGCTGTATATGTATGGGCCACATGTGGGGCAGGCTCTGAATGGGTGTTCCTTCTGTGTCTGTTTTAATCTTTGAAGCCAGAAACTCTTGAGCAAATCCAAGGTGGTTCTGTTTTCCAGTGGTTGCATTGCTGTCATTTGAATGAAGGTGTCCCCTCCACAATCCATTTTGAAGCAATCTTCACTGAGGAGAGCGGACTTAGCTGGTGGTATAGCTCAGTTGGTAGAGAATGTGCTTACCATGCCTGAAGCCATGGGTTTGATCCCAGCACATTGTGTGGGGGTGAATGCCTGTAATCCCAACATTCGGAAGATGGAGACAAGATGATCAGAATTTTAAGGTCATCCTGTACTAAGAAGTAAATTTGAGGCTAACCTGGACTAGGTGATACATTATTAAATTTTAAGAGCTCTTCTCCCACGAGTTAATTATCACTTCTAAAAGGATAAGAGGGGACTGGCATAGGGATCTTTTGTTCTCCAGATCCCTTCTCCACTTATGAGTCCACAGTGTTTGAAAATGCCACCTTTAGAGGTAAAGACTAGATCAGTGGTTCTCGACCTCCTTAATGCTGTGACCTAATTCAGTTTCTCATATTTCCCCCAACCATAAAGTTATTTTCACTGCTACTTCTTAAGTGTAAGTTTGCTATTGTTATGAGTTATAATGCAAACATCTGTATGCAGGGTACCTGATATATGACCCCTGTGGGAGTTTGAACCCACAGGTTGAGAACCATTAGATTAGCTTCTCACAATGTAACCCACAGGTTAGCCTCAACCACTAGATTAGCTTCTCACGGTGTAATGAATCTGCTGGCACTTTGACTTTGGACTTCCAAGGCCTTCAGAACTACGAGACACGAATCCCCCTTACTCATAAGTCACCCAGTCTCTACAGCATGTGACAGTGGCCCAAACAGATGAGGATACACTGAGAAGATGTGGCGGTGTCTACCTAGATCTATAAACTGAAGAGCTCTGTATGAGGCAGCTTCTCAGAGCTCGGTGTAACAACACATCCCGCTGGGATGGTTTAGAGCAGTTGGATTTTATTGCCTCAGTACTAGATGCTGTAGTTTGAAATGGAGGGATGAGCGAGACCACACTCCCCTGAAGGGTGAAGGTTTGGTGTCCTTAACCACTAGCAGCCTTGGGATTTTCTTTGCTTGTATTTTTCTACCTTTTCCTTTATCTTTTCTTATCAACTGCTTCCTGCCAATGTCCGCTTCCAAATTTCCTGTTTTTAGGGAATGGAGATGTAGCACAAGGGTGGAGTGTGGGTCTAGCATTCACAGGGGACACCACTGTTGAATCCAGATGCCATGGTTACCTGGTGCAAAGCGACTCTTCTTTCACTTTGCAGCTGCACTAAGCCACACACAGTCAGCGGCTTAAACACACATTTATTATCTTCCGGTTCTGGAGGTTAGAAGTCTCAATGAGTCTTAGGGGGGTCTTATAGAGCTACAATTAAGATGTCAGCAGAGATGCGTCCTTGTGGAGCTTCTAAGCAAGAGAATTCATCCCTGTCGTTCACCTTCCAGAAGCTACTTGCATTCCTTGGCTCATGACCCCTCCCTCAATCTTCAGAGCTCAAGGTGTGGTTATTTGAACCTCTCTCAACACCTACTTTATCTTCTTTAGGGCCTTTAGGATTATACCACTTGGATAATATCCTAAAATTCCTCCCATCAAGAGCTGAACTTTAGTCACATCTGCAAAGTGTTTGCCATGTAAACTAGTCCAGTAACAAGCTCCAGTGTGTGGGACAGGAGTGTCCCTTGATGAACTTGCTTTGTTTGGTTTGGCCTTCAAGCCCCTCCATAGAGGAAATTGGGAACCTCAGTGGTTTTACTTTAGGAGGATTAAAAGGTGTCATTGTTGTAGCCCCAAAGCAAAGCATGTCTGTCCTGTGTCCTGAGGAGTCAGTGGAACTTCATGTGCCTAGTGAGTGATGGGTGGGCTGGCTTGAATGTCGTTTGCATCAGCCACACTTCAGTCTGTTTGCCTCACTGTTCTGCCACATGGCCTTACTCGTGATCATGCTTACAAGAAGAGCGTGTTGAATTTGGAGGCCTTCAACAGTTAAGGATTTCATTTGGTTACTCTCCCACCCTGCCGTCCTGCCTCAGTTTAAATCTTGTAGAGCGTTTAATGTGTCTTATATAAGTAGCCTAAAGCTCTATGAATAGAATGGAGGAATAAAAATGATTGTTTTCATAACTATAATAACAATGTGAATAATTGAACAAATAGAGTTACGAAGGAATTTTTTTATTCAACTATCAAGTACATGGCTGATTTGATGGTTACATAAGCATCCTAGTGTCCAGATGCCGTCAGAACTGACCTTGGGATCAGAGTACCTGCTTTCTAACCCTACTAGTGATTGTTGTGAACTCAGGGACCCAAGGCACGCCAGCAATCTCCCCTGAGCCTCAGTTTTTACGTCCTATAGTTCTTCATAGGGTTGTAATGGAGAGTCATCTGGAACACCTCCACCATGCATCTCTAGTTCTGACAGCATCTCAGTGACTGAGACACACTGGTTGCTATTATTGTCATTGCTAGGATGGCTATAATGAGATTAAAACAAAGGCCTTCAAGTCTTGATTTTTTTTTTAGTCTAGTTACTAGAAGATATAATACAAGAAAGGTTTGTAAAAGTAGGTGAGAGCATCCTTGAGTTACAGCTCACTCGATTCAGTCTCAGATGGATTACAAGGATGGACCAAAAAGCTGGAGATCAAAGGAGGTGTGGGATTCAGAATGTAGCAGGGCTGAGAATGTAGCTCACGTGGTAATGTATGTGAGTAGCCTTTATGAGGCCCTTGGTTCAATCCCAGAACTGTATAACCTGGGTGCATTGGTATATATCTGTAATATCATCACTGGGAATGTAGGCATTACAGGATTGAAGTTCCAGGTCATTCTTGTCTAGTAGAATTTGAAGCTAGCCTTGACTACATAAAATCCTGTCTCAAACAAATAAGCAAGCAAGCAAATAAACAAACAAGAAAACCAGGAAGAAGTAATGAGATAGATATGATAAATCTGTCTGAAAGAATTGTGTAGTTCTCCACCTCCATTCCTAAGAGAACTTCTATATGATTCTACCTATAAGTATTAAGCAGTTTGTGTAGATACTGCAGACCAGAATGCGACTCTGATCCAGAAATCCAGAATGTGATAGGTTTGTTGGCCAATTACTAGGAGTGGAGGAAAGAGAGATTGCCAACAAGTTGGTGTGGATTATGTTCTAGCATTTTTCTAGACAAGGAATGCCGGTTCTGTTGGACAGATACCTAGAGGCCACCTTAAGACACTAATGTAGATGGCCACCAGCAAGCATGGGGTAGGGAAGCCAACATAAGTTTCCTTGTTGAAGAAAATTCTTCTGTCAGCTGGAAAACATAAAAGTATCTTTGATTAGCCAGATTTAATTGTCATCTTTGATGCTTGCTACCTTAATCTGCTAACCTAGGCCTAGTCCTGGAGTCTTCTAGCCTCTGTAAAATCTTAACTAGATCTAGAATGTTTTTAGCCTTCGAGACTTCCTGCTGAATAATCTTACCCCTTTGTGGTTCTTCCTGAACTCTGGCTGGCTGGTTCAGCTCAGCTGTTTTGGCTCCAATTCCTTTCCAAGCTGACTGATTCAATCTAGCTCCTCTGGGCTTTTCCTGAACTGCTCTGCTTGGCCTCAAACTAATTTAGCAATCTGTTCTAATCTTCTGGATCCTCATTCTCTGCCTCCTTCTGCCTTCAGTTTGTTTTCTCTTCAACCTGTTTCATTTTCTCGTGTATATAAAACTTACAGTGAGAAAACCTAGTGATGGGACAAATAAGGGAGGGAGAGGGATTCAGGGAAGTGTCTGGTCCAGAGAACCAACCTGAGGGCCACGGACTTGGCTCTCATGACGTGACACCTCTTTGCTTCTACTTTCCACTCACTTTCTGATTCAGAAGGGTCGAAACCATGATGTTGTGACAAGGTTGAAGAGAAAGGATGACTATACAAGATGCAAAAACAAAAGGCAATCACCACCCTTTCCTAGGCAGCCAGCCTTCTCCAGTGGGCTGTGATCATTGAAAAGCTGAAAGGCATAGAATTTTTTAAAAATCCGATTGGATAAGAGACATGAGTTGAATTGAGATTTCTTTCATTAGTTGAGAGTATTTGATGCACTTCTGAAATTTGTTCAATATCTGGTTCACAGGCAAAAGAAAGCCAGTCCTATGGAAAGAACTTCATGGACATCTCTATAATTTACATTTGCATATTATAGCAGTTATGCCATCCTTTCTGACAGGAACCCAGCGGGCAGGTATCATTGCAATGGTAATAACTATTCAGTAGAGGAGATCACCACATTTCAAAAAGGTAAGGGGCATCTACAAAATCCCAGCTTGGCAACTACTGGAAGCGGGAATGAATGCTAATACTTCTTGCTCCAACGGAGTGGTTCTCAACCTGTGGGGCTTAACCCCCTTGGGAGTCAAGTGACTTTCACAGGGTCACCTAAGACTACCATAAAAGGCAGGTATGTATATTATAATTCACAACATTAACAAATTCCGGTTACAAAATAGCAACGAATATGATTTTATGGATGGGAGTCATCACAGCATGAGGAATGGATTAAAGAGTTGCAGCTTTAGGAAGGTTGAGAGGCACTGCTCTAACGGAACACAGAGAACCTAGAGTGTAGTCAGAAACAGTAATGGAACCAAAGCGGGTGAGGAGCCTTAAGCTGAAAGCACAGTCTCATCTCAGAAAGTCCTAGATTTTGTCAGATGGCTTGCTTCTGGCTTGTGAAGCGTTACTCATTCCGGGACCACATGCGCTCAATTAAGTTACATTTTAGTTTGGATTGAAAATGCACCTCAAAGTCCATGTGTTAAAGTTTGATCACCACCAGCCTTTTGTACTCCTGAAAAATGGTGAAACCTCGAAGAGGTAGTTAGGTTGCTGAAGATATGTTTTTGAAAGGGATATGGTGTTGGGACTCTACTCCTCAATCTTTTATTTTTTCCTGTCATGCATTCCCTGCTATGAGGTTCCCCAGTGCCTTAAACAATGGGCGTAGTTACTGATTCCATGAAAACTGTAAGTCAAAGTATAGCCTTTTCCTCTGGATGTTGATTAATCTTCGATATTTTGTCATAACAACAGGACACTTATTAACACAGGTTTTTTTTAATGGTAAAATATAGGCTAAGGTTATAGTCATTTCTCTTTGGAAAGATAAAACTTTAGGGAAATTTTGTTGAAGGAAAGGTGTCTTTCTGCTCTGCTCTTTCTCGTTCTTCTTTATTTTTTTATTGGTTATTTTACTTATTTACATTTCAAATGTTATCGCCCTTCCCAGTTTCCCCTCCATGAACCCCCTATCCCCTTCCACTCCCCTGCCTCAATGAAGGTGCTCCCCAACCCACTTCTGTCAGTGCCCTAGCATTCCCCTACTCTGGGTCATAGAGCCTCCACAGGACCAAGGGGCTCTGCTCCCAGTGGTGCCATATAAGGCAATCCTCTTACTGACAGAAGCCTGGTATAGCTGTTCCCTGAGAGGCTCTGCCAGAGCCTGACCAATACATATGCAGATATAAATAGCGAAACATCTGACTGAGTTTAGGGACCCCAATGAAGTTAGGGCTAGGACTGAAGGAGCTGAAGGGGTTTGCAACCCCAGAGGAAGAACAATGAAATCAACCAACCAGATACCCGTAAAGCTCCCAGGGACGAAACCATCAACCAAAAAGTACACATGGGGGAACCCATGACTCCAGCTGGATATGTGATTTTTCTTACGGATGAACACGCCAAATCTATTTATTATTTTAGAATAAAACCCCCAGTCCCATTGTTTTAAGAACTGAGCCATTCTAAATGGAAAACGCCTAAAGGAAAATAAAGATGATGAAGATAGAAAACACTGTAAAAGGCCATTGGCCATGTTCCTTGAGGGCTTAGACCTATTGAGGCTTTCTTGAATTGAATATTTAAATTATTTTTCTGAGAGAGAACAAATTGACCAAATATAACATGCCCATATGCTCAGTAGTCAGAATGAACTGTGGGGGAATGTCTCTCATTGGGTGTTTATAGCAGTATTGTAGTAAATAACCATTTCTTTAAGCTTGCTTGCATCTGTGGAGATAGAGGGACCCTCCTCCTAATACCTACAATGAGGTAAGACTCTTTCTGCCTCCAGGAAATTGATTGAAGGGGGCTTGGTCCTCACACCACTTCAGCTTCCTGGTCACACACTGCAGGCTGGCCGTGGGGTGTGGTTCATTGTCTGTGCCACCCTGACACTTGTGCCAGACACAGTGCCACGCTCAGTCTAAGATTGCCCTTCATTCAAATTACCTCTCCTTTGACCAAGGGCTAGAAGCTGTGACTAGAGAAGCTGAATGTCTTATTGCACAGTCTTGATGGCAGCTAAAGGAAAATAAAAATAAAAATATCTTACTGCTCTCTTCCTCCCCATGTCCTGAGGCCTCCACCTTGCTGAGATGAAGAAACAAGAAATGGAGGTCACAGTCATTTAGGGAGTCATCTGTGTTTGCAGCAGATCCTAGAGCAGAAACCTTGTCATACACCAAGGACAACTGAAGAGAACAAAGCATTCAGCTCAGAAACAAATAGAAACTTGGGTATGGAAGGACTATTGGATGGAGGAAGAGCAACTCGTTCTCTGTGGGTTAAGGAGTGACTCAGGGAAGGAGCTCAGAGCTGACCACACATTCCCAACTCAATAGCTTTGACAACTTTCTAGGCTGGCGCTGTAAGACTTAGCTGTCACTTATTTCTTTGCAGATTCTAAACAAAAATAACCAAATGTTTGTTTTGTTTTGCCTTTGGCCTTCTTTCCACATCTCTCAAAAAAAAAAAAAAGCTAGTCATTACTTTATATCCAAAGTGAATCACGAGGGATCGAGCCTGGGGTGGAATGTTCTAGAAGACACGTTTCTTTGAAAGAAGTCAGGGTTTAGGTTTCAATGGCATATTCTCCCTTTGGTGGGGTAGAGGAAAGTAGAGGTCTTAGGTCAGATTGCCTCTAGTTCCAGCATTGACTCTGCTGCTTCTGAGTGGGAGAGCTTGGGAGAGCTTTACTTTGTGTGATGCAAAAATTGACATCATTTATCTCAGAACAGTTGTCAAGTCCTGGCATCTGACAATAGGGAAAGGCAACCTTAAAATACCCTGTACAGCTAAGTTTTCCAAGTTCACTTAGGAATACTGACACAGGCAAACAGTACTTTTCATAAACCTGCATAATGTGGGACTAGGAAGAAAGAGGGCTCAGTGGGTGTGGTTGTTTGAATGAAAATGACCCTGTAGGCTCATACGGACTGGCAGAATTGGGCGGTGTGACTTTGCTGGAGGAGGTGTGTCATTAGGGGGTGGGCGTTGAGGTCTCAGAAGCTGAAGCCTGGCTAATGTATCACTGTCACTTTCTGCTGCCTGTGGATCCAGAAGCAGAACTCTCTGCCATACCTGCATACTGCCATGCCATACCTGCATACTGCCATGCCATACCTGCATACTGCCATGCCATACCTGCATACTGCCATGCCATACCTGCATACTGCCATGCATCCTCTCCATCATAATGATATTGGACTAAACCTCCGAACGGCAAGCCAACCGCAATTAAATATTTTCCTTTATAAGTGTTGCTGTGGTTATTGTGTTTATTCACAGCAATAAAACCCTAACTAAGTCAGTCGGTAAATTGATTGCTGTGTAAGTATGAATATCTTGAGTTTGGATCCACAACACACACATAAAATCCCAATGTTGGTAATCTCAGTGCTCAAGGAAAGGGGAGGAAATAGACCTTACTATTCATCCATTCAGTCCAACAGACTTAGTGAGCTCCAGATCCACTAATAAATTCTGCCTCAAAAGGGAAGGTAGAGAAACAATTGAGGAAGATACCTGACCTGACCTCTATACATTCCTGTATGGGGTGAGTCAATCCCCCCATAAAAAAAATCACACACACACACACACACAGACACACACACACACCACTAGCACATACACACACTGATGTGCGCACCAGTGGAGTTATATAACTATTATTATTAGCTCAAAAAATTGCTGTTTTTTCTTCATTATATTTGTTTATTTAATGTGCAAAAGTCTGTGGGTTTGTGCTCATATAAGCATGCTAAGCAGGCATGCTAAGCCATGGGGTAACAAGCTATGGGAATTCTTTTCTTCTTCTATCCTGTGTGTCAGGGATTAGACTCAGGTTGTCAGGCATGGTAGACAGGGCCTTTACCTGCTGAGTCATCTTGCTGGCCCAATCTCATGTTTTTAAAGAAGAGATCTGCTCTTGGGCATTAGAAATTCCATGTGTTGCTGCTAAAAAGGGTGACATCTATTCAATCTGTGTGGCTCTCTGCTTGTACATGTTATGCTAGCAGATGTGATATCAAAAAAAAAAAAAAAAGAAAAGAAAGAAAGGAAAGGAGAAAGAAAGAAAGAGAAAGAAAGAAAGGAAACACTACCACAAAAGCCAATTTTGATATAATTCATATATTAAATTCAATGTAATTAAATTTTGACTTAAATTGGGTTTGCATCCACATTTGGCTACTCCATTAGCTTTATGACTGGACAAATTGGTTAACCTTTTAAAACCCTGCTTGTTCACCTATAAAAGGAAATCGTGCTGAGGATTAAAGAGGCATGGAAAAATTTAACGCCAACATATTTTCAAAACCCGATAACTATTAGATTTTTTTTCCCTATGATTTTATTCATTACCCAGGTTTGACTGTTGAACGCGTAACGAGGTCACAAGGCACAATGAGGTCATGAGCAACATCTTCTCATAGGTGTGATGTAACACTGCACAGACTTGGCAGCAGTGGGGTGATGTCTGGAAGGGGAAGGCAGATGTCTAACATTGGTCTTACTGAACTAAATTCCACATACCTAAAGAGCTAGCAGCTTGTGGAGGGCGCCAGGCATTTTCTCGCCCTTGCCTTCTTCTGGGTCCTTCATGGCTTGGATTCTTATTGTTTTTCCTCCCATCACTTTACACTCTAGATTGTATTAACATCATTTTTTCCCCATAGCCCAGCTTCCTTTTATGAGGATATTCATAATTACAATTAGAGCCCATCTGGATACTCTAGAGTGGTCTTTCCCTCTCAGAGTGTATACATCGTGTGCACTCGGTCCTCTGTGCTGTGTGAGGTAACAGCGTCAGGTTCTGTGCATTTGGACCAGGGCTTCTTAGGGAGCCTTTATTCAATCTACTTCATTGGCTGTTTTAGGAAACACAGGATTCTCCTCTTCCTTTGAATTGTTCCAGCCAAGCTACAGCTGAGGGTGGTCTCCCTACTGTCTCTAGGATTGGGGGGAAAATAAGTAGGGGATGTTGGGGCAAGTTATTCAACCGTAGGATGGAAGGCTTTGTTTTCTCTCAGGACTGCAGGTCACGTTCACAGAGTTCTGCTTCATTCATTTGCACTATGCTGTAGTCTGTGTGTGTCGGTGGGGGAGCGTAGGGGAGGGCTCTGCAGATGTATCTCTGATCTACACACACACACACACACACACACACACACACACACACACACACACACACACACACACAGACACACACACACACACACACACACACACACACACACACACACACACACACACACACACACACACACACACAGCATGCTTGCCCCAAATTGGCAGGTGCCTCAGATTTGCACAATACTTTCATGTCAGCATTGCTCTAAATGTTTTATATATGTTAACTCCCTTGTTAGTAAACTGTTCTATTATGGGTGCCTTCTAGTTTGTTTGTTTGTTTGTTTGTTTGTTTAGACAGGGTCTTGATATGTAGCTCTGGCTGTCCTGCAACTCACTATGTAGACAGACCGTGCTGGCTTCAAACTCCCAGAGATCTGCCTCTGCCTCCCAAGTGCTGGGATCAGAGGTGTGCACCGCTATGCCCAATTGCATTTCAGTTATGAAGATGAGTCAACTCTGGGAGGAAACATGCTCAACCGTGGCTTCAAGGCTCACATTTTTAGCCACCAGACTGGGTCTCTGCAATGAGTCCTCAAGACACAGTTGGTTTTGGTGTCTTAGTATTATTATTAATATTATAATAGTATTATTTTTATTATTAAAGTATAGAAATGTTTGGGAGCCTATATCTGAATTTCCTGCCCGGTCTCCTTCTTGCTTTCTTAAAACTAAATAAAATAAACAAGTGATCAGCTCCGGAAACATACAAATAAGTAACATTATACAGACTGAGCAGGATGCATTTCTGTATTTATGTGTGCATGCACACATATACACACACGCACACACACACACACACACACACACACACACACAACCATGGTTAATGAAAAGGAAGGCTGTGGATTTGAAAAAGAGCAGGATAGGTATGGAATGTAACGTAATTATAACATCAAAAAATTAAAAAAATTAAGATAAAAAACCTGTTCATATTAGCATATTATCATATTAGTCTATTGTCCTTGTTCAGCTCATGTTTTGGTAGTCATCTTGCTGAGAATTTACAGGTCAAGCTTCCAAAATTTCTAGGAGTCACAGTCTCACAGCAAACTCCACAATCGTTCTGATCTCTCTTCAACAATGATCTCTGAAAGCCTAGGAGGCCTCAACCCTACACAAAGAACTACATGCTACTAGGAACTACTGGGAACAGGATAAATAGTCTGCCTTGGGGAAGAACACACTGGTTTAGCACCAAATGGTCAGCCTTAAAAATGCATTCATGCATGCACATACAGGGGTGTTTTGGAGGATTTGGAGAGAGAAAAGGGTAGGGTAAATGATGTTATTATTATAAAATTAAAAATAATTTCAAAACAAATAAAAGAAATGCAAAGAGGGAGGAAAACACAAAGTAAAAGTCTCTCTGGGACTTGGTCTAGAGGTGAGTCCACATAGAAGCTATTAGCGGATTTAGCATTCAAGCCAGTGCCAAGCAGACACTGATAACTTTCACAGAAGTGCATAAGGTGATGATTAATCTGAAAAGAATTTGACCGGAGGAAAACTTTAGTCTTGAATTTATAGATCTATGACGACTGCACATTTATGTAAAAATTCAGTCTTAAATCTGAGGCTGAATCATTAATTTTCAGAGAGAGAGAGAGAGAGAGAGAGAATATGCAAGGTGATGGACAGTATACATCTAAGAGAAGGGAGGACTTTTTTTTTCTTTTTTGTCTTTAGAATGTTTTATTAGTGTATATAAATTATATATAAATATTGTGATATTTCATGCATGTATATTATCATTTTTATCATTGTCACTGCCTGCTTGCCTTTTGTCTCCTGTTCTCATTAATCTCTTTCTTCCTCCTAGCTTGTTTGTTTTCTAGTTCATGTCTTTTTCTATTTACTTTTTACTACAATATATTTTAATTATGTTTTCCCCATCCCCCAATTCCTCCCAGATCTTCCTCACCCCCTTCTCATCCAACTTCAAGTTTTTTTCTATTCCCCCCAAAAAACAAAACAGAAAAACAAAAACATGCTCCCCCCAAAACAAACATGCAATGGGGGAGGAGCACAATAAAAAGCAACTTTTATTCACTGGATATTGTCCCTTACTGTCTCCATCTGCTAACCTAGGCCTAGTCTCAGAAGCTTCTAGACTCCACACGAACTTATCTAAGCCTAGAGTGTTTTCAGCCCCTGAGATTTACTGCTGAATAATCTCACTCTTTCTGAACTCTGGCTGGTTCAACTCAGCTCTTCTGACTCAAACTCCTTTCTAAGCTGACTGATTCAATCTGGCTTCTCTCTGCTTCTCACTGAATTGTTCTGCTTTGTCTTAAACTAAGTCTAGCAATCTATTCTAATCTACTTGTTCCTTCTCATTCTCCAGCTCATTCTGTCTTTGCCTGACTCTAGCTTATTCTTTCTGCAACTTGTCTCTGTGAAACTGAAATGCCATCAACTGAACTGTCATGAACTCAATGCTACTGCACGGCCTCTCAACTGACTGAACCGAACTGACTGCCCACCCTCTCTCTTCCTGTACTGCTCTTAAATCGCACCCTTTCCTGTCTGTTAGAGAGTTGGGTATGTCCTATCTCTGACTTACTTTGTGAAACTTTTCTCTGATTTGTCACTTTGTCTGCCCATCAAACATGGGTGGATTCCTTCTACAAACTAATTTTACCTACATTGTTTGAGATTAAAGGTGTTTACTAAGGGCATATCTGTATTCCAGCCAGAGGGATTAAAATTTCTCTATAAAACCCAAAACAATAAAGAACAAAAATTCATGCAAGGGTTTACGCTAAATGGGGTACTAGCTCTGAGAGGGCAAAGTGAACAGGAGGTCCCATCCCTCCTAATGACATAATTGACATCTGCTGAATAAAGGGAAAATCAGTTTTCTCTAAAGAAGTACCACTGGGTATGTGGGCAGCACTGAAGGGAAAGTTTCCTGCCTGGGAGCAGTCGGCCAACATCGAATGAACTCCATGTTTTGTACCCCTTTAAACCCTGAAGGTTTTATTTAGATGTAGGGCAGGTGCTTACTGTTTGAGAGAGAATAAAGCCAAATGCTACATTGCTTAGTCACCTCAGGCTGCTGTAGCAGAATTCAGAGGACTGGTGGTCCAACTCACACTTACTTTTCACAGTTTTGCAATCTGAGAAGCTGTGGTTCAGTTCCTGGTGAATCCCTTCTTCACAAATTTAGAAAATGGGGCCTCCTCGATCTCATGGCCTCACAAGGCATGTGGAGACAGAGAAAGAACACTTTTGTTTTAGAAGGCCACGTATCATGTTCTGAGGACCCCACCCTTATGACATTGCCAGAAGGTTCACCTCCTATACTATCATATTGGAGTTTGAGGAATACCTTGGATTCATTATATATTTTATTTTGAATTAATTTGTGCCCTTACATATTCAGACCCTCCCTTTTTTTTGTTGCCAAAGTCTTTGCAACCCCGCATGGCCCTGTGCACTTAAGAAACTGAGTATTTCATTCAACACTGTGGGAAGTGGGTCATATCCTTAATTCTGTTGTGAAGATGAAGGAGCTACAGCTTGCAGCTTCTCCCAATCTACATGAAGTCCAGGACCATATGGGACCCTGGAGCTTTACCTAGCTAGTGTCTTGCTGCTGGGGAAGTAATAAAGGATACAGTGGCTGGAAAGCTGACTTGTAAAGATGACTCCTAAGTATTGAGCTTTGGGTGTGTATGAGAGGGGGAGGGAGAGGGGGAGGGGGAAGGGGAGGAGGAGGGGGAGAGGAAGAGATTCTCTCTAGTCTAGGCTGGCCTTGAACTCACAGTGCAGCCAGGGATAATTCTGGAACTCCTGATCTTGCCTTGGCCTCCAAGTATGTATCCCTGTTTCTGACTGTTTTTAAGGAAGACAGAGGCGGGCCAATGTAACAAGTCTGACTCCCTCTCTCTTGCTACCCCAGCAGGAGAGGTTCAGCTATGTTCATGGTTTGTGTCTGGGGCTTCCCACGATGTCAGGGCAAAGCCTTCAGGGGAACAGGAAGTAGCATGTAAACACAGCCCTTGCTTTTCTTTCTTTTGGCTACTTTCCCCTGATCCTATATGTTCCTTACCACTAGCTTCAGGCAGGACATAGCACAGTGAGCTTAGAGTGGTCTCAAGGGCTATGATATTCACCGGGGTCTTCAAAATGTATTCAGTTTAGTTGAGCTTTGCCGAGCTAGAGGCAATTCTAAAGCTGCAGAGCCATACTGGGCCGATGAGAAATGGGGTTTTCAGAAGGGCTCTTGGGCACCCCTGAAACACTGTCTCTTGACCTCCCCCTACTTCTGTCCTGTTTCCTTTTTAAGGGATACCGAGCCCAGCTTTGCTTGTGTGCGCCAATACATTCAGCCTAAGACCATTGTTAACCACTCATTGTTAGGAGCTTGGCTCTTTGATCAATAAAACCCTGCTGTATATTCAAGCACGGCCTTTTACAGCATTATATTAAAACAATAAATCAGGTATAAGACTCCGCGTTTGAGCTAGCTTTTATTGCATTATTCCATTTTACCCACTCTCCTGGTTTAGAATCCCACCCCCTGCATTTATGATTTTTGAAACATTCCATGCTGTTATGTTCCCGTGGCACTTTAATCTAATTCAACACTGTAAGGGGGTAGGTAAGTGTTTAGGACACCGGGCCAGGCTCTGATCATCTTATGGAACTGTTGTTTTATAGAAAAGCATTACCTTTATTGCCAGATTCTATGGCGTGTTTGGCGGGGGGACAATCTGGTTACAATTACAAACAGCAATTTTTAAAGAGTTGCAATAGAAAGATCAGCCATTTGAAGATGAGATACAGCTTCCTCGAACGGCTGTGGCATATTGGTACAAGATGCCTGGAGGAAGAAGCGAGTCTAGCCTTAGCCCCTGGCTTCTCTTGCATGACTTTGTACTAACTCCTGGTGCAGGTGGTTCCAATGGAAAAGCTGGCATGTGTCTGCCCAGAAGCACCAGGGGAGATCCTAGCACCATCAACACCTGTGTCCAAGGACAGCCTTTATGGACTGGTCTGTGCAGTTTGTTACACTCACCCCAAATGAACTGGACTCCATTAAAACTCAAGAGCTGCAGATACCCTCTTACTAGACAGAAGGTCAGACTGCCAAAGGAGGAATTACCACTGCAAAGCTGCCTCTCACTCCCACAGGGATGGAGGAGGCATCTGTCTCCATCTTCCCTCAAGCACCTGCCAGAATCCATATGCGCAGTTGATCAAAAGCCATCGTTTTTATCTTACTTGTATTGGGGGGCGGGGATAGCTCAGAGCCACAACTATTTTTAAACAACAATCCAAAGAATGTCAGTAGTACGTTGTTTAAAATTCAAGTGGCCTGTTTTTTATATACCACGTGCCCCAAGAGAAGCCAATAAATGTCAAACAAATGTCAATTATTAATGTACTTATTGGGTCTACAGGGCATTTAGGAGAAAGCATTGTGACATTTGGTCATCTTGTGCTTTGAAGACAATACAAAGAGTATGTGCTTTAAATGCGCGACATAAATTTCAGTGTTCACCTCTGCGTGGTCACCTGCCTGGCATTATGAGAGCTGCACAAGGCACATCCACTCAGGGATCACCTTTGTTACTTGATTCTTTTTTCTCTGATATCTAAAGTGCTGTGCAAGCCTGTCCCAGTGATCAGCAGAGGTCCAAGTTGATACAGTCTTTCATTACCCCTGGCATTCTTGTTGGAACCTTTTTGCGCTCTTTGGTATTGAGTTGCCTGTGCGTTCAGAATTTGCTTGTGAGCTGAGAGGAGAGACACAGTATTGAGGTGCACATCCTGGCAAAATTGGAAGAACTGCCAGAACTAACATGTATATTCTATAGGCATCCAAATCCCTACCTGGTAAAGCACCTGGGTCTATCTGTTCCTCGTAGAGACATCTCTGAAGTACACAGATTTTTATGTGGGCACAGCTGTGCTGAATGTGAAGGCAACCAGTTGGGAGTACCTGTCTTCTCTATTAAAACTGAATGTGAATGTGTCATAATCCTCATTAAAAAGTATGTAAGTATAGGAAATGCTTTGTTGTCTTTAGTATATCTTTGGGTTTTTTTGTGGATATTTTTATTTACATTTCAAATGTTATTCCCTTTCCTTGTTTCCCATCCATAACCCCCCTATCCCATTCCCCCTCTCCCTGCTTCTGTGAGGGAGTTCCCCCACCTACCCACCTGCTCCTTCCTGCCTCCCTACTCTGACAGTCCCCTACACTGGGGCATGGAGCCTTGGTAGGACCAAGGGCTTCTCCCATTGGTGCCCAACAAAGCCATCCTCTGCTACATATGCAGCTGGAGCCATGGGTCTGTCCATGTGTATTCTTTGGGATGGTGGTTTGGGAGCTCTGGTTGGTTGATATTGTTGTTCTTATGGGGTTGCAAACCCCTTCAGCTCCTTTAATTAGTTCTCTAACTCCTCCAATGGGGATCCCGTTCTCAGTTCAGTGGTTGGCTGCGAGTACGTTCCTCTGTATTTGTCATGCTCTGGCAGAGCCTCTCGGGAGACAGCTCCTTTGAGCATGCTCTTCTTGGTGTCAGCAATATTGTCTGGGTTTGGTGGCTTTTCTTATTTGGGCTGGATCCCCAGGTGGGGCAGTCTTTGAATGGCTTTTCCTTCGGTCTCTGCTCCAAACTTTGTCTTCGTATTTCCTCCTATGAATATTTTTGTTCCCCCTTCTAAGAAGGACTGAAGCATCTGCACTTTGATTATTCTTAGTATGTCTTCCTGAGGCCGTTCTTTCAAAGCACTTGATTTCTACAGCCAGCATATCTGTTTCTTTTCTGATCTCAGAAGCCAACACAGTGCACATACAATTCATAGACAGTATATGTGGAATTGATTCTCCACTTTTCTAGTCAGGAAACCGAGGTTGCAGCTCAATTAGTCTCCCAGACACAGAAGCAAGTGTTAGAAATTTGTTTTCATGGTCCTCTAATATATTCCATAGAATTTTTGTTCATTATCTGAGAGAGCCTCCCTGAAATACAGATACCTTGATAACATTCAAAGATGTTCAATCCTGAACTCTACCCAGAAATGGGATCATTACAGAGGGGTTCAAGCCACATTTTAGTTTATCTAGTTCCTCTTTAGAGGGCTGAAACTCTATTATATTCATGGGTGCAGATTATGGGAAAAGCAAAATTAATCACCAAACAGTACAGTGCAAGGAAAACATATGGACGAGATAAAATTAAATTGGAAGGAGTATAGTTACCTGTGCTGATTCTGTGCTATTTACTTGAGCATTTTAGAGAGAATCTTGAATAGAAGACAAACAGCTCTCAAGAAAAAGTGTTAGGCATGGTGATGTAGAAATATAAGACATGACTAGTGGTAAGTGCACCAATGGACCTCAGAGAATTTCTAACTTAGTTGTCTCCTTGGTAACTAAAAGAGGGCACCTCAAAATACCCACGGTCAAAATCATATTGTGGGGGAACTTGGAACTTCCACGATGAAAGCTCTTTGGGAGAAGATGCTCCTATTCTGGTTATATCATTTAAATAATTCATCATTGTCCATTTGGCAAATGTCTCTAAGGTATTTTCTTTGTCTAGCCTGCTGAGAGTTTTGTTTGCAATTGAATCCACCTAGAAAATGTTTCCCAGGTTGGTCTAAAATGATGCTATACTTCAACGAAGCAGTTGTTTATGTATGTCTGCATTGAGTATTTGCTTACATGTGCTTCTGATAGGTTCCTTTCTCATATCTTCTGTGGACCACATTGAAGGGACGTTTTCTAGTCTCTTTGAGGTTATACCAATGGGAAATGCTATGTATTAGAAAAACAACATAAAAGCCCAAATGATTGGTAATGTTGTTAGATAAATCCTTCTTGGAAGAACCTTTATGATTTGTATGTCATCAGTGTAAAATTCACTGAGTCAGACACAAACTTGGAAAAAAATTCCATTAATAACAAAAACTTGACTGCTTGAGATGAACTTGACCCTTCTGAGAACACATATTAGAAACTCATTTGGGCTCCTAATTCCATAGCATAAACAATAGGAAGATAGATTACCGACCACGTAAATCTGACTGTTAAAATGGATCCAGAAGAAAATAGAAATTTTGATATGTCTTATTTTGGCTAAAACATGTAGGTGATAAGGTTATAAGTCCGAATATCCAATAGTTTGGGTCTTTCTTGTAGTCCCCCTCTTCCCTGACTGGGCAGAATTGATCTAATTAATCAGAATATTTTCTAGACATGATATATTTAAATTTTATATTTAGGAATCTTATTTCTAAAGCAACTTATGTGAGGATTTTGAGAATTATTAAAAAATGCACACCATGGAGGTGTTCCTTAAGAGGGTGTGGGATGCTTTGAGCCTCAGAATTTGACCGAGACCTCAGATACGATAATTAATTTTGTGTGTCTAATATGGCCACACTTTAGTGCACAGATGCTTAGTCCACCATTTCTATGGATGTATCTATGAAGGATTTTCTTTTTTTCCTTTTTGGACTGTGGTGGGGCAGTGAATAAGATTAACATTTCACCTGGGGACTTCAGGTGGAGCATGTTACCCTCAGTGATGTGGATGGTTCACCCAATTAGTCCGAGGCTTTAGTGCCACACGGATGGACCTCCCTGAGCAAAGGAGAATTTTGCTTAAAGATAGTCTCTGAATTCAATGGTCCTGAATTTCAACCTTGTTGAGGTCCCATTCTTGTTGAAATTGTATCCCCACAACTGTATGATTCAACCTTTAACATGAACCCGTCTCCGTGTCTCCCATCTGTCTCTGTCTGTCCCCACGTCTACATCATTCCTAGCTCTCTCCTATGTCTCTGTCTCTCATCTCAGCTCCTTGCACTCCATCTCTACCATCTTTACCCTCACCTCCCTGTCATATTTCCCCTTCACCAGGAAATATGGTTGTGCAAGTGTAGACATAGCTGCAACCAGAGGAAGAAGCAGGAGGCATGGGAAAGGGAAGATTTTAAAGATTGTCTTGGTGTATGGGGAAGTCTGGAAATGGGCAGAAAACATGGAGATTCTGTTAATCTCTCTGAGCAGCCATTGCTAGCTAAACTCCTAGAACTAGACTATGCAACTTACAGTGTTTTTTTTTTTTCTGTAATAAACATGAGGTTTATTGATAGGAACCAGTGCACTGGGGTCGACACTCATATCCCATGCAGGGGCAGTGGAGTTCGACCCCGAGAGGCTGGGAGAAAGAGTATTTAAAGGAAGAAGCCACAACCCAAGGGGGCAGGGATAGCGTCATTGGAAAATCACAAGGAGAAGCTTCCTGTCTCTCAAGATTGCTTAACTTTATGGTCCACTAGTTCCTAGAAGCTTCCTGCTTCTCAAGGTTGTTCTCTAAGATTTTAATCTAACATTATGGTCAGCTAGTTCCTGGAAGAAACTTTCTGTTATCTTTACTAGGTCTGGAATAGAATATCTAAGGACCTTATCTTAAGTCCTTTTATCTAGCTCCTGGGAGAGCAGGCTCAAGAAATGTGACCTTTTACTTACTTACAGGTAGAGAGCAGGGTCTGGAATTTGAGGTATTGAGGGCTTCTTAGGGGTGAGGTTGCATTTTTAAACTTCTGAATTTTTGTCTGTATTTTTTATTCTTTCATTCCCCACTTCTTCTAGTGGCTACTACTAATCATAGAACTAAATTTTAGTATCTTTATAATATTGATTTTCTTGTCCTCCTAAAGCATGATACTGTTGACGTAACATCAAAATCTGAACAGTATTCACTCTTTCTCTAATGAAGGTAACTAGTTTATTTAACACACATGGACCTATAATCAGAAGCAGAAGCAAAACTAGGAAAGAACCCATAAGGGAAGATATCAGAGTAGTCATCCAAGGAGATCTACTAACCAGCTCTCAAACCATCCCTAATGTGTTTCTCAGTCTCTCTGTCTTTTGTCTAACCTTTCTCTAAGTTTACTCATGGAGTCTTTAATTACTCCTGAATGGTCTACATAGAAGCAACATTCTTTCTTTTAGTGTAGCACACAGACCTCCTTCTTTAAGGAATATCAGGTCTAATCTTCTCCTATTCTGAAGGAATATCTCTGAGAGGGAAGTTAGGGATTCTTGGAGGTCAGCTAAAAAGTCTTTTTTACTCTTTCTATATCTATGTCAATGGCAGTTCTGAATTTTCTATAAGCCTTGTGTTGCAGGGCAACAGCAGATGTTCTTGTAGCTGCCCTTGCAGCACCTAGACTCAGCCTTAAGATAGCCCTCAGTAATTCTCAACTCTTTTTTTTTGTGTCTTACTAAGTCTTTAGCATCAGGATTCCAATCTGGACACTATCTAAACCTACACCCAAGGTCATGACTGTCTTTTAGAACTTCTAAACTTATGATCCTTGAGGCACAGTCCCAAGAAGTGTTAGAAGTACTAACACACGTAATGCCTTCTTAGTAAGGGGATGTTACATCATTTGCAATAGAAATCAAGCCTAAACCCACACCTATTCAAATCGAACCCAGGGCAAACATGAAATTCTTGTTTCTAAAGCACACTCCTCAAGTGAGCATTATAGCAACCTCCCAGTCATGTCTCTGATGTATCCACTTATCTGATGTGCAAGTCTAGGGAGCTTTTGCAAGATCTGAGTGTTCCTCTAGGTCCCACTCTCAGCCCCAACTTCTAGTATGCGGCTGGTGAGGGCTGAGACTTGACGGCTGTCAGGGTGGTCAGCAGCACCAGGTACGGTCCTGTCTGGACTCGGTGTCGTTGTATGTAGCTGAGTCTCTGACCTGGAACTGATGAGATGTCTCAGGGGGTCCCCGGGGCATAGGCTGCTGCCAGCTATGAGCAGATTTCTTTCTGTATCACCTGTAGGTCTTTTAGCCTCCACGTGGGTCTTCGGAGATGAGGATGGTCGCTGATCCCGGACGAGCCCCCAAATGAAAGACCCCCAGAGTGGGGAGACCCTCACTCAAGTCTCGGGATGATGCGACCCCCCAAGAACTCATACAAGACCATCCTTGCTGTAATCACATGAGGTTTATCGATAGGAACCAGTGCACTGGGGTCAAGACTCATATCCCATGCAGGGGCACAGGAGTTTGACCAACTTACAGCTTTTTGATCATTGCCTTGAAATCTTTTTCACTGAAAAGAAGACAAAAACAGGAGGCCTAATCTTCATGAGGAATAGTTCACACGGATGACACATATTTCCCTTCTTTGATTTTCTCTTGGAAATATGTCCTTGTCTGAGGATAGTAGAACACGGATTAGAGGCTCTTTGTATGCATGATGATCTCGTCTGTAAAGTGCTGCTGAAAGAAACACCCAGGGTAATTTATAAAGAAAACAGTTTTTGACTCTCTTTTTTCCTAGGGGTTTATGAAAACTTAGTGGGTGTACTTGGTGTTTATCTTGAAGCGGAAGTGCGCTGTGCATGAGGAGGAAGTTGATGCTGCCTCTTTCATTAGGGAAAGCAAATGCCCTGAGTCCTGGTCTAGGTGCATGTATGTCAAACTTCACACAAGAATGCTCATTTTTAGTTTGCTTCTGGAACTTGCTATGTGGTCCAGGCTGGCCTAGAGCTTGCTGTGTAGCCCAGGCTGGCTTTAAGTTTGTAATCCTTCTGCTTCTAGCTTAAAAGTGCTGCATAAACACGCACTATTGCTACTCCTAGTTGAATTTAACACCACACACACACACACACACACACACACACACACACACACACACACACTTTAATCATCACAGCATTCATTTATACGTTCAGCTAACAGGGCCCACCAAGAAGCAGATCCTAGGTGCAGTGTTGGGTGTATAGAGTATGCATATGACTCTAGTGTAGAAAGCAGATACAATGTTTATGTGCTTATGAGCTACATTGTGCAGGAACGGGATGAGGCAATGATGTATACTATGGGGTCCCTTATTTAAGAATAACTTAATAATATTTTTCAGTTGAAAAAAAATCAAGGGTAAGCATCCTGAACATGATTGGGCTAACAAGTGAGGAAGCTGCGATTGTCTTCCAGTTGTGTGATCCTGCTACGTTTCTCGGAGGGTACCCAAGTAATCCTTTAACAGTGCTTGAATTCCTAGCCCCTTTGATGCTTAGAAGTAACTTCTTACCTTGCTCTGTTTCTGACATGTGATCTCATCTCTCTATGTCCTAAGCATTTCTGTCTCCAGTTCTTTACTTCCACTTTCTCCCATTCTCCTAAGCTTTACCCTAAGGCAAAGATATGGTAGTAAGAAGTGAATTAGCAGAAATCTCTGGACACAAGACAAAGAGAGCAGAATCACTCCCGTAGGCCTTCAGTCATCCTGGCTCCCTGTGATCTCCAGCTACGGACAAACTCAGTTTCCATCTTTCCTCAGTGGCTTCATGATTGCAGCCATAGCTTCTTACTGATGACAGATATTCCCCATTCATAATATATAAAATATATTAGGCTAGTTGGAACTTCCTGTCTTGATTACAATTACTATGGCTTCCTACTGCAGCACAGAAGTCATTGTAGAGAATTACTAAGCCAGTGGTCCTAGCTTTTGCTTCTGTGTCATGGGTGTTAAATACATGGTCTTGTGTACCAAGAGAACTTGGTTGAGCATCACCAAAGTTTGGATTCCTTATAGTTTTTCTATGTTATAAAATATTCTTTTGCCTTTTGTTCAACCATTTTTGTATTTAATTTTATTGTTTTATTTATTCACTTTACATCCTGCTTACTAGCCTCCTACCAGTCATCCCCCAACAATCACTCCCTCATCCCCTCTTCCCCTTCTCTTCTGAACAGGTGGGTATCCCCCCATTGTGGCACTTGAAGTCTCTGCAAAGGTTGCAATAATAAACCCTATTGTTTTTAGGATAAAAAAGTTTTATTTTAATCACTAAAGATAGGAAATGTAAATAGATCAAATATATTCAACCTGCCTGATCAGTTGAATTACTTTCTGTAAGAATCATTATAACAAAGGAAAGAAAATTTAAAAATACAATTTACTCCCAATTCTTTTTTTAAATTAAATTTAATTAATTTTTCTATTCATTTTACATCTCACTCACTACCCCTCCCACAATCCTTTTTCCATTTCCCATCCTGGGTATGCCGCCCCCCATCCCCGGCACTTCATGTCTTTATGAAGCTAGGTGTTTCCTTTCCCACTGATGCCTAGACAAGGCAGCCCAGCTAGAAGAACATGTCCCGCAGACAGGCAACAGCTTTTGGGATAGCCCCCACTCCAGTTTTCAGGACCCACATGAAGACCAAGCTGCACATCTGCTATATATGTGCAGGGAAGCCTAGGTACAGCCCATGTATGTTCTTTGGTTGGTGGTTCAGTTTCTGAGAGTCTCAAGGGTCTAGATTAGTTGATTCTGTTGGTCTTCCTGTGGAGTTCCTATCCCCTTCAGGGCCTGCAATCCTTCCTCCTATTCTTCTATAAGAGAGCCCAAGCTCCACTACTGTTTGGTTGTGGGTGTCTGCATCTGTCTAAGTCAGCTGTTGGGTGGAGCCTCTCAGAGGATATCCATGCTATTTTCCTGTCTGCGAGCATAACAGAGTGTCATTAATAGTGTCAAGGATTGGTACTTGCCCATGGGATGGGTCTCAAGTTGGGCCAGTTATTGGTTGGCTGTTCCCTCAGCCTCTGTTCTAACCCCTGTTCTTGCATTTCCTGTAGAAAGAATAAATTTTGGGTTGAAAGTTTTATGGGTGGGTTGGTGTCTGTATTACTCTACTGGCACTCTTGCCTGGCTACAGAAGGTGGCCTCTTCAAGTTCTATATCACCAATGATGTGAGTCATAGCTAAGGTCACCCCAATTGATTTTTGGGTGTCTCTCTTATCCTGGGTTTCTGTCTTGCCCTGGGATGCTCTTCTTCCCATCAGTTGTAGATTTCTATTCATTCTCATGGCCATCTAGCCATCTCTCCTCTCCCTCCCCACACCTGATTCTGAACCCCCCATTCCCCTTTTCACCACCTCTCCCTTCCAGTTCCCTCTCTTCATCTGTCTCTTGTGACCATTTTATTGCCCCTTCTAAGTGAGATTAAAGCATCCTTTCTTGTGCCTTCCTTTTTGTTTAGCTACTTTGGGTTTGTGGAATATAACACAAGTAGTCTGCATTTTATAGTTAATATCCATGTATAAGTGAGTATATATCATGCATGTCTTTTTGGGTCTGGGTTACCTCACTCAGGATATTCTCAACTTTCACCCATTTGCCTGCAAAATTCATGTCTTTATTTTTAATAGCTTAATAGTATTCTATTTTGTAGAGATACCACATTTCTTTATTCATTCCTCAGTTAAAGGACATAGAGTTTCTGGCTATTATGAATAAAGCTGCTTTGAATGTAGTTGAGCAAGTGTCTTTGTGGGATGGTGGAGCATCTTTTGGGTATATGCCTAGGATTGGTATAGTTGAGCGAGGAGTGGTATAGCATTGAAGTAGTATATTTAAGATATAAAATCTATTCCTTGTTTATGGGCTACACAAATATAGCTGCAGGGCTAGACTTGGCTCATGGGTCATAGGTTCTCAGTTCTTGCTGAAAAGTACTGTGGTTAAGATTAAAGGCTTTCAAGTCTATGGTCAACTGGCTGGTAACCCAGGCTTGTAGCTCCTCTGGGTGACAGCTTTCCCATGGACCCTTATTTTTGCAAATGTGACTATTTAGTTTCTTCTCCAGGTCTTTGTTTCTATGGTATTTTCAACGTTAAGTATTCATTCCTTAGAACAGCAGTGACTATTTTTATTAATGGAGTCTTAGCCTACAGTGGATCTCCTCTGCCTTTCTGGTCACTATTCTCTTTATTTCCCTCCTAAAACTTACAAAATCTGAAAGTATCTTTTTTATCAGTTTACTAATTCATTGGCTAGCTTGACCACAAGGATGAAAACAACAAGATCTTTCAAAAAAATTCTTATTAACCATTATATGTCTAGTGTCTCAATCAATATTTGTGAGCTGGGGCCATGGCTCAGTATGACTTAATTACCTGACCAAAACTCTACTGAGGTTTCTCATGTCTAGAGTCCTAGGGTTTCTATTAGATAGTTGACATCTCTTATGGGGAACATTGTCAACCTAAGTGCATACTTTGTTTAAAATGTATGTTTGTGTGTATATGTATACATTTATATAAAATACATATTTATAAATATATATGTAATGAATATAGTTTTAAGTGATATGACATGATATTCACAATACACATTGATCATACTAAATAATAAACCATAGAACAGAATGTGTCAAGTCATTCCCATCCTTACAACACTACAGTGTCCATAGTCTCAGAGTTGGAAAGGAACTCAACAATTGATTTTCCAAAGCAACTGTATTTTTTGCATTTTTCTCCTCGGATTCTAGGAGAGCTTGAGGATTGTGTCATGAGATACATGACTTTGAGAGCTTGTGACAAGCATGTTCCGTGTGTGTTCACCTATCATCCATTTAACTAATTTGTGTGCTTGGGGCAATGAATAGAAGGGCAATGCTAGCTTTCTAATGCTGTGTAACAATTCTCACACTCTAGTAAATTAACATAGTCATTTGTTATTGTAGAAGTTCAAAGGCTGGCTGGAATCTCGGCTTAGGGCTTCATACTCAAGTGTCTCAAAAAGCATGCAATCTACAGTAAGACTCCAGGAAGAATACCTATGTCCTCATTCAGGATGATGCCAGAAACGTTTCTTATGACTTAGAACTGAACCTTTCATTTCTCATCATCAGGCGAGTACAGATGCTATAGGACATTGTTAGTAGCTCATCATATATCTCCCAGATGCCTTCCTTCATCAGCTAGATGGCACCAGTATCTCCAGGACACATTTCCATCAATATCCTGCCACTAACTGGCTCCAACTCTCTGCCTTCCTCAGGTGTCTACTAGATTTAGTCAACACTGTTTAACTTTTTATCAACCCCATATAAATTGAATGATGACTTGAATTGCACCCTTCAAGAATACCATTTACCATATAATGTGGCACTGTTATAAAACTAATATAACATCTATTAACATAATGCAGCAAAGTGAGATGTGCTTGTTATCTGGCCAGATTGTGGCCATGCCAGGAGGTGATAACATACCACATCTGTTCCACTCTTCTTGAGTTGTTTGGTGGATTCCTGACCAAAGGTTTCCTCATCCTCTTTACTAGGCTAGTTTTTCTCAGTAGATGGGCCTCTTGTTGTCTAGAACGCCGGCTCTTTACATGGGCACTGGCTTTGGTGGAAGATACAACACACCGATGCAGTTCCCAAGGACTCAGCTACAGTCTGGCTGTTCTGGAACAATTTCAAGTGCTCTTCCTTCCTTCCGACAACATAACAAGGACTGGGTTCATAAACCAGTTTATAAAGTTCCTGGCTGCATCCTTTGGTCCAAATGATTTTTCCAGTGCCAGTGTATAGTGCTGCTATTACCAGGGCAACTAGCTGCCTCTCACAACCATCTATTTTGTCTCCTGATAGCTGTTCCTCTGAATGTCAGAGGTTTTTACCTTTTTGAATGTTTAAAAGGAGCAACGGGGAAAGGTTGAGAGGGAGTGTGTGTATAGAGTTAGAGTGCCATTCTGGTATCTGGGGGAATACAGAGAGTTTGATGCCTGTCTTCTGCATGCAGGCAGATGGGGCAAGCCAGAAGTTCTTATGAGGTTTACAGTGTCTCTGTGTTTTAGTTTTGTTACACAGATATGGAAATGACGATACTGCATCTTAGAAAGCACTTCTGTAGCCATTCAAGTTAGGAGGGAGATTTGAGATTACAGTGGTCAGGGAATGGAGGCTTCAGCATGAGAAGCCAGGAGACAGCGGTGATCACAAACTCCGCTCAACCAGCAGGGAGCTGGAAGCAGGTGTTAAATAAATGGAAGCTAATATTTAAACTCTGCATGAATCCCAGTTGTTTGAGGGTATCAGAGAATTATTCATAAGGTATGCATCAGCGGATGCACTGCCCTACAAACAAGGGAGATAAATGTTGCCGAGAATGTAGCTTAGGAATAAAGATCATTATTCTCCCCAGCAAAGTCACAGCTGAAAAAAACTTGGCTTTGGGGATGTATCATGGGGTGTAGGAGTTTACACATACTTATGTCCAAAACAGCAGTGAGACGTTGGGAGAATGGAAGCAGAATTGCTAGGGAGATTGTAGAGATGCAATTTTACTCTGAGGCTCTTCTGGGGTGGTACAGATACATGGAAATCCTAAGCTTCATCCTCACCTCCAACAGCGATGGATTACCCTCACTCCCCCAACACACACACAAACACACACATCCCACCCAATTGCACAAGAGCCAGCTATTGTATTTCTTCGGCTGGTCTGCACCCTATCCCTTCTAGACCTCTAGTAGATGCTTTTGCTGGAACATTCTATCACTACCTCTACCACACCTGGATTGTCCCAGCACTCTTAATTTCTTGTGTGCACATACATTTGTGCATGCATTGTGTGCATGGATGAGCTCTGTTTTACTTCCCATCATGGCTGTCACTATATTAAGAACACTACGAGTAGGTTTAGATATTCACATTGATTTTGGAATCCACTCTTCTCTGCTTCACTGTCAGCTACCTGCCCTTTCCCCACCTCATTCTGCCCCCTCACCCTTGGCTGTAATACCTTCCTTTCTTCCTCAATACATCCTCAGTACCATTGCCATTTTCCTCAGTTGTTTTCATTTACCCTATAATCATTTTCTCCACCAGTTAACAAATGGTGTCCTGTTTAGCTTTTCCCCTGTCCAGTGGGTAATGTGGTTTTCATGTGTTCTCTGTTGTTCATCTAAGAGCTATTTTGAAGTAGCCTAGTGAGAGTGTCCCCTTCTCAGAGGGATATGCTTTTAGCACCGATGAGGGACTCCAGTGGGACTTGTCATTATTCCCCTCTGACTCGCCAGGCCCCATTTGTTCACACAGAGAGTAAGTGGTGTAAATTCCCTTGCAGTAAGTAATACAAACACAAGGCTCTCCCTGCTGCCTTCATGCATGGCTGGATCTGCTCTCTGTTCCCTGTTCTCACTGTTCTCTGATTACAAGCAATGACTTGAAGACAGTCAAGGCTTAGCTGGCTGTGAAGTTTGTTTTCCAGGATATCTTTGGCCAGCCTAGAATGAGATGACCAAACCTGTGTCAATGGATTGATAACAAAAATGCCTTTTTTAAAAAAGCTGCCACACTTTTAATGGAGTTGAATTAGCCTCACAAATCAAACTGTTTTCTTGGAAGATCGTATTGCGAGCTGATAGCTATTGTTCTTAGACTTGTTTCATTTGGTATTTTCTTCAAGAGCTGCCTGAAAAGACAGCTTCTTTGGGAAGTGTGTGTGTGTGTGTGTGTGTGTGTGTGTGTGTGTGTGTGTGTGTGTGTGTGTACGTGTGCATGCATACAAATGAATGTGTTACCTGACTTTTTTTTAAAGACAAAGTCTCCACTGGTCTTGAACTCTGAAAGTAGACTAGGTTGGCTGACTAGTGAGGCCCAGGGATCTACTTGTCTATACCTTCCTATTGCTTGGAATCAAATGAATCTGACTATGCCTGGTTTTTCTACGTGAATTCAGGTCTTCTTGATTGTGAAGTGAACAATTTACTGGTAACTATCTTCCCAGTTCCATAGCATCTTATTAATAACCAAAGAAATATATGCTCATCGAATCAGAATGATAGAATATAGATTGTTAAAAATAAAAGAAAATGCCCTTCCTGTCCCACCATTCTATAATTATAAATGTGTACCTGAAGCTATGTAATAATAGTGCAGATTGTGTGTATATTATAAACTTTTCAGAACAGTAGAATCATTCATAAAGCTATACAACATGCTTAATATAGTGGAGCTTGATTTCATGTTAATCCATATTGATCTGTTTTCATTTTATTAGCTAAAATAGAATATTCTTGTATCACTGTAGTATACTTTTCTATAATAGATTACTTATTCTTGGCCATTTAGTTTGTTTCAGACTTTACATTTCTTACACAAAATTGGAGATGACTCTTTATCATAGCTTTAATTTCTCTCTAATAAATTATTGAGTGAAAAAACCATGTTTGGGTTTCTCAAATATATCCTGAAAACTCACTATTCCACATTTATTCTTTACCAGTGTGTTCACTTATCATTTGATGGTGTGTACCCATTTTCTCTTTGCTTGATATGCTTGAGTAAGTAGGGTTTTGGTGACATGGAGACAGGACTAGACATGTTCTTGGAAAGAGGGGTAGCGGTGTCAAGTCTTAACAGCAAAAAGACTGTATCAGTACCATGCCAACTTCAGAAGCTTCCAGATAGTGATGAACACTGGCCAGAATTCTCATCCTTTTCATCCCTTTCCTGTTGCCCTTCTTGCTTGGTCTCTTTGTCTTCACTCTAGACTTCATATTGACCTGTCATGTCATCTCACTCAGCCTTTGCATTGACATTTGCAGGTGGTGATTCTCCCCCTCGTTCTCAACAGGAGCCATCTTCTCTAGAGAGAGGAATGTTTCGAGGTGGTCACTTTCAAGAAGAAAATCCATGGATGGGAAAGATGTGTTCTTCACAGAAACTAGGAAATAGAGCCATGGGTTGTGCTCTGGGAGAGCCTATCATTAAGCCATCTGAGAAATCTATCACATTTTTATTATCCCCTCAAGAAATCAAAGAGTGTGCTATTTTCAAGCTGTGTTACATGGAAAATCGAAGCTTAAATCACGTTTATCTCTTGTTTTTGCTTAGTTTCCATCTCTTGATTTTATTTCCTGAGCCAGAATTAGTAAGAGGAAGGCAATGTGCTTAGCTAGAATGGAGACAACAGAGGATCTGAGGAACTGATGCTTCAGGGGTGCCCTTCCCAGTGAGATTACTCTTCCATGGTTTGGGGGGGGAAACCATGGCAACCACTTAACTTAAATGACACTGCGGAGAACACCTGAAATTACATCAGAAGAGCTTCCTCCAATCTGATCAATAAATTGCCTTTCACTTTCTTAGAGTCTTTATGTCAATGGATTATATAGGGGCTTAGGGCTGCAGGTGATAATAAAAGGCTTTGCTCATTCAGGACATGGATGTGCATGTAGGTATAGGCACGATGTAGTTGTAGAGACTATAGCTTGTGCCCATACCTTCTGCCCAGTAGCTAGAGAGGTTTAGAGCTGTAAAGAAAGGAGGGGCAGAATAGTCAAAGGGAAGTGCATGGTAATCTCCTTGGTCAGGCTTTGGGATCAACCAATTGACCAAGGTTGGTGATTTATTAGTTGGTAACAGCCACACTGAAGCGCTTAGCATTGATGGATATTTTTCTCATTACATTTCAAACCTAGAAAATGGTCCTCTCTGAATGAAGAATCTGGGGACACTTTAGTCATTAGTCATACAAAACATTCTTTTTCTCCTGGTGTTACAGACAGGGGGAAAATGGCAAGAACTAAAGTGTGTTCCTTGCTCGGAATTGCTTCCATAGAGAACAAAATGAAATGTTTAAGTTTAGTACCTCTATTAGCTTGATGCTTTGCCTATTTTTCTATTTTCTATTTTAGTGGCCTTGTTATAGTCCAATCTTTAATTATGTGGGAACTAAGAATAATTGAGTGTGCGCTGTGCTGGGTGTATAAGCCTACACATTAACTGTCCAATGGGTCCCTATGGCAACTGTTATAGAATCTATCCTTGCCATAGTTCAAGGAAGGTGCTCAATGTCCGATTGTGGGACTGAACCAGATGAAGCAGTGACACTTCAACCACACATAAACTAAGGCAGATGTTCAGAAAACCCTAGGACACTTCAAAGAGATGATTTGTCATGCCAGGGTCAGAAACACATACGGAGTATTTGTCTTTGCTCCTGGTTGCAGTCCTGAACTAGTTGTGGATTTACCCTCAGCAGTACAAACCTTTGGGCAACAAGCAGAACGCTGTTTTGTTCTGAGGGGGACATTGGACTCTAGACCTCCTTAGAAGTGCCAATGGATCGACACAGTGGCCAGTTCCCCTGGCTTGTATGATTGTCTGCTCGTGGGGGTGAGTTCTCTCAGAGACTCTCTGGACTGGTGCAGAACAGTGACGGTGCACAGGCAGTAGGGGTAGTTGCAGTGTCTGACAGTTTGTAGAAGCAGATTCAGTAAACGTATTCACAAACCGGACTTTAAAGATGCTCTCTCTCGTACTGTCTCATCTAACACTCTGGAAACCCACAGGTACTTTATTAACATTAATTGAATGGGCCAATGAGTGCATCTCAAATCACACCCAGATAAGCTCCAAATCACATCTAAGCAAGCCATAATGGCATCTAAAGCACTTAGCATGTTTTTGGAGATGATCTCATTCCAAGTTGGTGTGAAGTGTTTTTTTTTTTTTTTTTTCTGATATACCCCATACTTTTTGTTTCTTAAACTAATCCATGGTGCCTTAGATCTCAGGAGTGCTTTCTTATAAATTCGTGACTGCTAAACTCAGCTAAAACCAAGAGCAAGGCTCATCTCAAGCTCATTGAATTCGTGTGGTCTACAGCATCTTGGGTTATTTTTCTAAGCAAAAGGAAGCCATTGATGACAACCCACTAATTTCAATGTACCTTAAAGTATGGATTTTCCATAAACTCAGTAAACAGCCCAGCATATCTGTTTGGCTTTTAATTCTCAAAGTTATTAGCTCTTTCTAGCCATTTGCAGGTGTAAGCTCATTCCTAATTGTATCGTTTTTACTCTTACCCCAAACACAGTAAATCTTAATGGCTGTTTTGCTAACATTAAGCGGGGATGTGGCAGCTATAGAAAAAGTATTTCAAACACATTAAATTCAGCAGCAATATAATAACGTTTACAAGCTGTTCAGAAGAACCCATTTTGACTTTCAAAGAGTCATTGTGATTGGGGGCATTTATTAAAGGGACCCTCCAGATGGACACATTGTCCTCACCTCAAGTCATTGACATGACATGTTTTCTTTGTCCACCTCTGAGTCAGTGAGAGCTGTGAAATTTCCCATCGTTCCGGTTTAATTATAGAACTGGTGGAGAATGTGTTTTGCTGTTTGGCAGTATTGCCGGATTGCCAGCACACTCTATTTGTTTATGGCACGTTGGGAGAGCCATTTTAATAAGGTCATATTTGCAATTTAAATGAACTTTAATATTTCTTGCAAAGTCTGGGCCTGCTTATTTATGCACGGGGTGAACATGGTGGAAATTTATAGTTTAAAAATATGTTCTCCTGTTTTCTTTTCCAAATGGTGTATCTCAGGTGATAAACGCTTTCAACTATATTTAGAACTTTTTCCCTTAGAAAAGGGCAGAAAATCCAAATCAGCGAAATAAATCACGGCTCTAAATGGGGCTGTTAATACTGTATTCTTGGTGCTTTTCCCATTAAAATTTTTACTCTAAACCCCCATGCATGCGTTCGTGAGTAAATATCGCTCAGTCATGATCAAGTGGGGGCGGTGGATGCTTTGTTCTGCTTTGCTTATTATAACACACAAGCAAACAAGCCAAGCAAACAAAACAGAACAAAGAACATGGCGTGAACTTTAGTGAGTGACTACTTATTGAATTTGGTTAATCATGCTCAATGAAATGGAGTGCTTCAGAAAAATCCACTGATATTGTGTTGGGAACTTGCTTCTTGACTGAGTGAGATGGAAAGCCATTGTTGTCTTTGCCTTTCTTGAACACTCATGGCCACTTTACAGAGATGCTTTGTTGAAAATATAGTGAAGGCTCAAACATGCCTTCAGCCACTTATGTTGAAACGTCTGACCACAATGGGAATTGCATGACTCTTTCTTGTCTCTTAAATTTCCCTTCATTCACAGGGAGTTCAATCTTGAGCCGTTCTTCTGTCTTTATTTTCTCTTTAAGCAATGCTATTATAGAGTAGATGGGTTTGTTTAATTCACTGTATACACTTGAAACTCTTGTTTGCAAATAAGAATGAGACAAGCTATATAGTAGAAATTTGCTATTATCTTAAAAGAAACAAATTTATCTGTAGATACAAAAAATCTGCCAGGGACTAAATATCAACAGAATGATTTTATTTTTTATTTCTCCATCCCTGTCTTCCTCTCTCCATTCTTTCTTCTTTTCCTCCCTCCATGAGCACACGCTGCATTTTTATCTATTGGTGTCACAGAGGAACTCGGGATGTACTTACAATTCAGAGGGTACTGGGGGTATTGCTGCCGTGCGAGCCAGGGAATAGTTTTGTGCTCTGTCCAAGACCCTGCATGCAGCAGTCAGGGCTTGGAGGAAGCACAGGTTTCTTCACCCTAGCACTTGGCAGGGTGCAGGGCAGGGTGCAAATTTTGATATGCATTTTGAGTGCACTCAGGCTTGGCTATTCCTGACATCTTTGCAACTGAAAGCCTTGAAAGGTTGAGGATCTTTGCCCACAGGGATCCCAGCCAGCTCTGGGCAGTTGGCTCAATCCTTGGAAGGATGCAGAACTTTCTCTCTCCAGGGTAGAGGCTGGAGCAGATATGACTTGCTTGGTGGGGTGGGATGGGCTTGCGGGGGATGTAGAACTGGTGAAGCTAGGCTTGGGGCATTCAGAACATTTTCTTTGTCTTCTCACTGGACAAGGATGTCAGTTTAACTGACTTGGGAGTTTCCTCGTATTGAAGATAGCCCCACTCCTTAAAAATTCTGTACTTGGTATGTTAGGAGGAGTTCCATATCTCAGGATCAGTGACCAGCTTGGGGCTGCAATGGCTGCCAGGAGGTAGAGTGGCCATAAGGTTCCCATGGAAGCTCTAAGGAAGGTTCTAATATTTCACTATACTTTGGCTTCTGGAGGAAGCTGAAGGATGTTCTGGTGAGGATGGAATGGCTATGTGGCAGGCCATACAAGTAGCTCTCTTCCAGAGGCCCAACCATTGTGTTCATCAGATGGACTCCTCTTTTTGTGGATTCATATGAGATAATATTTTAAAAATCAAAACAGTATTTGCTCAAATGAAGCAATATATCCTCCTAATTATTTTTTTATTAAGATTTGAATTTATTTTGTGATTTTTTTCAACATGGGCCTTGAAGTTGTATCTTTAGTCCTAGGAAATTCAATGTTGTTTTCTCCTTGTCTTTATTTTCTCCTTTTTCAATATGAGTAGATGTGGATGTGGTGTTTCTGCTCAGTTCATTTCCTATTGGAAGCTCCTGTCCATGTTCTTCATCTCTTTACAATGCTTTGTGTATTCTGGATGGCTCTCTCGGCAGTGCCAGGTTCATTAATCTGATGTTTAATTTGCACCATGCATCTTCTAATACATGAATGCCTGCATTTTTTCCTTTTACTCTCTTATTGGATTACATTAAAAATTCCATTATTTTAAAGCCTAGTTTCCTGTCCTGATATTAATGGTCTTAATTTTTCTTTTGTCCTTTTTAATGATTTTATGCATACCACATTTTAGAAGCTTGGGTATTGTTGGCATTTCTAATTCTTGGACTGCCAGTTCTATTTCTATTTACCGTTTGCTCTAACTACTGGTTCTACTTAGGATGGCATATCTTTTCTGTGGTTTTTAAGGCTTTGTGTAGGGGATGCATATCTGAGCGTGTGTAGTCCTAACATTGACATTGTTTATTTTTGGTCAAATCCTCTCCATGTTTTTATTAAGGCAAGCCCTCAGTCAATGAGTCATTGACTAGGAGCTCATCTAGCTAGACAACTCATCTACAGGGTCCCTTGTCTCTGCCACTTGATTGTTAGCATCATAGATAGCTACCACACCTGCATATCTTTTTTAAGAGTTCCAGGATTTAAACTCATGTCCTCATGCTTGAGTGGCAAATGCTTTATCCACTGAATCATCTCCAAGCTCCTGAGTTTCAAGCTGTGATGGTGAACCTTTTCTTGTTTTCCTGTGGCAGTCCTATTTGGGTGCTGTGATAAGCCCCCTTTAGAAGAGATGTGCATATTTCCCCTAAGGGACAAAGAGTTCACTGTTACATAACCAGAAGCTTTTTCTTTGCAACAGACAAACAAAATTACAGAAAACCACAACCAATCAAAATTTGGAGTTTCGGAGCTAAGTACTGATGGATTCATCTGCAAAACATTCCCACACCTAAGGGTCAAGTAACGTGTGGGAAAAGGGGGCAGAAAGATTGTAGAAGCCAGAGCATCACGGAGTTGTTGTGAGGTTGTGTCTTCTAGTAATGTCAGAAGCTACACCCATAAAGTCTAGTCAACGTGATTGCCTGGGCATCAGCTTAACAAGGACAACAGTAGACATGCCAAAGAAGACAGTGAAATGGCCATGAAACCTTAACCCTACACAGAGCTACAGACCCCAAATACTGCTCAGTTTGAATGTAGGGGGATTCAGGAGGCGTCGAGGTGGGAGTGGGAGCACCCTCATAGAAGCAGGGGAAGGGGAGGGGTAGGGGAGTGGGGGAAGGGGATGACATTTGAAATGTAAATACATAAAGTATACAAAAAACAGAATTAAAAAAAGAAAGAGAGCAAAGAGGGAAGAATTTGAAGTAAGGAAAGGGGGAAAAGGAATGATAGAAGTATAAACTCAAAATAGAAGCAAAGTGGAGGAAGGCATTTTCCATTCCAAAGTTGTAAAAATGAATACATTTTCTTTCTTTGTGCAGGAAAAGTTTGGTTTGGCAAAATTTCTCAGTAGATGTAATGCTTGCTGCCCAAACCTGACAACCTAAGTTTGATTTCTAGGACCAACATAAACATGAAAGGGAGGAGAAATAGCTCTTCACAGTTGTCTTCTGACCTTTACATAGATGCCTGGCACATTCATATACCCCCATCATATACATACATAATAATAATTTTTACGTTAAGAAAAACCTGATGTGTGACCTGTCCTGATGCTAAATTTCCCAGCTTCCATTTTCTGAACCGTGTAAATTTGGGTTCCATGTCTGTTTCATCTGTGTTCTGTGCTTACAAAAGACATTTTACTGTACCCGGAAATGTGAGGTGGTGGCAAGAAAGTCATTTGATAAGTAAACAAGATGTTTCCCTATCTGATTCTGTCTTTGCTTCTCTGACACACGAATCCTTCCCTATGTTCAAGGCAAACTTCTAGGACATCTTCTCATCATACCACTGAGCCTCTTGGTGCTGTTTACAGCATCGGGGATACCATGTTCTCTCCTCCAAGGATCCCTGGCACCCACACATTCTTTATATGCAGATTGCACAGTATTTGTCCTGGAACTTATCCTGGAATTTATCCTTGGACTCTCTAGTCCAAACAGTCTAAGTTGTTCCCAAGAATCCTATGTGTGTGTTTCTCCTATTGTTGGTTTACAGCATTTTCTCTCCATTGTCTCCCCCTGAAACTTTGTTAATGTTAGTCTTGCATTCAGGTATGGAAGTTCATCCCTGTCATATTAGTCTTGCATTCAGGTATGAGAGTTCTTCTCTGTAATCCCTGTACCGTGGAAGTCGGAGACAACCCAGGATACTTAGTGAGACTGGTAGAAACTCTGCAAGGGGAAGAAAGGATTCTTGATTTGAAACACCTTGCTTTAGAATGTTTGCGGATGGATATAATAAAAAAAATCATCAGAAAATCAGAAAATCAGAAGCCAGGAGAGAAGTTGAAGCCAGGCAGTAGTTATGGGCATGTCAGTGCAAAAGCACAGAGAAAGAAGAGCTTCTTCAACTGATTCATACTATGTAAGCAGAAATGGGATGAGATCAGGTTTTGAGTAAAGGCTGAACAGCAGACAGTGGGACAGAGAAGTGCACATGAGGACACTGGAGAGGAGCCATAGGACAGAGTTCTGCTAGAAGGCAAGGGGAAGAGACAGGCAATAACAGACATGGCTCACCTGGGTGCAATGCTATATGTGCTGATTTCAGACCTCACTGGTTAACTCTGAGTGAGGTTGAAGGCAGAACCGAGATGACCTGTCCTTGTGGTGTGACGGGCTCCCTCGTGGCATCTTAAATAGCAGAGGGCCATAAAATTATACATTCATGAATGAATTCACAAAGAGCATAAAGAACAGTGCTCCACGGTGTTTGGAAACATCCCTCCGTAGGTCAAGTCCAAAGATTTGAGTGTGTGTAATTAAATTACACCATCCTTGAAGGCACTTATGCTTTGGAAATCAAGTCAGACTCAGCGTGATATTCAAGGCCTTTCAACTTTGTGATCAATTCATTTGAAGTGCTGGACCCAGTGAAGTAGATCTGTTTTCCTTACGTGGAAGGACATCATCCAGTCCACCGAAGGTCTGGATGAAATAGAATGCAGGGAGAACTGTCCCTTGGATTGGAATTCATATCATCACCTCATCTGGCTTGAAGGGCTTCAGACTCATATCAGCTGGAACTGCACCCACTCTAGCTGCACCGTTGGCTCACGCTATTTTCAGGTCATCAGGCTGTCTAGCCTCTACTATAAACTAGATACTTTTTCTACTTAGATTCTCCATGTTCTACTTTGTTCTCTGGCCCCTCCCCCATTGGCTCACTGGTTCTGTTTCCCTAGAACGCACTATTATTACAGTAGCCTTAGTCAGAAAACGTATTGAGGGCATTGCTCCCAAGTGCCTGCTGTAGTCTGATCTCAGCCGGACTATATTGGGAACCTTGCATCTTGTGTCGAAGATGAGTCAGCCAGCAGCCAAGTGCTCACGTAAGTACCTGAGGGATGTAATCTGGATCATTTTCAGTGTTTATTTGGAAGCCAGTGAAGCTCTACCAAGGCTCACTTGAGTCTTGTTATAAGTCCTGGTTAAACTGTTGTTTCTCCCGAGTGTCTTGTCCAGTGGTCCAAATGTTCTTCTTTTATATTTGTAAGCATTTTCTCCCTCTTATTTTCTCCTGATCAAATATTAATATGAAAAGGGAAATTTGGGATAGAAGTTGTGCACATTCCTCTTTGTATCTTATCTGTCAAATAATCATTAATGATGTTGAAGCTAAGGCATCATAGGCAGGGACATATGAGAAAGAAGTTCAGAAAAGCACGATGCTACATGCCACCAGTTTTTCGGGCACACTTATTTTTAAACAGGTGATGTACAGTCCTAACCATTATCTTTTGGATCCATTTGTATTTCTCTGGGATGTGACAGCTGGAAATGTAAGATACACACCTAGGCTACTTCACTCTGGAAATTATTTCACTTAGGGATGAATGGATGCCAAGTAATCAGGATGGAGGGACAAATATAAGGAGCTTATGGAAACCAGGTTTTGCTCATAAGCATCAAAACACGTTCATTGTCTGAATGTGTGACATTTAAATCCAGCTTACCAGGGTGATAGCTCAGAGTTTGAGGAGCCTCCTGGACCCCTTTTTTTCATCTAAAAGCTGCTGGATGAAAAGAGAAAAAGAATTGCCTTTCAATGATATATTTGCAGAGATCATAGAACTTCAGATCAGCAGCAAACACGCTCACCTATCTTTTCCAAAGAGGAATGCTCCCCGAGATTACCTCTTGGAAGTTTAAGTGTATGGAGGAAAAACAGCCCCGAATATCTAAGAAGTAATGGAATCATGAGTAAATAAGCAGGTTGGTTTCACCACAAATAAATCATCCAAGACTGCTCTGGAAGCTGTTTAAAATTCACAGCAGAGGGAAGCAGAGTCATTGCCATACATCTTGATTTGGGGGAATGCATTTGATACCACATCACGAAATTATACTTATAAAATTAATTGACACTGGCTTGAATATGAGCACTGTCACAGGGATTGATAATTTCCAGGGGATCTGTAAACAAGGCATGGTGATGAATAGTGTGCTATCCAGCGAGGGGTAGTTGATTAGTCGGGGTGCCACGGAGATTGCTGTTAAGCCTGATCGTATGCAACAATGTTATTAATGGCTTCTAAGAGAAAGTAAAGAGAATGTTAATGAAATTTGCAAATTATACAAACCGGGGTGGTGCTGGAATAAATCCAATAAGAATGATGGATAGAATTTATTCTGAGAGATATAGACAGGTTCAATATATGGGTAATAAACAGAAAAATGAAATTCACTTTCAAAAAATGCAAAGTAGGGTAGATCAAGGGACAAAACAAAAGGAAAACTTATTTCTGTAAGGGTACTAAGAACTTAATTTACACAATGTTTCAGGCATTTTTAAGTCAGCTACCGACATATCTTTCTCTACTCTGAGTTGTTTTCATTCTACTTACTGCTGCCCACCTGTGCCGTTCTAGAAAACCTCACTGAATGGTCTAGCCTCTTTACATATCTAAAATTTTTGAAAATAGTGCTCCTTTTTATTTCTATCGGTAAAAATTGACATTCTTTTCAATATCCATCCTCGTTGCCTCTACAGATGGTAGGGAACTATCTCTACTGTGTGGCGACCTTAGTTAGCAAATAATTATACTGGGACTCTATTTTCATTGAGTTCTGGATTCTTGCCCTGGATAAGAGAAAGGTGATTGTCTAATCACACACACACATGAATTTGGGGATCAGACAGAATGAGGAATGCAGGTCAAGCGTCACCAACCAACTCTGAGTTATATGAATTCTTGAGGACTTTTCCAGCCTCAGTTGTTCCAATAACAACCTGGTCATTAATACAAGAATTCAGCAAACATTCTCTTCGGCAAAGGTCTTAGGAGCTAGTTTTTACTCTTCATGGTTGATAAGCTTGATAGTAACATTTGCTTCAGTCTTTTCAATTGTTTCATTCCTGAACTCTTTGAGAACAAGACATCTGTCCCCAATTTTGTATGTTTCTCCTGGAGCGTAGTGAGCAGGCAAACAGGGTTCTTTCTGCAGCCTGTAGACGAATACCTTTTGCTGTACAGATTCTGTGGTTTGCAGGGAAATGGAGAAGTGAGACAATTAAAGTACACTCTCAATCCCTTTCACAGATGGTAGGGGAGTGCACATGGCATTTCCACCTAAGCCAACACAGGGTTTCCGATGTCTCTCTTGAAGTCTGGTGACATCATGTCTGCAGCAGTTCGGGGATATATGGGCCAGATGTAGCCAGATGGGTCACAGGTGAGAATAAAGACAAAAGCCAGGTAGATGGCCAGTCACAGGGCCATGTAGCTTGATTTATGATGAGAAGCTTTGGAGGGAGTATAACGACATTCATGCAATACTTGTAATTACCTGATACATGGCACCCTGAGGAAGGCCATAACAGTTTGTAATTCGTGGAATCCATAGTTTGGGTAGCAAAGAGAAAAGGAACTTGAAATCAGTATTTCTTTAGGCTGATGTTACTCTCTTTCTCTGGGTCTGGAATAGTCATTTTGGCTTAGCTCACACATTCGTGAGCTTTCTAAATACAACTGAAGCACTAGGAAGATTTCGTCCAATCACTCTCTAATCTATGATATGTGTTGTCAGACATGCAGATACGCTAGAAACTTCCCAGCATGTGTTCCCACATGCTTGCCAGAAATGTACCATTCATCAGTTTTTTGTTAAGTAACAAACATCTCTGCCGAGACTGTTTGGCAAGCATGGATCTGCAGTACCATACAGTTTGTCTAATCTACACTAACTTATGGCTAGCGTGAACTCTAGTTGGGTTCAAGTAGACTCATGTGTGTGACTGAGACAGGCTCTCCATGGGAGAGATCACAAGACTACAGAAGATAAAGCCAAACCATGGAAGCCCGTTTAGAATCTTGGCTTACATCACCCATTACTAATATCTACTGGCCAAAGTGTATGACATGGCCAAGTTCAATATCAGAGAGACACGGAGGTATATTCCATTTACATTGTAGGTAATATAAAAGTCACGTGCAAAGTACATGTGCTTAGGAAGTGGCGAAGAATGAAGAATCACGAGCAGTAACTTCCTCCTTAGAACCAACCTCTAGTTCCCTTCTGTTGCTCATTCTCGGTCAGCAAACAACTCCTGTCTACTTCTCATCCCAGGCCAAGTGTTTTCACCATTTCTGATCCAATCTCTGGATGTAACTACTTTTTGAGCCCTTGATGTCGAGTTCTCTAGCCAGTACAGCCCTGGCTTGCCCTCATGGTCTGTCTGTACAACATGAGAAGAACTTGGAAGTCAAAGACCCTTCTGTTAGTGCCCACGTGACTTCTACTCTTGGTTGTCTATGGATGTAGACGTTAGTGCTAGAAAGCAGCTATCGCCTCCCTGGTTGCCTTAGAGAGAGGAGGAACACACTTTAACAGTAGTCTCTGGGCGTCTTTTTCAGAAGAATCTGGCATTAAAATAACATTTCTTCTTCCCAATATAGTTCTGGGCTGATTTCAATGAAAGGTAGTTTATGTCAAGTGTGATCGTGGAGTTAAAGTTGGCCATAGATTAAAGGGGGAGGAAGAGGAAGAGGAAGAGGGAAGAGAGGAGGAAGAGGAGGAAAAGGAGAATCAGTATTTCAGCTGCATTGAGTAGTATTTGAAAATGCAAAGAAGTTTCAGGAGACTTCATAAAATGTTAACTTCTGATAAGTAAATATGTTTAGCCCACAGTAACTGGGGGAGGGAAGGGGCATAAAAAATGGTCCAGTAGGCAGTCAGAGGGAAGGCAAACCTGTTTGTGTCCAGCTCCCAGGCAGGTTAGTAGCCCCTGGGGATCTTTCCAAACTGATGACCTTCTTTTAATATCATCAGTAGAGGTGTGTACCGTTGATCTCTACTCTGCTTCTTGACCTTCTGTGCCTTTCCTCTCCTTGGGGACCTTTGCAGTCATACCCATCTCTGTCCCACATACCCTTCCCTAACTCTTCCCGGTTGGCTTCTTCTTCTTGTTTGTAGATATATCTTTTCAATAACCATCAAATCTGTATTTGCTCCTGTCCTGTAGTCTGTCAGGTATTGATATTTTTTTAATGCTCCATAACTTCCTCCTGGGGTCAGAAATTTAGAGGATGAAGAAGGGTCAGGACTTTACTCATTTTTGTGAGCAGGCTATGTACTTCTATTAGAAGTTTCTCTCAGGAGGAAACTTCCTGTGAGCACAGCTTCCTTCTTGTCTTGCCATAGTCGGAAAGAGGGCGAGGAGAATCTTTAGGATGTGGGGCATATGGAAAATCCCTGTATCATCAAGGGTATTATTATAGGCTCTCTATCTTTGTCTCTATCTCTGTCTCTTGTCTCTCTCTTTGTCTGTCTCTGTCTCTTTATATTTGTCTCTGATGGTCTGCCTGTCTGCCTCGCCCACCCCCCTCCCCTGAGAAAGAGGGGGGGAGGGAGGGAGGGGGAGGGGGGGAGGGAGGGAGGAGGGAGGAGGGAGAGAGAGAGAGAGAGAGAGAGAGAGAGAGAGAGAGAGAGAGAGAGAGAGAACACCCAAGCTTTGTGGACCGAACCTAGGGCCTCACGCCTGCGCAGCAAGTACCACAGCGTTCATTGAGCTATGGTGATTTTTTATCTCTTTATATGTCCGTTGGGTAATTGTTTCCGTTATTTCACAGAGGTAGCAGAATGCCCACTTCCATGTGCCTGTTGCCCTTTTAGGTTGGTAAAGCTTCTCACCTATTTCTAGCTTTCTTTCCCAGTCCCCAAACTTGATTCCTTGCTGGAGTCTCTAATAGTTTTTTAGTGAATAATTTTCCTTTCAGCTTTACTTAGTCACCGTTTCAATTTTCTATTTTCTTCCTACAGGACTCTAATTAACACAGTATCCACTTAAATATGCTGTTACATTCCCCTTCGCTAATTTTCTCTCCCCGAGTGTGGGCACACAGTTCTATAATTTGCTTACTTGTTACTTTATACCTGTACCTTTGCACTTGTGAATTTAGTTAGAACAGGGAACAGAACTCACTTTATTTATCACAGTATAGTCTTCACATGGAATTATGTGTCTGGCTCAAAAATAGTTGTTGTATGGAGTGTAGGACCAAATGCTGGATAAGAAGACCTGAATGGGATACCTAGGAAATGACTGTCTTTCATGCTGTTTGTGAGCACCATGCCCTATGCCTTACCTCCTTTACGATTCCCTATGGATACACATGTCTGAACATAGAGAGAAGGCAGAAACTTGGTGTTAAACACTTTTCCAGGGGACACTTGCAGTAGATGATGGCTCCAGGATTTGAACACCTTTCTGCCTGACTTCACTTGCTGTGCTTTGAGTGACTGATTAAGCACTGCGAACTTAGACACTGTTGGCCTTTCACTTGGTTGTAATATAGAATGGAACTGGTAACTGAATCGAGTCCTCCAGCAGCCCCTGACCCCCACCCAGGGCAGGTGAATCAGGTTCAGACTGTGCAGCTGGAAGAACTCCTCCCTTATTCCGTATTTCCTTAAATGAATACTTGAGCTTGGCTTGAGCCTGTGGTAGGCAGGGTGGCTATTCTCGCTCGGCAGATTCTACCTCAGTGTGCCCGTGTGTCTCACGATCCGCTCTAATGTATATCAAGGTGTGAAAGGAGGTTAATTTCATACTAATCAGAACACCTGTCAAAAAATTAAGGCCTTAGGTTTACAAAGTCCCAGTCTCCCTTTGATTATTACTGTAACTTGCACAGGCAGAAGATAATCTCTGAATTATACAGGAGACTTCATGATTAAAATATTTTGCCCCCTCCTTTTTTAATAGCTCAAAAAGAAAGAGCATGTGACTTTGGGGGCTCAGTGTAAAATTAAGTGATAACAGAGCCAGAGAGAAATATAATAAATATGCAAAAAGGGACTAAAATAAGCATTTCTAATAGGTCCATCCCATAAGAAGATTCTATGTGTGAAATTGAAAGACTTCCTAGGGAAAATCTTTGGCCCATTTGCTTTTAAATTCACTTTTTATGCTCTTTTGTTACAAAAAAATGTTTTAAGCTCCATTATCTTCTTGCAGTGGAACACGATCAAAGAAATTGTTCTCTGAGCTATGGAGTTTCCAGAAAGTTGGCCTACAGAAAACTCTTACAGAGGTCAGGGATGTACTGAGTCCCCTGCTAGTCCAGGCTTGGGGTAGGAAGCATCGTTGTTCTGATTTTGTCTCCAAAGACCAAGGCTTTAGCTATTCCCAGACATAATCTATCAATGAAAAGAACTCAAATATTTATGGAGGCCATCTGTGTTAGGCCTAGCAGGTGAGAGAATGAAGGATAGCCACAGACCTGAAGGGATTCTTAAGTTAGCTGAGGAGACCAGACAGACATCTATGGTAATGAGTAGTGTGGGGGGAATTGTATCAAAGAGGAGAGTCTGGAGAATTCTAAAATTGGGAGTGGATTGCCACAGGAGTGAACTCTGTGTATGTGAGGTTAGCAAGCCTACTGGTAACCAGATAATCCAGATTATCAGAAAGGAAAGGGAGGAGGAGTGGGTTTCTGAAACAATGGAAAATTATTGGCAAAGATTTGGAGTCTCATCTAACCACCCAGAAATCTTCTGGCTGGGATGAAGACAGCCGACAACTTGGGACGTGGGTTCCAAGTCTTTTTAAACTCTGAAAACATCTTTGCGTCTCATAAGACTCCCGTTCTTGGTTTTCCTTCAACTCTTAATTCAAACATCAAGAGAATTGTCCAGAAGAGATGGAGAAAATAAAAACAGGCTGATACATAACATCGCAGATTTTGTCTGTCCTAAAAAAGCTTGGAATATTCTCACCTATCAGAACTCTTTGGTCGAGATTTATCATAGTGGTGAAATGACTCCCTCGGACAGGTAAACTCATAGACATTTTTTAAAGAAACCATAGAGGGATTTTGGTAACTTTGCCTTTTCAGTGGCTTTGACAGCTTAAGAAGTTTTGTGGATTTATTTAGGGTTTTCTTCATTATAATGCAAACATTAAAAGTTTTTTAAAGTGCCTTAGACCACTTAAATGTTTCTTCAAACAATAGTAAATGGGTATGTGAGTCTTGTTGGGGTCTGAAATTGAGTTATTTAAAAGAAAAGTTGGTAAACAGACTGAACTATTGGCAAATATGTCTTCATTTCGTTGCAGATCATTGACGAAGCAGGTTGAATTTTGGCCCTTGTGAAGCAGATCACATTTACATGGCAAGAGCACAAATGAGCTAATATAACCCTTATATTTTTCATCTCACACACCATGGGCTGAAGAGGTACAGCTAATACATTGCTGAAGATTGCCTGTTTTCTTTTTCTTTTTCCCTAGAAGCAAGGCAGTGAGAACAGAATGATTTATTGAGCACCTTCTACTTGCTTTGTGCTCAGCGTTTGCAAGAGCTTTCTTGTCCAGTTGGTAATGTTATACTAGAGGTAGCTATCACTTCTGTTATCTATAAAATGGGATAATAGTGCCTGCATTTCTGAGATACTAGTAGTCCATCGCCAGACAATACGTGTATACTGCACAGCGTAATATCTTCATCATAGCCATTGTCATTATTATCACCAATTAAATTTTATTTATGTTACAAGGTTATTCAACCACTAGACGGCAAGATAAAGGGCCCCCAAAAGGACTCATAATATTTGTGAATAAAACAAGGGAATTAGTTTACTTGTTTTTTGTTTTATTTTTATTTTTTCTTTTGCACTTTTATGTGAGAAATAGGCGTGTGTTCCAAGACTTCTTAGACATTTAGGCAGGTTTTAATACATTCAAATTTAATCAAAGCAGAACGCCTACCTAAATCTTGGCTTCTAATAATATTCTCTGATGAAAGACCCCGAACTCTCTGGATAAGTGGCTGATTCTAGGACTAGGAGGAAGTACTCAGCGTAAGTCTCAATCATTTTGTTCTTCCAAAAGGAAAATTCTTAAAAATTGGAACTAAGTAAAAAAAGAACACCATAATGATAGGGTATGTCAAAGAGACACGGTAGCCAAGTGAAAGACTTCCCATTGCCAAAGACTAAAGAACAACTAAACAGAAAAGGGGAATAGGGATTGGAGCCCAGTTTAAAATAAATATTTATGAGTCCACTCTGACACAATAAATGATTGAGTATCAGATGGAAAAGGAGAGACAAAAGACCAATATGGAAGAATCCACTTCATTTATGGAGATTCTAAATCCTCAAGGAGGTGGAATGGGAAGTTCCCACCCTGTTAGTACTGATTGAGCATCATGGCTTTTTTCCGAAGTGAATAATACACAAGTGGTAAGAAAAGAGGAATTTTGTAGAGGAAACTTGAGAGACATGATCTCAGCCAGAGCTGGAGAAAAACATGTGCAAAGAGGTCACTTCATGTTTGTGAGGTACCTCCCAAGATACCATAAGCTCCGACTAGTCGTCAGGACATCAACAGGAGTTCTACTTTAGGGATGGTTTATAAAATGCTTGGTCAGTACAATTCAAAACTCTTCAAAGACGAGTGGAAGTTTAAGAATACATCAAAGGAGCACCAATAGGATGTGATTAAATGTAGCCCGGTAGCCTGGGTAGGATGCTAGCACAGAAGATATGAAGTAGTGGTAACTAGGAACTTCTTCACAAAGTATAGATATTAGGTAATAGCAATTCAGTGATATTATTTCTTTAATCATAACAAATGAATCATGCTAATGTAAAATTTTGATAATAGAAAACAACGGGACACCTCAAATAGGAACAACCCTCAAATTAAATTTGACAGGAATTTAATTGGGTAAGGAAAGATTTTTGGATTGGGGAAATGAGAGCAAATTACAAGGACTCCAGTTTACAGGATGGTCTGACAAGTGTCATGGGCAGAAAAGGGGCAGTGATGTATAGGAAATAGAAATTAGATACAGAAAATGTTATTCAGAAACTTGCTATAACTCGTAAAACTCACATTTCTGAAGGGATCAAGCAAGACCTTGAACCCAGGGCTCATTAGTTTTTCTGAAAAGTGTGTGAGATCAATGAAGCCAGAGACATGTGGAACAAGGAATCAGATAATTAATTACTTTTTTAATGTTCTGATGTTTTATGTTTGTTTTTAAAAAAGAGATAATATATATTATGTATAATATATGATGTATGATACAATATGTGATATAGGTTATAAGATATAGTGTATGGGATAGAATATAGAATATGGAACATAGAATATAATATATAAATATAAAAAATAAAAAGAAACTAGACATAGGCTATAGGAACAGCATGCCTCAGATTAAGTTTAACAAGAATTTAATTGGGCAAAGAAAAACCTATAGATTGGGGAAATCCACAATATACATATTATGTATATATTATAGTATAACTATATACAATGTATTTTCAATATTTAAGATATATTTATAAGTATATATTATTTATATATAAATTTACAAATTATATACTATATTATAAAATATATTATATTGTAACATATATTATATTATATTATATTATATTATATTATATTATATTATATTATATTATATTATATATAATGTTAAACAACTTGATAAGACTGTGCTGAAAAGAACAAGAAACTTTGAGGTAATAGGTATTGAGGTCAAAGCAAGCTTCAGTATGAAGATATTTGGGGGTAGGAAGAGGGTGGTGATGGTTTGACAGTTACCTTAGTAACCTAGTTGTTGCTGTATATAAATACCTTTATTTACGAGCCAAATGGAAAATAGCTGTGCTTTAAGACACCTGTTTTGAGATTTTTCTAGTTACAGGAAATAGTTGCACATAATACAAGCGAGCCACTAGAACAAATTGAAGTTTGAAAGAGCAATACAATGATACTGACCTGAGATGCAAAATTAAAACGAACAGAAAACTTGCAAGAATCTTGGAGTTGCAGGCACATCGGATGTTAAATAAGACACTTCTCAAACTTCTGCAGTAATCCTCTATCCAGTATGCATCTGTTCCTTGGAATGTGACTTTCATCTTTTTCTTTCCTCAGACACATTGATCAAAATCAACATGTCCACATAAAATTCTGGTGATATAATTTATCAATTTTCCATGAAAACGTGAAGCAAAGCAAAAAGCAGATCGAAGAATGGATTCCTATTAATTTCCAAAAAAGCAAGCCTGTACATCAAATAGTTTTCTGTGAAATGTTTGAATCCTTTATGAGTACCACAACTTGGAAATATATGTGGATAACTTTCAAATGACTATATTGAATGTTTAGTTAGAATTGGGTAATATTTAAAAATTTGTAATATTTCTTCATTAAAAATCAATTCAGAGAATAAAAAAAAAAGAAACATAGGAAAGGCAGGAAGGATTTGTTTTGGCCCACAGTTTGAGGATATCGGTCATCACAGTGGGGAAATCAAGATAGTAGACATTTGTAGAAGCTGTCACATTGTATCTGAAGCAAGAAAGTAAAGAACAAAGAGAACATGCTTGCCACTGGCTAGCTTTCTCCTTTTGATGCAGTCCAGGATGTCAGCGCAGGACACGATGACAGCAATGTTCAGGGTGGGTCTTTTACTTCAATGAACACAGTCAAGATAACCTTTGCAGAAGTACTTAGAGGCTAACTATTCTAGATGATTTTTTACTTTTGCCCAAAGACTTATCCCCTAGTTGTCATGTTGATAATCAGGCATAACCACTAACTATTAAATTATCTATCATTTAGGTTAAAAAACTCTAGGAAAGGATGGTAGCCTTGAAAAAGGAAAGGAAGAATGTGTGTGTGCTTGTGCGTGTGCGTGCGTGTGTGTGTGTGTGTGTGTGTGTGTGTATGTGAGATAGATGTCATTAGAGAGAAAGCAGTATTGGATGGAGATAAGGAAAGTCATACTTAAGTGTTAGGAATATACAAAGGAAAAATGAAAGGCATTTAAAAGAAATATGAATCAGATAGGAAGCATACTAATAGGGTATAGTGAGTTTGTTTGTAGGTCAGTTGAAAATCGAGGTGCTATTGGGACATTCAGATTGGGTGGTGTTATTGGCATATGCTCACGCTGGGTCTTGGGTTTGAGGCTGGAAATACAAATTGGAGGTGATAATTTGGGACAGTTATAGAGGTACTCTCTGAGGTTGAATGAGCAGTGCAGAGAAGAAAAAAAAACATCAAGATGCAAATATATGTGATACTCAAAGTCAGGACTAGATACCCAGGAGAAGGAATTTCATGTCACATTTATGGTCCTTCTCTCTATCCCTCTCCTCACGCCAGAATTGAGCACAAAATAACTCTCCCAGATATCTTGGTAAGAGTGGCTCTCTGGCCCAGAGATTACCAGAAAATATAGTCCTCTAGTGAATGATTTGTGTTGAGTCTCTAATAAACCAGAAGGTTATTCTAAGGAGGATTCCCACATGGGGCAACAAATTGTGGTGTAATTGGGATCTCTGTGAATGACTGGGGATTCCAGATTCTGGAAGAATTGAGGAAGCATATACATATATTTGAGAGTGAGAGTTTTAACTCAGAAGACAAAAAACTGGTAGGCACATATGATAAAACAGAGAACGGGTATGGGCAAGATGACTCATGAGCCTGGATTTCCTTCCCAGAGTTATTAAGAATCTAAACAGAAGTGATTCCATGAGGAAAGACTTTTGGATCCTTACCCTGATTGACAGATGGGCTGTTACATGTAGCTTTGGATTATCTGCCTGTGTCAAGGCCACCTGTCTCATAATTTCAATCATAGGTATGTCCCCTAATACATATACAAGAGCGGGTAAATAGAGGTTTTACAATGACAGGTCGCTTCAATTACAGATTCACCCTCACTATGCTTACGTCAACTACTGGTTTAAACTGGCCTTGTAAGGTAGTTATCAGCTTGACACAGCCTAGAATTACCGGAAAGAAAGTTTCAGTAAGGAATTTCCTATATTGTGTTAGCCTGTGAGCATATCTTTCGGGAATTGTCTTAGGTTGAGGAGTTGGAGGAGCCAGCCCACTGAGGGTGACACCATTCCCTAACAGGGAGTACTGAAGGATATTAGAGTAGAGAAATGGAACTGAGTGCAATTAAGCAAGAAACAAGAATGCTTGATCCATTTCTCTCTGCTTTTAACTGTGGTGTGGTGTCAGGAACCTCTTTGAGCTCCTGTCAGCTTGACTTCCATGCTGCAATGGACTGTAGCCTAGAATTATTGGTGGAAATAAACCCTTCTCTTCACTAGGTTGCTTTTCTATGTCAGAGTATTCTATTATTAGCAACAATGATGAAGGTGAAAGTAGGACCCCTCATTCTCCTTATTTTTACTGATTTCTTTATTTTTTAAATAAATAAAAAATTTTTAAATGCAACATTAGGATACATCACAACTCCATATGCAAATTGATCCCTTTGGGAAGCCCCTCACTACCAGGCTAATTTTTCTGTCTAGCTTTACTGCCCCCCCTTTTTTTGGTGTGGATATTTTATGTATTTACATTTCAAATGTTATCCCCTTTCTCCCCTCTCCTGTACCCCTCTCCCCTCCCCCTGCTTCTATGAAGATGCTCCCACTTATTCCAACTCAATTCTTCAGAGTTAGAAAGAGCAATTCGCAAACTCATTCTCTTTCTAAGGAGAAGTGCCTGACCACAGACTACCCGTCAAGGAAGGTGGAAACTGAACATTGTCTTACTGGGTAGGGACAGTCACACTATTTCAAAGGAAGGTACCAGGGGTAGCTGGGGTGTTCCCCTGCTTACCTGCCCCTGTGGGGCAAATATCTTTGCCATGCAAATCAGGACACCTGGGAGTGAAATGAGGCATCGTGGATTCTTCATCACAAAAGCAGAACAAAGGAACCAGGGCCATTCCAAATAAACCCAGGGGTATGTTTTGCCCAAACAATCTCATTTCTTCAAGGTTTGTTGGGTGTACTAATGAACCATTATACGGCCTCTTCTCTTATTTTTCATGGGGTTTTGTACACCTTGATGCTAGCTTATATTTTCCTGGTAATTATTTTAAACAATTCTCATCCCATCCAGTGACTCAGCACCGGTTATACTTATGTGAATGAAATATGTAAACAAAACGTGCCTCTCTAAGAACTGATTATTTTTCCTAAAGAAATTACTCAAGGTCGTGCGTGTGGGCAAGGAGTTGGTTTAGAGTCTCTAGTAAGAGGAAGATGATGAGACCTGAGAGTACTCCGGGCCTCGCTTTTCCAGTGTAGCAAACTCTCTAATAACTTCAACTTCCTAAAGCCCCGGAATAATTCTTTTCTGTTAACTCACGAAGTTCCCACTCAAGACTTCCTTTATCCAGCCCCACATATTATACGCAATTAGCCACGTTTCATGTTTCAAGGGCTGCAATTGATAATTAGCCATTACTGTAATACACGCCGACCCCAAAGGGAGTTGATTGCCAGAAGTAAGCAGAACGAGCAGAGCCGACAGAATGCTGACAAACCAGAGGCGAGCGGAACGGGTAATGGTTTTGCCTATTGCCCTCTTCGTCACTGAAGCATGCGCCAAGTTGCTGAAGGAGGACGTTAATGGGGACGCTTTTTTCATTCCTCTTAAAAGGCACTAGATTTGAGAAAACAGTGAATGGAGTCTTGAGAGGTGAAGTGCCTCTCAGTGCCGCTCTCAGTGTCGCCGCTGTCCTTGTGGTGTGAGTGCCCTTCCCACGGGCTTGTTACCTTTGATGAGACTCCAGGAGATCGGGTGTAGAAATTATAGGTACGGCGAGCGCGGCAGGCTTGCTTGAAACAGTGGCCCAGTCTCTTCTGCATGATGGTTAATATGCACGTAGGGAACGGAGATGAGACGTGGTTTCCATCATTTGGAAGATTTGGTGTCGACGTGATAGCTGTGATTTGATGACATGCTATGTTGATTTTTTGTTTATATGATTCGGTCACTGGCTACGCAGATATTTGGCTAAATGCCGTCTTGGTGTGCTTAGAAAGACATTTCTTGGTAGGATTAGTGTTTGCGTATGGAGATGTGTGACGGTAGATTTCCTGCCCACCCCTTCGCCTCAGTGTTTTAGTCAATCAGGTGGTGGTCTGGGAAGAATAAAAAATGCCTGTGCTCTTTCAAGCACTCCTTGTGGTGATTCATCTCAAGTATCAACTTTATGCAATTTAGAATCACTATGGAAACACACCCGTGTGCACACCTGTGAGGGAATTTTTAGACCAGGGAGTTGAGATAAACAAACCCACCCTAAATGCGGGTGGCAGCAGTCAGTGGGTTGGGGCCTTAGACTGAATACAAAAGGGAAAGGAACCTGGACAGTAGCATTCATCTCTTTATTCTTCCTGACTGTAGATTCAACAAAATTCAACCTCCACTCGTCATGGCTTCCCCATCATCATGGACCAGAATCTTTGAACTGTGAACCAAAATAAACCATTTCTTTGTTTACATTACTGACTTAGTGTTTTATTGCTGTGAAGAGACACCGTGACCATGGCAAGTCTTTTTTTTTCTTTTTTAAAGAATTATTTATTGTATGTATATGACACTGTAGCTGTCCTCAAACACACCAGAAGAGGTCATCGGATCCTATGACAGATGGTTGTGAGCTACCATGTGGGTGTTGGGATTTGAACTCAGGACCTCTGGGAGAGCAGTCATTGCTTTTAAGCACTGAGCCATCTCTCCTGCCCCCAGGCAAGTCTTATCAAGGCAAACATTTAATTGGCTGGCTTATACTTTCAGAGGTTTAGTCCATTTTCGTCGTGACAGGAAGCATGGTAGCATACAGGCTGACGAAGTGCTTGAGAAGGAGCTGAGACTTCTACATCTGGATCTGCCAGCAGCAGGAAGAGAATGTACTAGATCTGGCTGGAGCTTCTGAGACCTCAAAGCCTACTCTGTAATGATCCACTTCCTGTAACACAGCCACATCTACGCCAACAAGGACACACTTCGTAATAGTGCCACTCTCTACGAGCACTATTTTATTCAAACCACTACAGTTACTTTTGCCAAGTATTTTATCATGGCAAGAAGATGAGTAACCAATATATACCTCTTGCTTGACTATGAGCTATGACAAGGTTTTTGTTCGTTTGCTTGCTTTGTTTATCATAGAGCCTAAAAAGGAAGTGCTGGCTTTTCTCAAAATTACTGGATGATAATCGTCCAACTATTTTGTTCTCTGAGGAGGCCCCAGAGGACTGAGTGGGAGGAATATATAGATGTGTATACTATTCTAGGACAGTTGTAATACATTTCTGCAGCTTAGGTAAATTCGAGAAGAGTTCTTGGGGCTCCAAATCCAAGATCAAGTTGGTGGATTAAGTCCACTGAAGACAAAAATGGAAGGCTCTGTTTTAGGATCTTTTTTTTTTTTTTTTTTTTTTTCTTTTTTCTTTTTTCGGAGCTGGGGACTGAACCCAGGGCCTTGCGCTTGCTAGGCAAGCGCTCTACCGCTGAGCTAAATCCCCAACCCACTTTTTTTTTTTTTTAATTTGAAGTTTATCCATCTTCACCTTGTGATTCATTCTCTCTCCTCCGTACTTCCCAGAGGTTAAATCCTAGTTTCCCATTTTCTTTTTTTTTTGTAAGGATTCAGATTATGCTGTGTTGGGGCTCACTGTAGTGACCTCATCTTAGTCACTTCCTCGAAGAAGCTATCTCTAAACATGGTTACATTCTGAGATTTGGAGGACTTAGGACTCCAACATAAACATTTGGGATAAAGGCAGGAATAAGTATCAGCCTGCAGCAAAGACCATTTTATGACCTTACTAGAGGCAGGCCTCGGTGCAAAATACCTGAGAGGCTATAGACTATACAAAGAACTAAAGGCAATTAAGGGATCCTGAGAATGGAAGAAATAGTCTTCTTTTCTTTTTTTTTTTTTTTTTTTTTTTTTTTTTTTTTCCGGGCTTTGGACAGAACCCCGCGCCTTCCGCTTTCTAGGCAAGCGCTCTACCACTGAGCTAAATCCCCAACCCCCGGAAGAAATAGTCTTATCAGGGACACCAATTGGTAATCCAGTACCAAGTGGCCCTGAAAACACACATAGAAATAACATATACATGGAGCAGGCTATACTTAGGGAAATACATGTATATACATATATGCAATCAATAACAATTAATTACAAAAAGAAGCCATGAGTTTGAACGAGAGCCAAGAAGGGATAGCTTGAAAGGGGGGAAAGGAAAGGAGAAATGTTGTAATTATAATTAAAAAGTTAAAAACAAAATAAATGCTGAAGATGGCCTACATAAGACAAAGAGGCGGATCATCAGTGGTATTATGAGGCTGACTGCCCTGTTCTTTAAAGAGTATCTCCTGTTTTCCTTAATAGAAATAGCTGAAAGGATAGAGGTAGTTGACTGACTCTAAGGATATGCGGAATGTGAAGAGGGGATATAAAAATTTGTCTTTGGATTTCTAAATGGTAAGTAGAGAAATTGCAGTAGATTGCTCGGGGGCATCTCAGTAAGAGAAAAGGCTTTTAACTGTGTAGTTTCTCTGTGAACTTCCTGTCATAAGATTCTTCTTAAGTGGGACACATGCATTAACCTTCTGTCTGAGTTAGGGCTCCTTGATCAAAGGCGGCAGGAAGCAGAATCTTTCCACTTACGGAAAGGGGAGGGGGTGGGATTTATCAGCAGAAACCATGGTGTTTTGCAGAAGAGCTGAATGATCAATGACAGGTAAGGCTGGGAGGCAGCTGGGGTCAGAAGTGACAAGAAACAGGTATTCAAGTGTAGCAACTGGCTTCTTCAGTCTTCCCCTTTCCTTTGCTCCTATCTTCCTCTCATCCTCCATGAAGTCAGAATATTTCTAAAGCTTGACTCTTAGAGGTTTACCTATTCAGAAAGCCATGGCCTCTCTCTGAAATACAATAAAGTCATTAGCTCCAAATGGCCCAGAATGATACTTGGTTGCTCTCAAGTATCGTTTTCCGGACCAGTTCACTATGTCTAGGAGTAGGGCTTTTATTTATTTATGTTTTCAAAATGGCTGCTCATAGTGGGATTAGAAAGAATGATTCTGTCATAGTAAAGGGCACAGGCAGACAAGGCTAATGTTGTTCTGCTTGTCTTGTTGTAGGACTTCACGTCTTTTAGAAGAATGACCATATTATCTAAGTCAACATGTATGACTACATTACCTATGTCTTCACTCAGGGACCATTAGGCTTTTGGTTAAAGAATTAAAACAATAAACTTTGATGTCTATTAATTAAGCATTTTTCTGCGGGCCATTATAATGAAAAATCAAGACAACTGTAAAGTTTCAACTTCTCTAAAAGTGAGCTAAAGGACCACAAAGCACTTACAATAGGATACTCAAGGAACTTTTAAAAATGACAGCCTGCATTAAATATTTTAATAGACATTTGATATCTGTCAGGGTGATGACTGATAGGAAAACAATATGCTTTACCCAGTACAGGACCGGTCTGATAGTGAGAGGAAGCATTATTCAAAGTCATGAAGGGACAACATGCAGTTAATCATTTTACATATCAGGCTGTTCCCGAAGTCAGAGAAAATGTTTGCTCATACTATCTCATTTTCTCTGTTTCTGAGGAATGATTCTGGAAAAGCCTTCCAGATGGTTCCATTCCAAAGATCTCAATTTGAATAGTGAAGGTACACAGGACACCTGACACACCCTGGAGAAGCAGACTAATGTCATGTGGAGAACCACAGGACAGCATGGGGCATCTAGTCTCAGTCTGAGGACAGTCTATATCTCTACTCTGGTGTACAATACTCTTCTATGCCCTTTCACCTACTGCCTCATCAGGAAACAACTGGTTTATGACTAACTAACCACCTGATAAAGAGGCCGAAGAACCACTATCCTCAGTAATTTGTGCCTACAAGTCCCATAGTATCTTCTTCTTCTAGGTTCTCGTCAACTTAGGACCCACCTACCAGCATTAAGTACTCAGGCTACAGTAATGGTCATGAGAGCGATCATTTGTTTACCATTTGTGTTTAGCATGGAATCAGGTAAATTGAAATTATTTAAGTTTTGCATTTTAATAAGGAGGGGGTGGGTGGGAATGAAGCACAATAACAAAAAGGCAAAATGGAAGCCATCATTACAGCATTTGGGAGATGAGCCACCCCAGAAGCAAAAGGCCAGTGGAAACCTTGACTGACAGAATAAAAGTTCATCCTTCTGGCTTTGGCTTTCTTGTCAGTGTTACAGCAGGCCCTGTAAGCCCGTCTGTTGTCTTCTGGGTCATCCACTGCATTGACCTTACCAGGTTCCCCTCCACCCTGGCTTCAAGACCCGCATGGGTTGGCATGCCAACTGGGCCAGCCACTACTTGGAACACATATCTGAATCTGCATTGTGCACACACATGGGGCTTACATTTTTTTTGTGTGTGTGTGTGTGAGAAGTTGAAAGACATTATTTCTGCATGAATTAATGTTAATAAGATATGATTCCACCAAGAAGATTTTACTCACTTTCACCTTGTAAAAATATCTTGGGCTATACTGAAATTGTGTCATGCAGACGCTCATTGACCAACAAATAATGTTATGTTCTCACAGATTCATTATATATTGAAAAACTTACCACTACAAAATGAACTTAATACTCTCAAAGCTACCAGACACAGAGGCTTAGCAACACTTATGCTGTAGGGGTTGGTGGTTCCCTCTCAGGATCATGGTACTGATTGCAAGCCACAGCTCTCTGCTGCAGTCTGGCTCTAGGAGACCATCACACTATACCGTGCTCAGCAAGGAAAAGACTGGAACAATATTTGAAGCATCACTTCTATATCATGCATTTGAAAAGTTGTAAGTTGCAGCATCATTGGTTATCCAGACGAAGCACCTAGAATTAACAAAGGAATCTGTAGTTACATTCACCCAAAAAGGTCAACTCTGGGCTTGCTGGGAGATTTAGGGGGACATTATGAGCTTATAACCCAGAGCCTGTGGCTTCAAGGCATAGGGTGTTAAACCTATCATAGGATGAAAAGAGTGTCATAGGCATGGGAAACATTACGGATCTACAGCACTGTTGCTAAGTGCTGCCAGCATAGTGTTGTGCTGTTTTAAAGAAGAAAGGGGCTCTCTGACAGCATTCAGATGAGCAGGTCTATTTTTAAATCAGATTCTAATCTCTTAGTAGACACATGGTCATGGAGGTTGAACGAGAATTTCTGGCCACCTAATTTTTGATACAGTGGGGATATGGGCCTTTTATCTATGAGATATATCAGAATGCCCACCACACAGCAAGTGCCTCCAACCATCCACTGCCATATTACTATAGCATGAGTACCTACCATATTGTGAGCCTTCCTTTATCTTCATTCTATAAGAATGACCTTTAAATTTTTAGTTGTTTGATATGCTCTGCATTGCCCTAAAATTGGCTTGCTTTCTATATTTTTCAAAGGCGAGAATCACATAGCCATTTTAAATGAGATGAAATTACCAAGGCCTGCTCTTAGGCTGACTTGCATGGCTTCTTCAGTGTTTTTTCTTTTGTCTTACGATTCTCACTTTCCGTTTTTGTGCATATTTTTTTAATGTAACTTTGCTACTTATAAATTATCATTGCCTTCTTATGGGAAATTTGAAATATCTACTGTTACCAACAAATCAGGTCTTTTATATATATTAAAAGATACAATGAGACAAACTGAATTTCAACAAAAATTTAAGCAGGATACGACCACGCCCGGTGTTTATTTGTATTTCAGAAGTTTTCAGGCTTTCTTCAATTTGAAGGATTTCTTTTATAGAAATATAGTTTATATATCAGTCATAGATAAAGTGTTCATTTTATCCATTTTTTAGAGGTTTTTCTTTTTTCTTTTCTTCTGGCTTCACTGTGACATGCCCATGTGCAGATTTTGGGGACTTTTTCTCGATTTAAGTTTTCTGCAGTTCTTATATATATGGTTTGATCTTTACCACTAAGTTTAGAGAATAGATATCCATTTCCACTGTATCTTCAAATATGTCATCTGCTTGTGTTCTTTTCTTTCTATAATTAAAATTATGTGTGCTTAGTTATTTCACGTTTTCCTATAGTTCTTAGATATTACTTTTCATGTTCTATTTTGCCTTTCAGTCTGGTTTCTATTGATTTTTTCCAGTTTCATTGTTGTGTACAATCCACTGCAGAGCTCACGTTAGCACAGCTGATTCGTGATACAGTGCACAATGAATGGCACACTATCCCACCAAAGCATACGGATGATGGAAAGCAATAAAAATGACACAAGGAAGCAGTCATTAGAGCATTTAGTACACAGGCGAAAGGCCCATGGAAAGCTTCAGTTCTTGCTTAGAAACTGTCTTTCAGATGTAATTAAAGTAGGAGTTTTAAGAGGACATTATCCTAGGTACAGGATGGACCTTTAATCCAGGGGGAAACACCCTCATAACGAGAGAGGAAGGTACAGGTAGGTAGAACACTGTGGGAATGTGAAACAGAGATAGGAGAGATCATTCCAAAGCCAACTGCTCTCATCGACGCCCCAAACCTCAGAAGGCGGTATGTGATAGGTTTTTCTCTTACAGCCCCCAGGAAGAGCCAACTGCCCAATCCTTGATTTTAGATTTTTGTTGTCTCCAAGAACAAATTTCAGAAATCTTCAAGAATAGATTTCTGTTGTATTATACCACCCATATATCTTAACTTCCTGAGTTTCTCTCTCCATACTAACATTGCCCATCCTGTTTTCAAGTTGCCCATTCTTTTCTTTCAGAGCTTTTATCCTATTTATCATAGTGATTTTCAATTCCAAAACATTCTTTGTGATGTTTTTGTTGAAAGACAAAGGAGTATTGAGCAACGGGACCTGACTGAGATGGGCTTTAGTGGGACATTGTTGAAGTTTGACAAGAAATTAGGTATTTAATGTGTTTAGGTAACTGGGTACCTGTGGGCTCAAAGACCTTTTGTGTACTTGCCTTTCTCTCCCAAGTGGACCCAAGGCTTACCTCAGGTCCCTTACTCAGGGAAGAGGCTGTTCCTTGTAACATTTTTGGTTGTGTTGTTTTCTCTACTGAGCCCTTAAGGTGTGCAGGAAGGGAAGCATTCTTTTATCTTTATGATTAATTCTGTCTTTAGGGGAACCCATTTTAGAGATCTGATCTTCACAAGTGTTTCTTAGCTTCCCCTACTACAGAGTTAAGGCAAGATAAAGGAAAGTATGCAGAAAAGATTACTTGTCTTCCACGCGGGATAGCCTGTGGTAAAGTCCTCCTACTTGTTCCTGTTACAGAGAGTGATACAATGGTTCATTTTCCTCTCTCATTATCAGAGCCACAAGAGATGTGTTTTGACTCTTCATTATGAAATTATTGAGGGGCTCCATAAGGTTAAACCTAAGAAGGTTTGAAACACCATTAAGGCTTAGAGCTTAAGAGTCTGTTCCTCTACTCTTGTAGTATCCTCCACCCCAGCAATTTACCAGCATAACCATATAAGCATCTAATCAGTTTAGGACTCTGGTGTCTAAAATTCTTATACGTAAGATAACAATGAGATTATAAAATCAGCCAAGAGCCTCAAGAACCAATTTTGCTTCAGAGATTGCAGATTTCAAATGGAAGAGAAGCCTGTTATTTAGCAACAACAACAGAACAGAAACAGTAGGAAATGAGAAGTTTACTGTGTGTAGTGGTTTGAATCAGAATGGGCCCCATAGGCTCATATATTTGAATGTGTAGTTATCAGAGAATGGCACCACTTGAGAAGTTAGAACAGTAGTTCTCAATTTCCTAATGCTGTGACCATTTAATACAGTTCTTCGTATTGTGGCGTTCCCCAACTATAAAATTATTTTTTTGCTATTTTATAACTATAATTTTGCTACTATCATGAATTTTAATGTAATATCTGATATGCAGGATGTCTGATATACCACTCCCAAAGGGTTGAGACCCACATGTTGAGAACCCGCAGATTGGAAGGTGTGGCCTTGTTGAAGGAAGTATGTTAATGGGGGTGGGCTTTGTAATTTCCAAAGCCCAAGCCAGTCCTAATATCCCTTCCTGTTGCCTGCATACCAGGATATAGAACTCTCTCCATAAAGGTGGACTAAACCTTTGTAACTGTAAGCCAGCCCTAAATTAAATGCTTCCCTTTATATGAGTTGTCATTGTCATGATGTCTTTTCATAGTCATAGAACACTGACTAAGACACTCTGTGAAGCCAAAGAACTAGAAAACAGGAAATCCAAGCAAAGTGAGTACTTGTGGACAATATCTGCATGGTCTACTGCAATAACAGTAACTATAGGGGAAAAAAATCAACCAACCAACCAACCAACAAACAAAAACAAACAACAAAAACCAAACCAAACCAAACAAAAACAAACAAAAAACAAAAGGAAAAAAAAGCCAACAATTAAGGACCATGCCAGAAACAGCCAGCATAGAGAACAAGATTTTGCCTTTGCCTTTATGGATTCTGATAGATCAGGGAATACTCTGCAGAGTGGGGCCAGAGAAAACCAAACATGGTTTTCCCTACCATCCTTCAATAATGAGTTGACCTCCCCTATGTGTCAAGAAAGCCACATTCTGAACAGTAAGTGGCAAATGTGCCTGTCCCTTCCCATCTGAGTATGATCAGCTGAGCCTCCTTATAGCCGGAGAGTCCACTTTGCTTAGCACGAAGTAACCTTCACTGGGTGATGTTCAGGAGTAAGGCAAGTGGGAAGACTTTACTTCTGTCCCAACTTGGCAGGCAAAAGGTGTTCTCTGCTGATTCCCATTTGTCTCTTTCCTTCAAAAGGGAAATACATGTTAGCCAGGGGAAGTTGACTATTTTAAAAATGTAAGCTAGAATTGGATGTGAAACGTCATGTTTGGGGATAGGGAGTTGACTAAGTCATTGAGAGCACTCACTGCTCTTCTGAAGTACCCACGTTTGGTTCCAAGCACCCATTGTTGCCTGTGACTCTAGCTCCAGAGGGCCTGATGTCCTCTTCTCTCCTCTATGGACACATGCATGCATGTGGAATACACTCACATACAATTAAATACAAGAGAGTTCCCAACCTTTGAATTTTGGAGTAGCAATGACTACCACCAATGAACGGTGTTTCTAACACCTTTTCATTTAAAAAAATGTTAACTAGTTCATAATAATTTACATATAATAATGAATTTCATTAAGGCATTTCATATGCTTAAATAATATATTTAACCAACACTTTTATTTTATATTTTAATACAGTGGGGGAAAGGTAATTAAATGCTAGTTGTTTACTTGACACCAGGAGGTTTGAATGGTCACCTTCCCACACGTGCAATTTATGGTCATTACGTAGTGGAGAGATGGTATGGAAGAGGGATTTCTGTTATTTTTGTTGCTTTGCACAACATTAAACTCCCATATGCTTTGACCATGAGCCGAGCTGGTGGTAGGATGGATATGAACTAATATATGAGAATGAAAGTATGAATATTTAGAACAGAAAAACGTATGAATGTTTAGACCATGAATGAGGAATAAGTATCACTTGCTCTGGACATGAGTAAGGTTGAGAAAGGAAAACAGAACAATTATTGGGCAGAACACTAGTCCATTCCAACACTGGTATGGAAACCAGTATGTAAAAGGCAAACGAATTATATCCACCATGGCTAAAGGTGGAAATATGAGGCCTGGAAAGTATCCCTCACCATCTTCCGTCTCCCCACATGACAGGAAAATTCCTCACACTGAACTCTCAAGACCATTTATCTGGAGTGACTCTCATTTTACAAATGAGGAAACTGATAGGGAATCTGATGTCAGAAACAGCTTATACCATGGTATCATGTGGCTTTTCCAACCTATAAATGATAAGTGTAGTGACATTTATTCTGAGCATTGTCAGCCTTCTAAGCATAACTAACCAATTCCAGATGTAGCTTTGGCATTCTCCTCAGTGCAGTAATAAGCTGTGAACAATTGATTGGAGGTGACATGTAAGCTGCACTTTATTGGCCATTTCTGTTCTAAATGCTGATGTGTTTTTCTCTCCTAAATATTCACATGTAGACACTGGGTGAACAGAAACTGAGAGGTGTAGCATTTAAGTTTGCACATAAAGAAGGAATAGAAGACTTTTATGAGGTGTTATCTTTTTTCTCTAGTCTAGTATGTTAGTATATTGATATTTCTAAGTGAAATATAATTCCAAATCTAAGGAAACATGATCAGGAGGGAGAGAGAAAGAGACGGAGAGAGGGAGGGAGGGAGGGAGAGAGAGAGAGAGAGAGAGAGAGAGAGAGAGAGAGAGAGAGAGACAGAGACACACAGAGACAGAGACATAGAGAGACAAAGATACACATAGAGAGACAGAGAGAGACACACAGAAACACAGAGAGCAACACAGAGAGAGAGACAAACAGAGATACATGTAGAGAAACAGAAAATGAGGGACAGAGAGATAGAGAGAGACAGAGAGCACACAGACACACACACACACACACACACACACACACACACACACACACATACACACACACACACACACACAGAGAGAGAGAGAGAGAGAGAGAGAGAGAGAGAGAGAGAGAGAGAGAGAGAGAGAGAGAGACACTGGCACCCTTCAAAGGGTTCCATATATCAGGATAGTTAGGCAGATCAGTGAAAGCCTAGAGTCCTGCACAGAGACCTGCATAGAGACTGGCCCAGGTTTGTCCTGCAAAGACATGATACCTTTTAACTCCCGCATCATTCTTAAGTCTTGCCCAAATCCATGGACGTACATTGCAAGCAGAGACTATTTGCTGGACAGGGATGGGTTTTGATGGAGGCTTCAGCTGGGCTGTTGACAGGTTTACTGTTTCAGGAGTGTTCACGGCTCTCATCTGCCAAGCGCTCACTTTACCTTGACCAGTTCTGGATGATTCTCCATGTATTATCACGTTTCACTCTCCTGGGCACCAGAGCCTATCTTTAAGTGGTTTTCCTTCTTCAATCGCCAAGATCATAGCCTCTTTTTTTGTTTGTTTGTTTTCCTTACAATTCAGGCCTGGAGAAGCTCTCCAGTCTAATGACTTTTGTGTGTTCCTGGAGCCCCGGCAGCTGGATCATTTGTTTAGGTAGGGTTGAGCGATACTACATCATGTGTTGTCTTGATTGGGCTCCCCCTAAAAGGTAGTTTGATCCCTGTATCCAGGGGTAGGTACGTCATTGCTCCTCTGTGCTTGGCTCTGAGCCTTTCATGTTGTCCTATTCTTCCCTTCTCTGTAAAAAACAATCCACAGTCAGCTGTGATCAGCTGAAATGCTCTCCTCCCTATTTCTCAGAAGCCCACACCTGCCTCGGTGCCACCTTTTGGTTCCAGCTGAGCAGAGACTGAATCTGACAATGGCTGGAGCAGATCAGCATCCTGATTGATTGTTCTTGGAATTCCTGAAAGCTCCCTCTTCTGTCTCTCAGAAATAAGAAGGCTAATCTCTGGAAAGGACATCCAGAGACTGTCCCACCTGGGGATCCCTCCCCTATACAATCACCAAGCCCAGACACTATTGCTGATGCCAAGAAGTGCATGCTGACAGGAGCCTGATATAGCTGTCTACTGAGAGGCTCTGCCAGAGCCTGACAAACACAGAGACAGATGCTCGCAGTGAACCAATGGACTGAGAATGGTGTCTCCAATGGAGGAGTTAGAGAAAGGACTGAAGGAGATGAAGGGGTTTGCAACCCCATAGGAACAACAACAATATCAACCAACCAGCCCCCCTCCCCCAGAGCTCCCAGGGACTAAACCACCAACTAAAGAGTACACATGGAGGGACCCATGGCTCCACCTGCATATGTAGCAGAGGATTGTCTTGTCCGGCATCAATGGGAGGAGAGACCCTTGTTCCTGTGAAGGCTTAATGCCCCGGTGTAGGGGAATGCCAGGGCAGAGATGGGGAGGGAGTGGGTAGATGGGTGGGTGTGCACCCTCATAGAAGCAGGGGGAAGAGGGATGGGATAGGGGGTTTCCTGGAGGGGAAACCAGAAAAGGGGATAACATTTGAAATGTAGAAAGAAAATATCCAAGAAAATAAAAGAAAAAAGGTTACTCTCATTTTTTGATATTTATTTCTTTATTATTATAAAAATAAAACAGGATAATTAAGAAGGATTTAAATATTAAACAAGCTGGATTAGTCCATTAAATATCAAAAATATGTCTTTCAATGCTAATCAATCTATTCTTATTTTTAATTGGATATGTATTTATTTACATTTCAACTGTTATTCCCTTTCCCGGTTTTCTGTCCATAAACCCCCTATCTCCTTCCCCTCCGGTTTGAGCAGTTAAACCCATTTAAAGCCAGTGAAGACTGAGACACTTTGAGGCTCTCTTCTTAAAGGAGCTGTGGGGCCCTTATGTTATAAGCTGTAATTATGCAATTCTGGAGTTCAGACTACAAACAATAGCTGATATTAGATAGAGAATAAGAAGGGATTCTGTTTTTTGACCATAGGCTTCCCCTGGGTGGGAGAGAGCAGCTCCAGTTTGGATGCTAGGAGTGGAGGAGGCAGCTACATTTGGAATCTTGCTCCCCCACACCGTGCCTGGGGAAGACATACATTTGGTTGGCAAGCACAGTACATCAGGCACTGTTCTGGTGCGTGGTTATTCAGATGAGCAAGAAGGGACTTTTGCCTCTTATGCTTTAGTCTAATGAAGGAGATAACTTAAATGATTATTATAGCAATAATAGCTGGTACATTGACCTAACATGAATTCTGGAAATGTTTAGGACCAAACTCTTCCTTTCTCCAACACTCATTTATTCCTACAACGTGGGGCCAATTTTCCCAGTCCTTGGATGAAATCCAGGAAAATTCTCAAGGGCTTTGGTTATAATTAAAAGGTTTCTCATTGCTTTCAGCCAGAGAAACAACCTCAATTATTTTAACTCCTAAACTATAATAGAAAAAAAAATCTCAGCTTTACTTTTAGTTTCTTTTTTTTGGTCTATTTTTGTGAATATACAGAATAGAGATGCTGCATCTCTTAATTGGCTATCATATAATGTTCAATATATGTTTATGGGACAAAATGCTTCATTGACTTAAACATTTTTATCTCCTCAAATATTTGCTATTTCTTCATTTTGAAAACTCACATGTCCCTCTGCTAATCCTTCGAGATGTACACCGTATAATTCTTGGCCACAGTTACTGTACCAAGCACTGCTTGTAACCTTCTAACATTAACCCCACTGATCAACTCCAGCCCTACCCTGTCTCCAGCCTCTAGTAACTACTATTCTGTTCTACTTTCAACTCTCTGAGATCACTGTTTTAGGTTCCACTTGGGAGTAAGACCGTGCATAGCTTGTGTTTCTGAGGCCCACTTCTGTTGGCTGTCCCCCACTGTAAGGGGAAGGTTAGCATGTAGAGGCTGGTGATCAAAAAAGGAAACTGTTAGTTTCCTGTTATTTTGACACTTATCTTTAATAAATAGCTTATAAAGAAGAAAGCTTACTTTGACCTCCTTATGGAGGCTTTACTCCACGGTCAGTCGAGCCTATGGCAAAGCCATAAGTCATGAAAAGAGTACATGGCAGAGTAGACCTTCAGAGACAGGAAGCAAAAGGAGGAAGGAAGGGGCCAGATCCCAGCAAAACTTTTCAAGGGAATGATCCCAATGACCCATTAGATCTCATGAAGGTCTCACCACGGCCACACAGGGGCCAGGTGGTTAACTCCAGTTCCCTAGAGAGACACTAAATCCAAATGATTGCACCAGCACAGTGTCTTACTCCTTTGTCTAAGCTAGTCATGTATCTACCACTCCTTTGAGGGAGGATTTAAGGTTTTGAGATGATTTACGGTTCTTACTAATTGTAGACTATACAGTAATGGCTTCCCAAAATGTCTCCAGCCTATTTCCTGGAACCGACGAATAGATTGTGTTGCATGGTAGAGGATAATTAGGTTCATGAGTTGACTTGAGATTGCCAATCAGCCAACCTTGAGATGGTAATCTTATTCCAGATTACTTGTGTGGACTAAATGTGATCCCAAAGACCCTTGCATGTAGAGAGGAAAGGCTTCAGATTGTCACTGTGATGTGACATGACATGAAAAAAAAACCACCTCATGGCTGTTACTGGCTTTCAAGAGGGAAGAGACCATGGGCCAAGATGTCTTCAGATGTTGGAACAGGCACATAGACCTTTTCTCTTTCTTATAGCTTCTAGGAAGGATAAGCAGCCTTACTGACACCTCCATGTTATCTCATTGAAATTCACTGTGGACTTCTGACCTCCACATAAGTAATATATTTGAACTACTAAATTAGTGATGAGTTGTTATAGCAGCAATACAAACTCATATACTGATTAATTTGACTTAAGTTTGCCTTGGTTTCCTTGGGTTTGACAGTTTACAGTAATTTCTTCTTCTCTTGTGGTTGGTTGTTCTCTTGTTTTTGTTTTTGTTTTTCCTCTGATCCCCAAATCCCCCTTTCTCATATCACACCATCTAATCCTCCTAACAAAGGAGGAATATGATATAGGAAAATGTATGTCTATTTTAAGTGGTTAAATCCCCCCCCCTTAACTCTTAGGCATTTTTACCTTATTTGCCCAAAGTACTTCTTACTCATGACCCTCTAGCTCTTCATAAATGTGGCCTCTACATGTTCAACAAACATCACTGATCCTTTTGGCAAGGCTAATCCGTTTTTGTCACTCCTCTGCCCCCACAGAAGAGAATTAGCAATCTTCTTCATGGTTCTGGGGACACAAACCACACACCAGTTCCTCCCAGTGGTCAAGGTGAATGAAGCCTTTCCCCCACTTTGAGATAACTGAGGACACATTTTTCTTTGGGAAGGCAAATCATAACCCTTTCCACCCTTACTGTGAGTGAGGAGCAAGGAGTTGCAGGGTCCATTTATACTTGCTTGTCAAGTCCTACTTAACGGTTTTAAATGTGAGCCTCCTAATGTTTACACACACACACACACACACACACACACACACACACACACACACACACACACACACCCCAGAATGAAAAAGGTAGAATAAATGGAGCAGCACATACAGAAACACCCAATGTTAACTCTCTAGAATTAGCTTGTTTGGAACTTAACTTAGACCAATGAGTAGATAATAATATGTTGGTTAAGAGAAAACAGGCACAAAAATTCCTACGGTAAGTAAAGGATGGTGCCAGGACAATGTGGTGAGAAGTCATGCTCACTGTTTCTCCATGGATGAGTTTCTGTCCCTTCTCCTCACTATGCAGACAACCTCTTTCCTTCAAGTCCCTATCCACGGGGTCAGCTTCTCTGCACACTCTTCCCTCATGACTGAGACACTCACTGTCTTTCCTCTTCTAAATGTCTCTTTCCCCCTCCACAATCTAGACAGTTTGCTAATTGTTTTGTGTGTATTGGTCTGGCCTTCTGACTTCACATGAAAGGTGGAAATAAACTTTAAAACATTTTCTGAAAGACAAGTTGTGTCCCATTGACCTCATCTACCTGAATTCAAATGGACCTATAAACAGCTTCTGTCCAAAGCCACAGACCCAGTGAGGTGTCATCCTGACCCAACTCTGTAGCTGTTATGTTGCTATGGAGAACACTTAGCTGGGCCTCTGGATAACTGTGCAGGTGAGCATGCCTTTATTGTTTACCCCAAGACAAACTGGTGGTTTTCTTGCAAGTAATGATTTGTAATAAAGAACTGTTCAATTCTCCAAATCTGCTGAGGCAGAAAAAGTGTTTGGAGTATTGAAATACAGTCCTGCTGTTCAGACTTCCACTGACAACCAGTGCCCTCCTGTTATGTGTTTGGGAATCATTTCACACAAGCTAGACACACTGTTTGTGAGGACAGGTACACAGCCTGGACCTTATAGGTTACACAGAAAGTTGGGTTCTGCCATAGGCTTCCCCTGAGAGGCATGGTCTGGTGTCTGGGGAAATAATGTTATGCCAGAGTCTTCTAGCTTCTTGTCTTATTTTATATACTGCTGACTCCTCTTCTCATTGCTTCAGAGACTGGTAATCACATGAGAACATATTCTTAAGATAAACTCACCACCTCTGTTTCCTTATCTCTGCTTTTGTGATGTCCTCCCCATTTCTCCATCTGCAGCCTATCTGACCTAACCTTTCTTTGAACTCAATGCCAAAGATTGCTTCTTTCTCTCCCATTTCATCCATCCTCTCCTACCCAAAGCACTCTTCCACAAGATTGTGCAAACAACTAAATTCCCACCACCAGGAAACAAAACCGAGCAAGAAGAACACACAAGCAATAAAAGACACACCCAACAACAGACCTTCAGCCTTGATTCCTCTACAGCCAGCACTGCGTCCCTCATCTAACATTGTCTGGATAATGATATTATTTCTCATGTTCTCAGCTCCATCCTAGGCCCTCCATGGCACTTGGCCCTGATGACACTTCATCCTCATCTTCCTTGACTTTTCAGTAGCGCCTATGTCTCTACATTCTTTCTTTCTACATTCTTTTTCAATTTGGCATCTGTGGTCTAGTATCCCAACTTTCTTCCTGTATGTGATGCAGCATCTTCTTTATAGTAGAAACCTTCTAAGCACAGACAAATAATGCTTTTCAGAGCTTCGCTCAGTATTTTTTTCTGCCTTTACCTTTTCCCTAGCAAATCTCTATCTATCTATCTATCTATCTATCTATCTATCTATCTATCTATCTATCTATCTATCTATCTATCTATCTATCTATCTATCCATCCATCCATCCATCCATCCATCCATCCATCCATCCATCCATCCATCCATCCATCCATCCATCTATCTATCTATCTATCTATCTATCTATCTATCTATCTATCTATCTATCTACTCCTGTCACCACCAATGCAGTCAATATATCTTCATGTCAGAACATTCTTGCAAATCTCTATGTCTCCATGTATCTTAGCTGATACATCTATTAGGAGATCCCACATCATCACATCAGTGTATTCAACAGGGAACTGAAAACTTTTAAGTTTCTCTTCACATCTAAAGAAATGAGTTTTCTGTTTACACCCTCAACCCAGTTAACACCCCACTACTCATCCAGATATGTAACCCAGAGAGCATCTGAGTAACCTTTTAGGAGGAAGGAGTTGCAATCTGGATGACTTGCAAAGAACAGATATTTATCTTTTATGGTTCTGGAGTTGGGTAAGACAGAGCTGATAGAGAAGTTGGCATCTAGTGAGAGCCCTCATCTTGGTTTATCCATGGCACCTTTCCCTGTGGTATCATATGATATAAAATGTAAGGGGTTTCTGTTTTATTTCAGAAAGGTATTACTTTCATTCACAAGAATTTTACCATCATGGTTTAAATCTCACTCCCCCCCACTGCAAAAGACTCTGCCTCCTAATATCAACAGGCTTGGGGGGCAGGATTTTAGTGTATGAAATTGAAATCTGGAAGAAGCATCCTTTAGTCTGCAACTTTAATCCTGATGCCTGCTTTGCCATTTCTTCTTATGACTGATCTTGTGGTAAATCCAAGCATTTTTCTTCTAATGTCTGTGTTTCTACATTTCCGTAATTCTTTCTCTTTTTCATTGTTCCCACTGCCTGCCCACCATGGCAGTCACATGTCTCCTGGCTTGCTCCGAAGCCTCCTCACCAGTGTGTTCGCAGCTATCCTTGACCTTGGCCTCAACACTTCCACAGGAAAGCTACATTTGTAAAATTTCTGGTCACAATATTCCTCCTATCGCTATGTAAATTCCTATCCCATTCCCAGACAGTCAGACTAGGCATACTTTAACACTTGTTCTTATTACAAAGTTTTTAAAGCTTCACATGGGGCTCATCTTACGCCAAGGTCCTCCTTTCATGTCCTCGGGCATACTTTTAGTTGCTTCCAGAAGCTTTTGTCACTTCTGTCTGGGTTTTTCACTTCATCCTTCTGCCAAGGTAATTATGACTCTCTGTCTTTGTCATTGTTCTAGAGTTGAGAAGAGACACCATGACCAAGGAAAATCATGTAAAAGAAAGCAATTAATTGTGGGATGATTTACAGTTTCAGGGGTTTAGTCCATTATTTCATGACAGGAAGCCTGGTGCTGAAAAGTAGCTGAGAGCTACATCATGATTTGTAAGTACAGGGGCACACACACACACACACACACACACACACACACACACACACACACACACACACACACAGAGAGAGAGAGAGAGAGAGAGAGAGAGAGAGAGAGAGAGAGAGAGAGAGAGAGAGCATCAGACATTGAGGGAGTCAGACAGACAGACAGAGAGACTAAGTCTCAAGTGGGCTTTTGAAAACTAAAAGCCTACTCCCAGTGACACACTTCCTCCAGCAAGGCCACACCTCCTAATCCTTCCAAACAGTTCCACTTTCTAGTGACTAAGCATTCAAATATGTGGGGGAGGAGTCATCTTCATCTTCATTCAAACCACCATACTCTCCTTAAGGTCAATAACGCTATTGCTTCATTGGAAGCCTTGGTGCTTGTATGAGATCCTTTAATTGTCTCTTCCAAAAATTCATGTAGCTTGACAGCATTTCACTGAGTCATGACATACTGACATCTGTTTTCCACTGTACTTTGGATCCTCCAAGGCAAAGACTGTGACTAGTGTTTATACATGATATGTGCTATATTAATTATCTTAGATGATACTTATTAAGCCTTGTCTCATCTACAAATTAAAGTTATCAAAGGTTCTACCCGAAGAGATGAGGGGGCTCCCTATCTTAAAGGCCAGAGTTTCTTTACCTTGGCTACTTGCTTTTACGTCAAACAACAGACCATGGATATGAAATGTCTGCATCCACTTTGAATGTTTAGGCATCATTGGCCTTGGAATAATTATATTTCTGGCAAACATAGGCTATTCATTCAAAAGTGACTCTAGGCTTGATTGGTCCAGGGTCAGCTTCTGGGAGACGAGGTCTTGGGAGATGAACGCATACAGAGAGGGGGAACAATTCTGTCTATGGATCCCAGCCAGCAAAGGATCAAATAAGAAGAAGCATTTGTAGATTGCAGTGTCTCGGGCACACTGGTCTCTCTGAGTACATGAAAAGCATCAAGGAAAAGGCCAAAAACCCTCTCTTTCGAGGGCTCGGAATTAAGTGCATGTGGTATTTAGGACCCCACATCATCCTGGAAACAAGTGACCCGAGTTTGATTCCCTTTTATTATAATTACAAATCATTTAGCCCTTTGCATATTGTAATGGGTTGAACCGTGGCCCCTAAATGACAGGTCTACATTTAAATAGCAGGAACCTGAAAATATGACCTTATTTGGGAATTAAAACGGTCTTTGAAGAATATGATTAAATTAAGAATCTTGAAATGAGATCATCTTGTATTATTCAGTTGGGCTTCAAATCCAGTAACTAACTTTAAAAGGTTTAATTGGCTTATCTTTGTGACTCTAGACCAGGGAAACACACAATTCTAGGTAAACTGATCAGAGCAGGATGGTACAGGGAGGAGGCTAGAGAGAGCAGGAATTGATTACACCATCTCCAAGTCATTCTCCTTGTAATGTTAAAACAGCAGATGATCACTTGGGTTAAAACAGCAAATGTCATTTTCTTATGACATCAACTTGGGTTTCCTGGAATCCATTTTCTTCTTTTGTTTTTTTAAAACTTGTTCATTTCTAAGTTTAGTTTAATTATGGGACATTTAGCACAAATGGCTCTATTCTGGTTTGGACTGGTCAGAAACTAGTCGAGACCATGGCCAAATATGAAACTTATTTAACCTAAGAATCGTTGTAAGGGGCTGTCAAGATGGAGGTGGATGTTCGAGTGATGCAGCTTCAAGCCAAAGACTTGAAGGGGTTTTCACTGGAAATGAGCTTTACCTCTAGAATTTTGCATTAGTGTGGCTTCATCACATTTAGTTTTTGAGAAGTCTTAACTGCAAAACTTCTGGATAAAAGTTCCATCCCTTTAAGCCAGTACATGTGCTGTCATTTGCTAAGAACGTCTTATAAAATTCACAGAGAAAGTGCCTTACATTCCAACTTAGAATTTCTTTTTATAGCCATTAGTTTTGCCAGCCAACAAGGTCAGCATGCGTGCTTTCATGAGCAGCACAGTTTTTATGAGCACGCTTGCCACTTCCTACGTCTTCTTCCTATCAATCTCTGTTCATAAGAGTTGTTTTTCTGCATTCATAGATGTGAAGGGAGACATCACGGTATGGTGAATAAAAGACAGATATTCTAGGGAACTGGAGGTTGCCGGCCTCAGATCTCAAATAAATGCCCTGGTATTTATAAATAAATATTATTAGCGATTGCTATTTGACAACCGTTTGAGAAATTGATTTCTTTTTCTTTGTAATATATCTGGCAATTACAGACATGAGTCGGATTCTATCTGACATGTGTTTGGAAGGTCCAGGCTTAGCTGGGCCAGAGGATATGGCTCTTGCAACGTGAGATTAGAAGATATAAGCTCCATTTTCTGAGGAGGTATGTGTCTATCAAAGTCAAGATGTAAGGCAGCAAACCCCTTCCTTTGCCTGTCAAAGTCAGTTGTGAAAGAACCGAGATTAATCATTGTAATCATAGTGGCAGTGGGCTGTCAGCTTGGAGAGGGAATCCAGATGAATATCCCTCTTCATGCCATCAGTTTTAAGCAAATGAAAGGCCCAAAGCAAAGAGCAAAAAATAACAGCTGTAAATGGAGAGAATGGCTCTAGACACTGGAGATATTAACTGACAGAATTTCCTCTTTTTTATTTGCTCTGCAAGGATGACTAGACATCGCAAAGCCTCATTACATTGAAGGTTTTACATTTGTGAATTCTTTATAGCTCCAACAAGCATGTGCTTGAAGGTTCTTATTTACCTCTGCATGCCCAGAGTTGGGCACACAGTGACGGTAATAGTCATGACAGCTGGAATGAACATACACTGCATTTTCACCTTCATTTATCCTGGGAACAGCCCTAAAAGGCGGCAGGAGGGGCATGGTCTCATTGTTTTCATTTGTATTTGAGGAAACCGAGGTGCAGCATGATGGAGCTGTGTGGTTAATAGGAGTGGAGGCGGCTTTGAATCTAAGCTTCCGAGCTCCAGATCCCTTGGCCTTGCTATCTTATGAAGAAAGCTTAGACATGGGGTGGGCCAGTGAGATGGTTCAGTGGGTATAGGTGTTTGCTTCTGAAGCTAGCTATCCGAGTCTGATCCCTGAGAGTGATGAGAGGGCTGACTGATGCAAGTTGTCCTCTGACTTACGCATATACGCATGCATGAGAGTGTATTCACATAATGCATGTTCACGTGTGTGTGTGTGTGTGTGTGTGTGTGTGTGTGTGTGTGTGATGGATTGTGATTTTTTTTATTATTATATTCCAGTCATTGGCCCCTCTCAGTACCCCCTCCCCCACTTCCTCATCCTATTCTTCCTATCACTTGTCTCTGAGATGTTGCCACCCCCCCCACCTTTTTATTGGATATTTTATTTACATTTCAAATGTTATCCCCTTCCCTGGTTTTCCCTCTGCAAACTCCCTGCTTTTATAAGGGTGTTCCCCCACCCACTCACAATTTTAAAAGAATAGCAGAAATGCTCAGTGGCCAAGTAGGAATAAACTCATTCTTGTCGAGAGCTCACTGCACGCCTAGCACTGTTGTCTGTTTCATATGTTAGCTAAATTCATATCCCCCAGTATATATAATTACCCTTTTATTTCTGACTTACATATATTATAAGGAAACTAAACCACAGGCACAAAAAATTACCCAGAGCTCATAGCTATTAAGTGGTCTTGGCAGATTTCCAAGCCAGCGTATCTGACATATTGTCCGTCTAACCATGAAGAGTTTCACCTGTCATATTAATAAGTCATGAAGTTCATCTTCCCTGTAGTTGTGGGAAGGGGTGCTTGCTGTAAATGACAATGGCAGTATTTGAAGGCAGTTTAAAAGCAATCTTTTTTTTTTTTTTTACAGCCTATTGATAAGTGTCAAGGAAGAAAATAAAAACGGAGAATTGGTTGGAAGCACAGACAGCAGAGCCAGGAGGCACCATTAAGTCTTGTTCATCTGCCACAGACACTCACCAGAATGCGAGCTGATGTTTAGACTGAATCACAGTAAAGCGCCCTGAGTTACAGTTTCCCTTTGCTAAATTTCTGTGTAGCACACATCTTCTCCTAAGTCTGTATGGTGACTGTACGCCACCCCTTTCTTAAGGAACACTTGATCTTTTGTCAGCACCGCACATAATGGACTACTAGCAAGATGTATAACTTCTTCCCCTCATTGTGATCTCATCGTGCTTTAAAGTTATAGATAAAGATCATATGATTGCTCGCACCCATGTCCTCCTGGGTGGCAATTTTACTTAGATAGAATAAGTATTTGATTTTGTTCTTGGCTGCTTGGATGATACTCTCAGTCAACATAAGTGACCAGCTCAAGGTCATTTCTGACTTCATCATAGCACCTTGCCCAGACTTAAATGTGACTTCACGGTGGTAATGACTACACAAAGTGGGGTGTATTCCGCTCTGAAGTACTAGTTGGTCCCCAGGGCTTGATAAATGCCTTCTCTCCAGCTTACTGGAGATTCATAGAACCAGAATCTGCATTTTGACAGGTCCTTATACAATGCAGAGCAAATTAAAATCTGAGACACACCTTGTTTGAGGTTCTTGGTTCAATCAGGAAGGGAAAAGTTTGATTTACTTGGTTTGGGGTGTAGTCCGAGCAATGTAATTTTATAGTCCCCCTAGGTGATGAAAATTCATAGCCAAGGTTAAGAACCACTGAACTAGAGCCAGAGTTCTTAACCTTGGCTCCACTTTAACATCCTCTGGAGAGCTATAAAAAAAATACCACAAGGACCAATCAATTTGTCAAAAATGGGTGACATTTTTAAAAATGCATAGCCTAGTGATTTTGATGTGCAGCCTAAGCAGAGAACAGAATGTATAGGAGACAAAGTGTGAGATATGGGGTGCTTTTGGGTTCAACAAGAATTTATAGCATTACTCAACAATATAGGCTTTTGGGTGTGTACTATGACTATATAACAGAAATTAGACACAGCTCACAAACTTGGTGAACAAGCTGGATAAGTTACTGCTCATCTCTGCCTCAGGTTCCTCATCTGTGGAATGTGGGACACTTGTAGGCCTCTATTTTTCCAAACCTACCTTAATAAGGGTTCTTAAATGCTTTAACTTCCTTCCTAGCCTACCACTCACCAGAGGTAGTGGAAAAGAAAGGTTTATAGGGCAAAGGAGAGTGTGGACCTGTTTAGAAATAGTTCTTCGGGGTGGTTCCTAGCTTCATTGTCAGGAGATCAGCATGTCAGTTCACACAAATCAGCAGGAGTAGCTTCATCCACTCAAAAACACCATTCACGAATCAGTAACAACAGTTCGATCCAGAGGAAGCCATGAGACTCTGCCAATCAGTCTTAGTCCACAGAAGCAGCAACAGGCTACCAGCAGAATATCATGAGAAGTTCCTTGGTGTGTTTCTCTCTTTGAAGTCATACAAAATGATGATCAGGGAGGAAGAAAGGTAAACCAATGCCACTGTGTCGTCCACTGTTTGTTGGGTTCTATTTATACTCTTTCCAAACATCACGTGTACTCTCAAGTGTCCACTCGGCAAAGCATCACATGCCCCCCCTTTCAGGCAGCTTTAAGAAAAACGCTTCCACTTGTCTGTTCTCAGCATCCTCCCACATGTCTGCTTCAGCAGAACTATTCTCTGAAGACACTTTCCAGAAAAACATTACATGACACAACTGAATCTTCAAAAATTTCCACTTCAGAAACTAAATGTACTTCAGGTGACCATGCAAACAATATGTGGGATAAAATTCCTGCTAATGCATCCAGCTGAGTGACTAGCAAGATTTGGGTATCTATATTCAACATGTCCACAGCCAGTTAGATAGGACATGAATATGTAACCAAGAAGTAATTAGTCCATGGTCTGGGTTTGTTGTCTTGTGTTAAAAACAGTGATTTTTTTGGTGTATTTCCAAATCAGAGGACACTATCATCTAGAATTTGAATTATGATGGAAATAATAGACCATATCTGTGAGAACTTGTTTTCTCCTATTCAAGCTGACATTTCTGAAACTGCTTTTCCCGGGATGCTTTGGGGAGTAAGACCCATCTGTCATGTGTAGCAACTAGTTAGCAGGGGCCTAGAGAATAATACTTTAGCTTGACCTGTTACACAATGCACTCTTTTTTATTTTATTTTGAGGACTTTCACAGAACAATGCAGCAGCTCTTTATATTGTAAAGATCATTGATGTTCATTTCAGAATAACACATAGGGAAATGACTTGTCTACATAGTCACGTGGTGACTTTAGAACATGTTTAAAAGCCCTGTGATTTGTGAGAGAAATGATATTTTCAACAACTAGAGAAAAGGGTGTCTAGGAAGTATCTGCCCCACCTCATAGTATGAATTCAGGGACATCTGGGTTCAGAACCAAATATTCTTTAAATCATAGTAACGTGATATTTTCCTTCATTTTGCAGTTTGACCTCGAGTTCATGCTCCTTATTATAGCTTGTCAGTTTGTTAAGGAGAATTTCTTAAAGACTATTTTTTTTCTCTCTGTTAACATGTTTTATAGGAAACTGAGAATCTATGTCACTGGTAGGACCTGCAGAAGTGGGCTTCCCTTTTCTTAGATGTGTGTTTACCTATCTGAAATGATCCTGGGAAGAAAATTTATCTTACAGTTAAACAAAATCAGGGCCAACTCTCTGCACCATAAGGTTTTTCTGAAATCACTTGGTTTTGGTTGTTGTTCATTTGCTTGTGTTTTCATTTTCTGCCATAGCCCATGTTCTGTAATTTGAGGAACCTTATGGACATCTGATGGATTTTTGTAATTCTTGAACATTTTATCAAGCTTTTCCAAACTTCTATTAATGCTAACATATCTAATGTTTTAGATCAAAAATTTTGTTGCATAGAGTTACTTGGTAATTATTGAAAAGATAAGGTAGTAGGCAGACAAGTTTGAGTAGAGTTAAGCATGTCTTTTCCAAAATGGAAGTCATAATCACACATAATCACACACTTGAAATGTGGCCCTTTTTTTTTATTATGATATGCTTCATATGGGTGGTGAGCACACATTGAATTTCTATAATTAAAAAATGTAAGGGAAGGGCGGCAAGGGGGGAGGATGGGGAGGGGAACACTCATAAAGAAGGGGAGGGGGAGGGGGATGTTTGCCCGGAAACCAGGAAAGGGAATAACTCGAAATGTATATAAGAAATATTCAAGTTAATAAAAAAATGTAAGATATTTCTATAAATGTTTTGTATTACATCCCAAAGCTGCATCCCCTCCTAGTTCCCCCTCCTAGAGTTCCTCTCCCACTCCCCCATTCTCCTCTAAGAGGGCAGCACCCTTGTATGCTGAGATTTTTCAAAATCTACTTTAATAAAGGTTCTTAAATGCTTTAACCTCCCTTACCATGCAAAAGAGGTAGTGGAAAGGAAAGGTTAATAGAGCCAAAGAGGATGTGGGCCTGTTTAGATATAGTTCTTTGGGGCAAATGCAATCTTTATTGTCAGCAGTTCAGTTCACATGAATCAGCAACAGAGGGACAATCCAGAAGAAACCCCAAGGCTCTACCAAGCGGCCCAAGTTCACAGAAGGAGCTAGAAGTCACCTAGAACACCACTAGAAGTTCTCTGGTGTGTTTGTCTCTATGAAGTCATGACAAATAATGACCAGCAAAGAATGGTAAAGCATATCACTCAGCATCAGCCACTGTCTGTTGGCTTATATTTATACCCTTTTTAAACATCATTTGTTCTTTCAATTGTCTGCTCTACTAAAACATCACATGTCCTTTTTTCCAGGCCGCCTCCACAAAATACCATGTGTATATTCTCAGCAAAACATCCTTCCATGTATCTGTTTCAGCAAAAATATCCTCTCCTAAGACAGTTTCCAGAAAAACACATGACACAACTGAATCTCCAAAGAAACAAGAAATTTTCACTCCAATCCCCTGACCCTGGGGCATCAAGTCTCTATAGGATTAAATGCATCTTCTCCCACTGAGGCCAGACATGGCAGCCCTCTGCTACATATGTGCTGGGGTCCTTGGACCAGCTTGTGTATGCTATTTGGTTGGTGACTTAGTCTTTTGGAGCTTCCAGGGGTCCAGGTTAGTGTACACTATATGTTTTCCTGTGGGGTTGCCATCCCATCTTCTTGAGGGCCTTCAAACCTTCCCCTAACTCTTCCATAGGTATCCTTAACCTCTATCTTATTTTTTTATGTGGGTATCTGCATCTGTCTCAGTCAACTGCTGTGTAGAGCCTCTCAGAGGGCTGCTGTGCTACACTCATATTTGCAAGCACAACATAGCATCATTAATAGTGTGAGGGATTGGTGCCTTCCCATGTCATGGATCTGGAAATAGGCTGAAACAAAAGTGTAATGTAGACTACTGTTGAAATGATACAATCTTAGACACAATGAATTAAATATAAAACTATAATTAGGGCTAGAGAGATGGCTCAGTGGTTAAGAGCACTCTCTGTTCTTTGAAAGGTCCTGAGTTCAAAACTATAATTAAAACAAATTATAGCTATACTTTCTTTTACTTTAGCTAAGAGTTTCTTAATGTTTGATTGGAACAGAAAGGAAGATCAGAGAGAATCAGAAACCTGTGCAGAGTGAATACTTTTAGAGAGAGAGAGGGATCTATTGAGGGTGGAGAGAAACAAAGAAACAGCTATAAAGAAGGTTCAGAATTTTGTACTATTTCTCATTTTGCTGCTTGTATATCTTATTTTGCCCCAGAGGCAAAGGTTCACATTGCAAATACAACCTAGTATTGATAAATATCCTGTACTTTTTAAATTATTTCTATTGTAATTAGAACTCAGCCACTACCAGAATATAGTTGACATCTCCAGCTGACAGGTAACCAGAAATCTCATAGCTCTCTGCTGGCTGCCATGATGTTCTGGCACTGAAAATAATGACTGTTGGGAACACATTTTCTCCTGAGGCCTTCTAGGAGGGGTTTCTTGGGCACAGTGAGGTTGCTGCTCTGATGTGATAAATGTTCTCTGGGTTGCTGAGTCAAGACTGGGAGCTTTAGGCCCACCTGGCACCCTCAGAACAGATATAAAGAGCAGACTTGGCTGTGTGGAAAGCCTGGCATAACACATCTTAGTTGGAATAAGTATTCTAGGGAATATTAGTGCCAGTTTTATGCATATTCCCTAGAACTCACTGGAACTGCTCTTGGGAACTGAGAGAGATTGAATCAGAAAACTCCCCAGGAATTCTGGAGATAACCTGGAGGGAAGGGAACTATTCCTTTCATCGGTCTGTGGCTAATGTTTAAAAAGTTTTAAATAATAATATTTTCCATGTCCTTTGCTAAAGCTTTAATTCTGAAAAGCAAGAACTATCAAATCAGCCATGATGATTAATTTTCTAGGATGTGGGAGTCTTATGGAGACACTATTTCAGGATATATTTATGAAGGATTTATCTGATGTGATCAGATTTGGATGGAGGACTGGGTAATGCAGATGACCTTAGCAGTGTGGGTAAGCATAATAAGTTCTTAGATGGTCTGACTAGAAGTCAACAGCAGGCAGAATCCTTCCATCTGACTCTTGTCTACTTGGTTGCTTGGAATGCTGCATCTTATTTCTTTGTTCTCAGCCTAGACTTATCCCATTGTCCTCTTAGTTCTCAAACCTTCATAATCAAAGCACTGGCTTCCCTGGATCTCCAGCTTACATATGGTATGTCACAAGACTTCTCAGCCTCTACAATTTCATAAGGTGGTGTTTTTGGTATGGTTTCCTCATGTGGTAAGATTGAACTTCCTTCTAGCTTGGTTGTCTCAAGGGACCTGGACCTCTTATATCATTGATGGAATACTATAAGCAAATTTAGAAGTTGCCACATTCTTTGACATTAGTCTCTTCAACCTGTTCATGTAAGAAACAACCACTGACATCGAGGCCCTGCCAACTATACTTTGGATTTAACATGAACATGATTTTGTTGGGTGTGCTGCCATTTCTCCAATATCTAAGTATTCACTCCTGTGTCATGGATTTTTTTCCTATTGAACATAAATATTTCCTTCATGGATTGATGTTAGATAAGGTCATTCTGTGTTCTAGTCTGTAACATTAATAAAAAAAACCAGACAAAATAATGACACTGTGACTAATAGGAATGACTACTGCCTTTTTTTTTTTACTAATTACAACAAAATCTCATTTCATTCCTTCTGCTTTCTAGAAGAAAAATTATTAAGATATCAAATCATAAAATTACTTCTCCTTCCTGATAGCAACTATTCCAGGACAAAACCCTACTGTTTCAAATCCCCCCAAATTATCTACTATAAACCCCATGGTATAAGAAATCCTTTCTCATACACTTTCATTGAGATGCTTAGAGTTCCTTGTGGGGCACAGTGTTCCTCCTGTAGTAGCCAACAAATCCAAATGCCTTCCATAACCATGGGTGCAGTCTTGGTGACTTTGTCTATGGGATACAGACAACCAAATTGACATGATTTTTTTCTCACTGCATTCTATTGTTTGAGGCAAGTTATAAAGCTATCCATGCTCAATGGAAGAGGGAAAAAACTGCCCTTGGATAAGTGCAACAGAGGAAAGGCTTATTGATGATAGTAGAGTTACTCAAACAATCTATACAGATTTTAATTTAAAAATGTATGTTCAACACCATTTCTGGTCACTTGCTTAGGTCATATTTTATGACTGGGCCTTTCTCAAGAAATGAAGAGATTTTGCTTCTCTCTACATCCTCAGAAGGGTGGTTTCTGTGCTTATGTTCTTAAATATAGCAGGGCTGCTGCATTTTGCTTTCATTGAATGTTCTCACAGGATCTCTGCTCTTTCCTGTCTTCTGATGATTACTTCCTGCTTTGAAGTGGGTCTTCTTGATGGTTACTTCTGAAACTGGAGACAAATGATTTTGCTGGGTGTGCTGCCATTTCTCCATCCTAACCTATAAAAGTATCACTAGGACCAACAAGGGCCTCTTTCCATGTGTACCTTTAGTTGTCTCAGGAGCAAGTAACTGCCAGACTGTCATGGGCAAGACACTTGGACACAGTCATTACTGTGCCCCAGAATCTGACCATGTAGTGTTTAAGAGCTCAGACATTCACATGTCTCTGTCTCAGGAGAGATAGGTCTGTGTTCTTGCTTCTATGCACAATGAATGAGTGACTTATTGCCTTGATAGTTATAGCAACCAGATAGATGACAGATGATGGATAGGTAGATATGTAAATAGGTATATGAATATATAGATATATAGATAAATGATAGAGAGCATATTAAGTATGGATAACTGTGTAAGAGAGTTGGGATCTTTTTTGTTCCTTTTTTGCTTCTGAATTTATTTTTTCCCCACAGTGAATGTGTACTACTTTTGTAATATAACAAAACTGAATAAATAAAGTTTAATTACAAACAAGAAGGCACTATGATCAGAGTAGTCTACTGATTAAGGTATTTGGAGGCCTTTCCTCTGAGGTTGAGGTTTGTTATTACTTTCAATATAACTTGGCCATCAACCATTTAGAACATGGGGTGAAATGAGAGAGTGGAAATGCCTATGGGGTTTGTTGTTTTCAAGAGAGGGTTTCTATGTAACACTGGTCATCCTGGCACTTACTCCGTAGACAAGGATAGCCTCAAACTCAGAGGTTCACTTGTCTCTGCCTCCCAAGTGCTGGGGTTAAAGGTGTTTGCCCTCACTACCCCGATGCCTGTAAGTTTTTCAGTACCTTTAAGACACACGATGCTAGCAGGTCCTAGTAAAGGAACCGGTGAGGTCTGAACAGCACATAGACGCAAGTGCAAGTCAGGGGATAAATTAGTAGAATAATTAACTTAGTTAGGGAGCAACTTGGGGAATGAACTGAATTTCTTGGCAGGGAGTGAATGCACAGACTATCCTCCAAGGCCTCAGAAAATGGCATCAGAGGACTCACTGTGGCCGCAAGATGGAGATGATGTCATCTTAGAATATGACCCTTCAGGGACTTGGCTTTGAACAGAGCTCTAACAAGTCCCGATGTAGAGTTCTTCAAGTAAGAGATCATCTGCTTTTAAGGATGGGTACGTTTTCCCTCTACCCAGTGGAATGAGAAGCCAGGAGGGATAAATATGTGCCCTTAAACATAATAAAGGGTGTCAGCTTGGGCATTTTTTTCTGATGCCTATTATTTTAAGTATTTCTTTGCACATTAACTTTTTCACCTACGTATAAAAAGAATGAACGAAGCACTTGGAGATTGTATAGTTTAGAACATGCATAAGCACCTCAATATGCATCCTACTGGGCTGTGCACATTTTCACACATTACAAACCACTTACAGGAACAGTAACATCAAGAACCAGTCATTGAGCACACCTCCTGTGTCCCAGATGTTATCCTCTGTCCATGTGCTTTTCAGACCAAACTTACTGCCTCTTACTGTAGAGATGAGGTAACTGGCAGAAAGGTTAAGTAACTTGCCTGAGGCCATCTAGCATGAAACCATTCGAGGTGATGGAATGCAGTATAAAATCTCTTGCCTTCAGTCCCGAGATATTTCCATTAGCTTTGCAGAAGCCTCTTCAATTTTGATCACCAAACATGCTCTTTTGTTCTGAGAAAATGATTTTTTTTCCTGTTTTTCATTTTGACTTTATGTGTGAGAGTCAATCTTTAGTACGGATGTGGTTTAAAAAAAAAAAGACTCCGATAGATTCTGCCTACAATGTCCCTCATCTGACATTTATCTATTAAATATCTGGCCTAGTGCAAACATATGCAATGATTCTCACTTACAGTGTTTTACTACATATTAAATTTTCTCTTCTTGTTCCTTGTGGGCAAAACTGTAAGAGCACATCCACAGCAGCCTGCTAACAAGAGCAAAACCTGTGGGCGATGTGAAGAGTCATGCGAGCATTCTGTATTAAGCTGACATTTTCCCCTGGAATTTTTCTCCGTGAATGATGCAATTTGAAATAAATCCCCCCTAGTGAACACCCAAGGATTCTCAGTAGAGAGTTATAGAAAGGATGAAAACAGACCCCGAGGAAGAAGCAAGAGAATTGAACACGCTCGGCTTCAGGACAAGAAGATCTTGGGGAAGTAACTCCATCAGTACGTGTGCGGTTGTGAGGGATCAGACCAAAGGCACCTATTCTGATTCTATACAAGGACAATTGTGAGTGAGACTGTGTATATATTTGGGTCATGCCAACATACCTTAGTTACAAAGAACACTGTAAGACTACCCTATCCCTCCATAGTACATTCCTTAATAATGGCAGTAGCTACACTCTAAAGGGAATACATCTATATTTATAATTATCTATGTTATTGTTAACTATTGAAAATTTCTTTGGTTTCTGATTTAGCAGTAATAACAGATAGCACTAAACACCTCCACCATCAGGTATTGTGTTTGTAAATACCACACCTGCAGCATTGATTTAATCTTCACAATATTTCTGTAAGGTGGAAGTTAACATTATTGGTTCACATACTGGGCTGGGCACTGGTTTTCTCACATAAGAGAGTTTGGTGGTCGTGAGTACCAAATGGAAGCTCCAACTGTTATGTGTTCTTCTATGCCTAGGACAATTTCCTAACAGGTAAGCTTGGCCATCTGAAAATGCCAAGACAGCCCTTATTCAGGAACATACACCACTGTACATAAACCACTGAGTCTCTGAGAAGAAACTTAGCCAGCCGTCAGTATGACATGACGGTGTTCTCATATAATAGACTGGGTTGTTCCAACAAGCCTTAGTTACAAAGAGCACTGTAAGACCTCCCTATTCATCCATCGGATGTACCTTAACAATGGCAGTAGCTATACGCAAAGGCACTGAGAGGCAATTGAGTCAAAGTAGGGTTTTGTTTATAGATTTCAATGATTTTTCAGACTTGACACTGTAAGAATCGTCCAGAAAATATTGAAAGGTACAGATTCCTGGGAAAAATGCTCTTGAACTTCTGATCCAATGGGTTTGTTAAACAGATACTATTCTGTTGTAATAATTGATCACCATTTCGTGTGGGGACCACCAATTTAGTCATAACCATCCATTAGTCATTTACATGTGAGAATGAGTTCTCAAGATTACAGAACTAAACTCAATACTGGGCTTTTGGCTTCTTCTTTCCCTGCCTTTAATTCTGTCATTGCTCAGTGTTGGTTCTCTGTGTTTGAGTCTTTATAAAGAAACAAAAATAGAATGGTATTATTAAGTGGCTTCCTCGGTTTCCAAGGCAATAGTCATAGAATATGTGCCCTCTTACTCTCCTTCACTGTTCGTTTTTATCCCAGCTCTTCACGTTTTATCATTATTAGTTCAGGCCCACGATTGATCACAGACACAGGCAGAGTATACAACCACCCAGGTAATTAGGAAAGCTTACTAAATAAAAGCTACAGTTTTAGTACTTCATTACGAGGTGGATTTGTGATCGTCATGGAATAATGGATAGATGTTTTTTTCTTTAATGGTTTGGGGGTGACATGAAGAAAAATAAGGAAAAAGTCAGAGAAGTAACTTTGGCTAGAGATCCAACCTGATGTCTCCATGATAGTGGCAAAAGAAATACTTCTCAGTTGACCCAGCATTTTCAGTCCCAATTCTATGTAGAAGGCACATACTGCTAAGTGACAGATTCGGATTACACTAGGAAAAAATATGTCAAGTCAAGGTAAAAGAAAGAAAGAGCCCATCCAATGAGCCACAACCATATGTGAATCTGAAAGCCACCTCAGCCCCACTCTCAGCCTCAGGACTCCATACTCTATTTCTAGTTTTCTGGTTTAAATTCAGGCTAAGTGTCTGTGCATTTGAAGGAAGACTCACTGGATGCCTCCACATTGGCTACCTCAGTTTTGAAGGCTCAACCAGCCTGGACCATGGGACTCAGAGCCTATGTAGAGCTTGCAGTCCAGGTTCAATTCAGTCAGGATTCCTGAATGGCACATTTTTGTGCACAGCCTCTGTCACCATCCTGTAGTTGTGTCCATCAGTGATACTCTTTGTCAGCTACCTTCCATGAGAGGGCATGACCTGGAGAAGATTATCACTGAGGAGCCTGGAAAGGCTAAGGCTGCCCTGTGTGGCACAACCTGAGTATGGAAGACTATCTGGGGACAAAGACGTCCCCTGTCTGCCAGCAAGGGTGAGTGAAGTATCTTGCCTGCTTATAGCATCATTCTTTCTCTGAGACATAGGAAAAATGAAGAAAACGGGAGGGTAGTCAATCATGAACTGAATTAAGTGGCTCATTGCAGAATTTAGGGTGCCTTTAAAATGATGTTTTAAACACTTGTTTTACAAACACAAGATTCTAAATGAAAAAGCTGTACCTTCTTGCTCAGGGCATTTCTTTACAACAGGTTTTATCCCTAAGAGCCCTTCTTTGACTTAGCCAGGGAAACACTGAGTTTCTTCATAGCATCTTCTTTTGCTTCTGTTCCCCTTGGTGTTGCTGTACATCACTGCCTCTCACAGCCCGACATCTTCCTTTTATGGGCTGCTATGACTTAATCTCTGTCTGGTTAGTTTTGCTATTATCACTTCAGCTTATCTGGGGTGATCCCAGGATCCCAGCATGCTGTAGTTTGATGAAAGGAAGGTCTATTAGGAGACACTAGTTATAGCAGTAGGAGAGAGTAAACACACACACACACACACACACACACACACACACACACACACACACACACGCACCATAAAGTTGTAATAATAATATTAAGCTAATGAGAACCCACCAAGAAAGTGATTGGTGCAAAGGTTCATTTGCCCAAGGAAGCTGTTCAGGAGAAGGATATACCATTTGATCTCCATTCTGTCTTTCATTCGGGGATTCCTCTAAGGAAATGCTTGAGGAGGCTCCCATCCTGGACCTCTTTAATATCCACTATTGCCCTTGAAAATGAGAACTGTATTCCACAGAGATGGGAAAATTAAATTTCACAGGGTAAGTAACTGACCCATGGCCGACATGTAAGTACCAGTGGAACTTGAATCTGCCCTTCCTGACTCTGAAACACCCTCGTGAACCTTCCCGATTATTTTGAAAGGACTGTTCTACGGTGGAAGGGAAGAACTGATACATATTGAATTTCTCCTTGATATCATAACCTATTTAGTTATTTTTCTACAAAGCAGTGCCATCTGGTAAGAGCCGTCTCTACTTACCTCTACGTTAGGACTCCAAGGTAGTGAGAATTTACTTCGCTTTTTTGTTGTTATATGGGGCCATTGAACACGTTAAGTTTGACTGTGGTCTGATAACTGGCTTTCTTATCTTACCGTACTTTCCAAAGAAATAATAAAAAAATCATCTACAAAATCACTTTGTATATCAATTTGTTTTCATTTCTGTCTTGATTTCTTCACGGTTTCTTTGATATCCCTGTTACTCCCTGTTGGAATAGGAAATATCTATTCTGTACTATTGTGCATAAGAAGTAATAATTTTCCTTTTGATTTTACAGGGATTCACAGCTGTGAAGAGTGCTTTGAGTCCTAGAAAACTTAGCTTCTGAATGGTTTGGGGCCATTAAGAGTACGGGGATTCTTGAAGTTAGCTTAGTGCATTTTGCACTATAATCTGGCCACAGTCCTATGGGTTATAGGAGTGGAAGATTATGTTTTGAAATTTAAATGTTCCCTGAAGGTTCTGTTTTACACATTTGCTTCCCAGCTTGTGGCACCATTTTGAAGGTGGAAGTCCAGTCTGGCTGACAGAAGTCAGCCTTTAGGGGAAGGGACCTGAAGGCTAGACTCACCACTGATAGGGTTTTCAGTCTGGGCTTCTTGGTTTGGATCATGTGACCAAGTCACTGCCAGAAGCTCCCACTGTCATAAATAAACCCTTCCCATCTAGCCTTCCGTGCTAGTGTGGACCAACATTTCTGCAACCATAAGACAAAAGATATTCCCTTGAGTTGCTTTTGTTAAGTAGTTTGACATAATGAATAAAATAATGAACACGAAGAAAATACAAAGAGGCTGTTGGTGGTCGAGCAGACAGAGTTCCTATTTTTTGGCAAGTTACTCACACACATGCCAGAACCTTCTTACGGTGCAATGATTATGAGACGACTGTACAGAGGCTTTGGGCTAAGGACTTGCCCACCTACTCCTGCCATGATCGAGCACAGTACTCTGAAACTAGCACGTTCAAACTCACCTGACATTCAAGCTCATTGTAAAGGCATGTCTGTCTGAGCAACTGGTCAGACCAATTTTACATTAGTTTTCTTATTCAATTTATAACAGCTAAAAATGGAGAACTATGATATATACATATACATACACACACACACACACACACACACACACACACACACACACATATATATATATATATATATATATATATATATATATATATATATATATATGTTCTCATAACTCTGAGAATGTTAGGGGTAGGATTTTCCGGGACTGATTTTATGTATAAAAGGTGGAGACTCAAAGCTTGGGAATTTGGTCTACTGTAAGACTGCAGACCATTGGATGTTTACCAATGATGTGTTAGTTGATCTCTGAGAAGGCTGGTCAGAGTCTGGCAAGAGCAGAACTGATTGCCCTTCTCTTTGGGACTCATTCACCTCCCTCCCTTAAACACTGTGTCTCTAAGTGTTTCTTACAATCTATTTTGAGCGGGTAGAATTGGAGGCAGTGAATAATCAATCTGTTGTCCTCAGTTTCCACACTTAAAATCAGGATGATAATAATCGAGCATAAAATGACATATAAGCCCCACCCCACACCTCACTAAGAGAGACCAATCTAAGAGCTTCATGCATGTAAGCTACGGCCCTAGCTCATGGCATGTATTACTAAAGTTCAGTCAAGGGTCCTCCTCTCTCTGCTTTAATCAAATGAAACACACACTTCTATTTTATTTCCTTGGATAGTTTGTAAATGATCGGTCTCATATTTAATATAACTTTGATATAATGTAATGTACATAATTATTAATCAACATATATTATTGGTAGAATATAATATTTAATATACTATCTAGCAACATTATATAAATATCCTCAGAAGCAGCTTTAAAAGCCCTGTGCTTTCAGGCTATAGAAGTACTGGGTCATAAGCGCCTTGATCCTCCTCTCTCAGTCACTGGCACTGACAGCCGAATGCTGAGCTTCCTTGAGATGAAGGTGCCATTGCTCTAGCATCACCTTCAAAAAGCAACAGTGACTTCATCTTAGGTTTTTGTGATTTATTCCCACAATTACTTGTACTTAGTTCAATGCCAGACCAATACTTGGACTGATGAATTATAATATGGACTTCATTTTATTGAAATGTCACATATTCTAATGTCCTGATTTTTTTTCTTGGCAGACAGTAGCATCATGCTCAGTTTTATGTGTTAACCTTGTTAGGTTTTAGGTTCCAGTTACTCAATTTAATGTTAGTCCATAGGTGGCTGTGAATGTAACTTGGAGATACGACTACTGTCTATAAAAAGCAATATCTTTGATGATGATTTAAATGGACCCCACCAAATCAAGTGGTATGACTTAAGAGTAAAGCTGAATTTCCATTGGGAAAGAAAAATTGTCCTACAAAGTAGCTTGAGCTTCTGGTTGAGAATTTCTCTCTTCTGACCTGTCCAAGGAGTTCAGGATTGCTAGTCCCTATGATAACCATGCAAGTATATTTCAATATATGCAGATGGGGCTGGAGAGCTAGCCCAGCAGTAAGAATAGATGTTGCTCTTGCAAAGGACTGATATTAGGTTTCCAGTACCCATATGGTATTTTATAGCCATGCTCAACTCTAGTTCCAGGGCATCCACTGACCTCTTCTGACCTCCGCAGACTATGCAGGCAAAATACTTACACATACAAAATAAATCTAAAATTCATTTTAAAATATGCAGAGATATTATGTAATGTTATATATCTCTATATCTCTAATATAAAGCTATGGATATAGATAAATATAGATGAGATATAGAAATTGATTTTTTATTTTGTGATAGAATTCTGAATGATACAGAATTTGGTGTTAAGAGTTGTTCTAGAGAAAGACTAAAGGAGTTGAGTCTGGTTTTCTCCAAAGGGGCTATTGATGCTTTTAATATGGGTAGAAAAGGGAGTAGAAGTTATGGGGACATATAAAACGCTGTCATTAGATATCCTCAATAAATATATATGAAAGCAAAGTTCTGTGACACCATATATTTGATGTTTTATGATGTTTCAACCGCACTTCAGTACAGAATGAGATTGACTGGTTTTACTGTATTAGAAAAAGTGAGAAAAGCAAGGATTATCTCTGTTTAATGACCTCACATCTGTTTAAAGGGTCTGAAACCAGGTTGCTATTACCAACTACCAAGAGAAAGTATTTAATATAGAGCGTTTTGGAAGCTCAGAAGCTAAGATGTCAACAGATTTTGTGTTTGGTGAGGGATCATTTCATAATTCATAAACAATCATATTCCCCAGTGTTCTCAAAGAGTGGAAAGGGAAAGAAGACTTTCTAGAATATTTATAAATAATAACACAAATCCATTCACAACAGCGTTGTCTTCATGACTTAGCTACCTGACCAGGGCAGATTATAGAAAAGGGTTTACAGTTTCACAGGGTTGGAGTCCATGATGGAGACATAAAGGCATGGAAACCAGCTGGACCAGTGGCTGAGAACTCACATCTGGATCTACAAACAGGAAGCAGAAGGATCACTGGAGCTGGCAGGAGACATTTGAAACCTCAATACTTTGAATGACTCATCTCCCCCAACACTTCCAAACCTCTTAATCCTTCCCAAACAATTAAATCAAGTGTTCAAACATCTGAAGATATGGAAGCAAGATACTCTTTGGACATACATACATTTCCAAATGCACCTGCAGATACCAAGTCCTTAGGGTCTGCCAAGTCTTATTTACCAGAGGAAACAGAACCATTTTCCCATTCTGAAGAGGTAGATATAATTTGAAGAATAAGTAAAGATTTCTCCAATGCAGTTGCCCATCAAGCCTCTATCAGTTCTCTTCCCAATAGTCAATATACTCATCTTTTCTTCCAAATTATAACTAGACCCAAGTTCTGGAAGGCCAAATAAATATTGTGACCCATCATGAAGATGCACACTATATACCAAAGGAGTGTATTTTATATTAGTTATACAGACAACAAAGAAATCAATTTATGAGACTAGAGACCAGGTCAATTGGACACAAAGTTGGGTAAGTCCAAATTTATTGACATTGACCCACTAAACAAAATGCCTGTATTATTTTGGCTTAAGAATTTAGATAGGTTGCTTGCAGTTTATTGGTGGTTGAAACATGGGTGCCTTTTTCATTCAACGTTAGGAATTGAAATTCCAGTACCACATTGGCACATTAAAGAATGTGCGCATCATAAGACTTAGAGTGACTGAGCAGATCTATCCCACAAGACCTGCTCCTTCACCTTAGGAGGATCTAGAGGATATAACTTGCACTGTGACTGTGAGAAATAAATTTGTGAGGACAGGTTTAGTATCCTTTGAAAGAGCTGTGTGGTCACTTTTCTCTGTAGGTTAGAAATTACAGTGAGAACCACTGCAATAATAGAGCACTAAGTAATCAGTATCACTCATCATAGGACTCTGTGAGTCAGATGAAATTTCAGCTACCAAAGTAGTAATCGATAGTGTTAAGAGATGCTCTGAGGGATTTATCAGCCTTTTGCTAATCAGGATCAACTATCTCAGTTACCATAGTAACCCCCTTACTTTCCTATTGATTTAGAGGCATACGGAACTCAAAGTGGCCACATGGAAGTCTCGACTTCTAGTTCAATGGAGTAATTGGTATTCCTCATCAGAAATGAAGGCATTTAGAACAACAGAGAATAAGGTCCTGAGGCTGGGGACTGGAATAAAAACGTTGTTAGTGAATCATTAGAAGTAATAGTAATTGATCATTTTGCCACATGTGTCCTAGATCCATGCATAACATGAAATGGAACTATATACTAACTACTGATTCTGAACATATAGATCCTGTTGAATGTTATTTGTTTGGTCCTGAAAGACATGATGGCCTAACTGGCATTGCGATTGAATCTTCAAATAGCCATTCTACCCGTTGGCCACTCCAGCTGCTGCCTCGGAATAATGGAGAACAGAGTATAACACATTCTATGACCCCAGGACCATTGACACACTTACTTAGTCAGATGTCAGTCTATGGCCCAAAGCAAGGCTGTGTTCAATGTTACTATGGGAGTCCATAGTTACTGTAAGGCTATGGAGGGCAGCTCTGCAGAAGCATTGCATGGAGGAAAGACAGAACCCTATCAAAACAAACGTGTATTCTAATCAAAGCTAAATGCCTTCCACAATGACGTGGTCTGTTATAGTCAACCTGCTAGTGATTATCTCTCTGATAGCCATGGGACTGTGCCATAAAGAGGACTCTGCTTTAGCTCCTAACAGATTGGGTATTCAATGGAAGCTTAGCCTTAGTCAGAAGAGTCATATTGCTATGTCAATACACAGCCTTTATTTCTGCTGCCATGACTATTTCCTTCAGGAATAAATTTGAAAGCAGTAGCTAAGAGATGAAGCTGATTGGCATCCACGGTGTAGGTCAACCTATCTCTAACTCCCTCATCTGTACCAATTTGAATCAACATTCGTATTTGACACAAATAGCTCCATAGGTTTTGTCTATTTAGACATGCTAATCTACCTACTCTTCCTTAGATATCCCTCTTACTGGTTTGCCAATGCTGTTTATTTTAATTCAACAAAGCCAACTGTCAATTAATTGCAGGAAACTCTATGTGAGGTTAGGGACACAAGTTTGTGGAGGAAAAGTTGACAAGAGTATGATAACTATGACAACCTCTTTGTACTCAATATAATACATCATCTACTGTGTCCACCACTCTCCTTAAACAGCTGAAATTCAATATGTCTGATGATAGTAAGTTTGTGACACCTGTCTCGGGTCATAGAAACATTGATTGGCCTATGGTTAAATGTTAAGTCTCTGCAAAAACCAGGAGCAACCTGAATGCTGCTTATCAGAAAAGGAGTAGCTTTTTGTTTGTTTTTACAAGAAATAGTAGGACTTTTCCCAAACTTAAAGGCTTGTACTGTGCGATCAGCATGTTATTAGTGTAATGGACCAGTGCCATGTCTTATGGAAGGAAATGAAATCAAGTCCTTCATAGAGGGAATTATGATTTAGGGGTGGGTAACTGATATATGCCTGAGATATTGCTTATGTTACAGCTGAATTCTAATTGCTTCTGATAATATTTATTGATGAGGTTTTAATTTTAAAACTTTTTATATATGTGTGTTTTACCTGAATATCTGTTTGTGCACCCCCAAGGAGGCTGGAAACAAATGTTGGATCCCTGGAACTGAATTACAGATGCTTCTGAGCCATCATGTACCTGGGTCTTCTGGTAGAGCAGCCAGTGCACTTCACTGACGAACCATCTCTGCAGTCCAAAATGAATATTTAAAACAAAACAAAACTGAACAAAAAAACCCCAGTTCAACAGATGAATATGAGGGAGATATTGGCTTTCTCAAGCAATGAAACCTCCTTAGAATAACATCTGTAATTGGAGTCACCATCTGGATAAGTTAGCAGTAACATGCTATTATTCTTTGAGATCCATCTGTCTTTTGTGCAGGCTAAATTGGAGAGTTGGTGGGGGGTGGGATGGGAACCATCACCCCCACATTTCCAAGTCCTTTCCATTACAATCTCCATACCCCCTCTAGGAATGCAGCAACACATTGCCTCAGCATTTTCCTAGATAGGAAGCACTATTAGAAGGTTCCACCAGGGCTTTCCTATCATGGTTTCTTTACTGCACAGAACATGGAGTCAGCATGTGCATTCTGCTAATTGCTCAGTGTATTTGCTATTATTTTGCCTTATGACTGAGGCAACAACCACAGGAGGGGTTCAGAAATCCATAGAAGCTACTGAGTTATGAATCTGAGCTAAAACTCCAATGATTATCTGACTTCCACAGGTCCCTATTGGGCCTCCTACAGTAATGCTTTTGAGTTTTCTGAGACAGTGTAGTAGTATTAAAAAAGTGTATTTTCCTTTTGCCAGAGACTAGTCATCTAGGTAAAAGATCATAGGTCTCTTTGGAGAAAGCTTTAAGAAAGACTAAATGTTTGAAGAAGTAGCAAAACCCTCTTAAGGACTTGCTCTATCCCTTATTCAAGGGGTTCTGGATCTGTAAACTTGATCGAGCCAGAGGATTAAGTAAAAGGCCCTGACTCTGTCTTGGCTTGCTAAAGCTGCCATAACAAAATAATACAGTAATGACCTAAACAATAGACATTAGAAGTCTAAGATCAGCATGCTGACAGACCTGACTTCTTCTAAGGTATCTGTCCTAGTTCTTTAGATGGCTAGTCTGTTAGTCAGCTTTTCTTTACCCTGTTAAAATAAAATAAAAAGTCAACAAAGAATGAAGGACTTCCTTTGGCTTTCATTTCAGAGACTTCAGTCTCTTGCTCATTTGATATCTTTGTCTCTGTGCCTGTGGCAAGGTGTCTGACTTAGGGTTTTACTGCTGTGAACAGACACCATGACCAATGCAAGTCCTATTAGGGACAACAATTAATTGGGTCTGGCTTACAAGTTCAGAGGTTCAGTCCATTATCATCAAGGTGGGAGCATAGCAGCATCCAGGCAGGCATGGTGCAGGCAGAGCTGAGAGGTCTGTATCTTCATCTGAAGGCTGCAGGCAGAATATTAGTTTCCAGGCAGCTAGGATAAGGGTCTTAAAGACCTTACCCACAGTGACACACCTATCCCAACAGGGCCACACCTTCTAATAGTGCCACTCCCTGGGCTGAGCATATACAAACTATCATATAGGCAAAATATCATAACATTAGAAATGGTCTAGTAGGGGAGGCTGCTTACCTCCTTGGATAGAAGGAAAGGTAGAGGGAGAGGTAGAGGGAGAGGGAGAGGGGGGAGGAGAGGAGAGGGAGAGGGAGAGGGAGAGGGAGAGGGGAGAGGGAGAGGAGAGGGAGGGAGAGGGAGAGGGGAGAGGGAGAGGGAGAGGGAGAGGAGGGAGAGGGAGGATCAATCTATCGATGTTCTCAGAGCTCTCTATGATCCAAACATCTTGAGAAAACTCTACCTCAGTACTACAGCATTGGGATCAAGTGTTGGGTTAAATTTCAAACCCAAACCATCTATATTCCTGCTGTGTCCTTGCATGGACTTCTCTATGTACTCATCCATCCCTGATGTCTTTCTTCTTGTAAGCACACAGTCATATTGATTTAAGGTTTCACTCCTTAGAGCTCAAACAATATAACCATATTGAGGATCTGAACTTCATATGTGTTTAGGTGATGTAATTTATACTGTAATGCTCTATTTTGATAATTCAATTTGGAGTCTTTTGACTTGACCAAGAACTTTTCCACTTACACAGATTCAGAAAGAATTTGGAATAATTTCCCCCTATTCCTTTTATAAGGACAACACAGTCTATTAGCCAATATGACACAGCTCTGTGAAACAGACATTGCCATAATCTCTGAATCAGATGATGAAAAGCTCCATTCAGGCAGTACTATAAGTAACCCAGACCATTATAGAATGGAATTTTGATTCACTCTGTGTCTTAATCACTTTCTATTGTTGTTATTAAATACCCTGACAAGAGGAATTCAAAGGAGATAGAGTTTATTTTTGGCTTGCAGTTATAGGATATAATCAAGATTATCATGGTGGGGATGCCATGGCAGTAGGGACTTTAGGGAAACAATACCATTGTCTTCATATTCAGGAAGCAGAGAATAATGAATAAAGTGCTCATATCACTTTATTATTTTTATACAGCTCAGTATTCCAGACTAAGAGTTGAGGTGCTTACAGTGGGTCAAGGTCTTCCTATTTCAGTTACCCTAAGCAAGGTAAGTCACCATAGGCATGCTTAAGGGTCTGTCCCTCAGATGACTATACCTCTCATCAAGTTGACAGTTGAGATTAATCATTGCACACTACCTATCAAGGAAGAGACTGTGATGATCTGAACTGAGTACTGGGGGCAAGAGAAATTTGGAAAGGACTGTGAAAAAACTAACTTATAACTATCAGTAATGATAACCTCCCAGCTTCAGAGACCATGTTTATAATTGTTCCTAATATTCCTTAATTTTTAAGAATATATTTATGTTTGAATATGTTTATGTGTGTAGTAGAATAGTTTTGTCCCCTTATCTAATATAAATCATATTAATAATAGTTCATTCGTTTTCAGTACTTAAGTTGCAAGATATCAGAGAATACAGGAAAAATAGCTGAAGGTTTGCATCTTCTTTTGGAGAGTGACTTTATTGGGTGTTGTATATAGCGTAGCTATGCACCTCTAGCTGGAAATGTACTTTACTTTTGTTATCATAGAGTAAGAAACTATGTATTGGTACTGACTTGACAAGGAATGGGTTGTTAGCTATGTGTCTCCTAGGCTAGATTACTGTTAGGAATTATTTACTTGGACACCAACTTCGATGTTACGGTGAAACTATTTTCTAGATGGCATTAACATTTACACTCTGGTTATAACCTTAGCATTCTGAAGAAGTAGAGGCAGGCAGATCTCTGTGAGTTCTAGGCCATGCCAGGTCTACAGAGTGAGAGACGCTTCCTCGAAATAAACAGCAACAGCAAAACCAGCAAAGAAATAAATACAGAGTAAAAAACTGATAGATTTATGCTCAGCTGGTTTTAAATAAGGGATATCATTTCTAATAATATGGGTATGCCTATGCATGTATCTGAAGGATCTCAAGAAAAAAACTCAGTTTTAATATTACTGCAACTATGTAGCAAAATTGATTTCTCTTGAAGCTGGCTGATTATCATCACTGATAGTTATAAGTACCTCGTCCCACAGTTCATTCCAAATTTCCCTTGCCTTCAGAAAGTAACGTGCAGGCCTAATCTCCACTATCAATTTGACAAGAGGGGCAACCATCACAGAGACAGGCCTGAGCATTTCTTATTAACTCCTCACTTCCCAGCTCCACCAATGGTTGGAACTGGAAAATATCATCCTGAGTGAGATAACCCAATCACAGAAAAACACACATGGTATGCACTCATTGATAAGTGGCTATTAGCCCAAATGCTTGAATTACCCTAGATGCCTAGAACAAATGAAACTCAAGACGGATGATCAAAATGTGAATGCTTCACTCCTTCTTTAAAAGGGGAACAAGAATACCTTTGGCAGGGAATAGAGAGGCAAAGATTAAAACAGACACAGAAGGAACACCCATTCAGAGCCTGCCCCACATGTGGCCCATACATACACAGCCATCCAATTAGACAAGATGGATGAAGCAAAGAAGTGCAGGCCGACAGGAACCGGATGTAGATCGCTCCTGAGAGACACAGCCAGAATATGGCAAATACATAGGCGAATACCAGCAACAAACCACTGAACTGAGAACGGGACCCCCGTTGAAGGAATCAGAGAAAGAACTGGAAGAGCTTGAAGGGGCTCGAGACCCCATATGTACAACAATGCCAAGCAACCAGAGCTTCCAGGGACTAAGCCACTACCTAAAGACTATACATGGACTGACCCTGGACTCTGACCTCTTAGGTAGCAATGAATATCCTAGTAAGAGCACCAGTGGAAGGGGAAGCCCTGGGTCCTTCTAAGACTGAACCCCCAGTGAACTAGATTGTTGGGGGGAGGGCGGCAAGAGGGGGAGGATGGGGAGGGGAACACCCATAAAGAAGGGGAGGGGGAGGGATTAGGGGGATGTTTGCCCGGAAACCGGGAAGGGGAATAACACTCGAAATGTATATAAGAAATACTCAAGTTAATTAAAAAAAAAGATAAGCTCGTTCCTTGAAAAATTATATATAGTATATATTAATAGTTCACATTTTCTATAGATGCATGCTGTACATATAGGCATATGGATTTACTATAATAACTCATAGGACCTAGGAAACTGCTCATGTTTAGTATTACAGTTCATTATAAGGGATACAATTAGATGGTCTAATGGTGCACAGGGTGAGGTCTGAAAGGATCTTAAGCACAGGAGTTTTCTCCTTAATACTCTCCAGGTGCTCCACTCTGCTCACCCCATGGAAAGCTCCCTGAGCCACCTGTTCATGAAATTTTAATAACCCAACTTCCAGTCTTACTCCCCTCCCTAGGACCAGACTGGTACAAAGAGCTCCTGCCTCTAAGTGGCACTCGGTCTTTCTGGTAATCAGTTCCCATGCTGAAACTATCCGGAGCTCCCCCACCGCCCCTGTCACCTCATTGGAATAGATTCCAGTGGCTGGAGAGCTTTCTGAAGGGGTCCATTGTGATGAAGCAAAGACATACTAATCATCCAGGGGATTCCAAGGGTCTCAAGAATTTTTATGCCAGGAACCCGAGGCTAAACCATTTATGTATATATTTATATATTTATCACTCTGAAGTATAACAGTCTTTTTTTTTTTTTCGTTTCTCCATATACTCCCTTGAACTCCTTGGTTTCTGTTTTGTTCCAGTGTCTGAATCTTTAGTTTCTCACTGATTGTTAGTGACACTCTCCCCTTTCCTCCAAAATCCTTCCAAAGAAGTCCTTTGATTAAGGCAGCTGGAACTGTCTCTTAGTGCTTGCCATTAGGCCCCAGCTGACACACATATGAAGAACTCCAGGGAGGGCACCACCCAAATGGGACCCAGAGTGCTGTCTGCGTATGTCATTATGTGGAGTGTGCTTGCAATGTTCCACGTGGGTGTAAAATTCCAATTTACTTCTCTAACAAACCCTTCAACAATAGACCTGCTCCCAATTTAGCTATACATTATTATAGCTAAATATTGCTTGCTACAAAACGACCTCGTTTTGACCTCATAAGTAAACAACATTGAAATCAATTGGAGAAAAGCAAAATGTGCCCTAATGTCAGGAGAGGAATTCAGTCTGTTTGTGTTTCAGGGCAGGTTTTGTCTGCATTGTTTTCTGTAAGACAGGAACACCTTGTGTACATTTGACTACTGTTTCACATTATCAGACAAATATTTTCCTAAAAGGGCACATTCTGTGCAAAACCTTTCTCTGCTTCTTGGGTGTGCTTAGTGGTTGCTGAACTGAGGTCACAATAGGCCTCTTGATTAATGAGTTGTTTTATTGGGATGCAAATAATGCATGATGTTATAAGATCCATATGCTGTGCATCACAGGGGCATACACTTTACCTTGGTACAGAATGAAAAACGTTAACGCATCTCTCTTGGAAAACATATGTCACACTGAAGAAAAAGCATGTGGACATTTCTGCTATTTAAGAAATGGATGATTTCCATGCCAGATTTGTTTAGTTTCGAATGTTAACTCGTGTATGTGTATGTGTGTGTTCATCAAAAGTAACTTTATGACACGTGCCTCTCAGTCTGCTCAGACTAGTTGAAAAGAGCCAAACAGCTGGTTCTGATAATACACAGTAGCTATAACTAGAACCTTCCTGCTTGACAATGAAAAAGCTAGAAACTGGAAAGAAAGTGTAATCATAATAAAAACAGTAATGGGAGCTGGAAGGCTGGTTGTCCAACAGGTAAGTGATGACTCCGTTGATAAAGATTGCAGAGCGTCAGAATCAAGGTTCAGAGGCAACCTGATGGAATGGGAATGAATGCTTTGGTCAGTGCGAATTTCCCATCTAATGTAGCTCGTGAGATGGACCCAGGGTGATCATTGACTTTAATCTGTCTCTGACTGCTGCCTGCCTCAGTGGTCCCTCCTATTCTTGTTATCTCATTTTATTGCCTTCATGGAATATTACTCTGCTCAGAATGATTTTTTTTTACTAAGTTTTATTTCAGAGAGTGGGTTCCTCATTTGGGCCTTTTCTTTTATAGTGGCAGACAGAGATCAGTGTTTGGAACATGTGAAGAACTCAATAAAAAGGGGTTGGGGAGATGGCTCAGTGGATAAGAGTGTCTGCTGCACAAGTATAACGATCTGAAACCGAATCCTTAGCACTCAGGTAAGAACTAGGCATATTTACGTGTACAGGTATGACCTCTAAGTCTCTGCAAGCTGATAGGCTTTGCTGCTTGCCAGCCTAGCTCTAGGTTCATGAGAGACCCTGTCTCAAAGAAATGAGGCATAGAATGATGCAGCAAACATACACACACTCATGCAAAACCAGACACAACAAGAGAAAAATGACAACAGAAGAACACACTAAATATGTATTCAAAGTTAAAATGTAAAAGCTGAGTGGTAGCAGTCCTCTTTGTCTGTAACAGGCATGAAATCATCTAAGCAACTTGACAGAAATATGCTGGACATGGAAGAAAACAGCATTGTTGTTTTTGCCTCATTTTTGTGCTTTTTTTTTTAAATTAAAGGTAGATTTATTGGGAAACTGCTCACTTACCCCAAGGAAGATGGCCAGGGAAGTTACCATGGGATTTGGGGGAGGCAAGAAAAAGAGAAAGAGCCACTTTCAGAGAGAAAAGGGAAGAGAGAGAGAGAGAGAGAGAGAGAGAGAGAGAGAGAGTGACAGCTAAATAGATGATAGAGAGTGAGAGACAGAGAGACAGAGACAGACAGAGAAAGATAGATAAAAAAGAGAGCTTATTTTTATATTCTTTATACTACTTATAACAGTAATAATGGTGATGTAATAATTACAAGATAAATCTAATCAGTATTCCTAGTAAGTAATTTGCATTGACTACATTATTCAGTACTTTCATTTACCATGTTTTCACAGTAAAGTTTCATGAACTTGGGAGCTTCCTCAGAAGATTGAAAATAGATCTACCTGAAGACCCAGCAATGCCACTCTTTGGAATATACCCAGAAGTTGTTCCACCATGCCCCAGGGCTACATGTTCCACTATGTTCATAGAGGACTTGTTTGTGATAGCCAGATGCTGGAAACAACCCAGATGTCTCATGACAGAAGACAGAGGAATGGATACAGAAAATGTGGTTCATTTACACAATGGAATACTACTCAGCTATTAAGAATGAGGACATCCTGAGTTTTGCAGGCAAATGGATGGAACTAGAAAATATCATCCTAAGTGAGGTAACTCAGACCCCAAAAGACAAGCACAGTATGTACTCACTAATAAGGGGATATTAGCCAAAATGTACAGAATACCCAAGATACAGTAGTCCACAGTACTGGAAAAAGTCAACAAGCTGAAGGGCCCAAGTGAGGATGCCTCAGTCCCACTTGGGAGGGAGAAGAAAACAACCACAAGCGGGGAGGGAGGGAGGGACCAGGGAGGGAAAGGAGACAAGGACCAAGAAAGGGAACATGTTCTGGTATTGGGAGGGGGAAAAAGGACTGCAACCCTGAGGGTCAGCAGAAAGAATGGAAACAGGCAACCTTAGGAGATAGGAGGTTGGCAGGACCTTCCAGAATGTATCAGAGACCTGAGATGAGAGACTTTCACGACTCAAAGGGATGGACCTAGATGAAATGCCCTATATTGTGTAGGGGGGACTTGTAGAGCCCACCTCCAGCAGAAAGACAGGGCATCAAGTGGAGAAATAGGGTTGCCATCCCACACCCAAAACTCTGATCCATAATTGTTCCTATCTGAAAGAAATGCAGGAATGGAAATGGAGAAAAGCCTGAGAAAAAGGAGGTCCAGTGACAGGCCCAAAGTGGGATCCAGCTCTAGGCGAGGCCCCAAGGCCTGACACCATTACTGAGGTTATAGAGCACTCACAAAAACGGACTTATTACGACTGCTTTCCAAAAGACCCAACAAGCAGCTGAGAGTCAGATGCAGATATTTGCACCCAACCAATGAACAGAAGCTGCTGACCCCTCTGGTTGAGTTAGGGAAAGTTGGAGGAAGCTGAGGAGGAGGGCAACCCTGTAGAAGGACCAGCAGTCTCAATTAACCTGAATGCCTGAGATCTCTTAGACACTGGATCACCAAGCAGGAAGCATACACCAGCTGATATGAGACCCCCAGCACATACACAGCAGAGAAATGCCAGGTCTGGGTTCAGTCAGAGAAGACGCTGGAGGTCCCAGGGAGTTTAGAGGTCTGGTGGGGTGGGTGGAGTAGGAATATCCTTGTGGAGACACAGGGGTGGCGGGGACCAGGTATGGGATGTGTAACAGAGAATGGACTGGGAGGGGAATAAAATCTTGAATGTAAAAAGAAGAAAAGTAATAATTAAAAAATAAAAATAAATAAAAAGAATTAATTGTACCAATTATTATTATTATTATTATTATTATTATTATTATTATTTTATTAACTTGAGTATTTTATTTACATTTCGAGTGTTATTCCCTTTCCTGTTTCGGGCAAACATCCCCCTAACCCTTCCCCCTCCCCTTCCCTATGAGTGTTCCCCTCCCCATCCTCCCCCCATTGCCGCCCTCCCCCCAACAATCACGTTCACTGGGGGTTCAGTCTTAGCAGGACCAAGGGCTTCCCCTTCCACTGGTGCTCTTGCTAGGATATTCATTGCTACCTATGAGGTCAGAGTCCAGGGTCAGTCCATGTATAGTCTTTAGGTAGTGGCTTAGTCCCTGGAAGCTCTGGTTGCTTGGCATTGTTGTTCATAAGGGGTTTTGAGCTCCTTCAAGCTCTTCGAGTTCTTTCTCTGATTCCTTCAACGGGGGTCCCGTTCTCAGTTCAGTGGTTTGCTGTTGGCATTCGCCTCTGAATTTGCTGTATTCTGGCTGTGTCTCTCAGGAGCGATCTACATCCGGCTCCTGTCGGCCTGTACTTCTTTGCTTCATCCATCTTGTCTAATTGGATGGCTGTGTATGTATGGGCCACATGTGGGGCAGGCTCTGAATGGGTGTTCCTTCAGTCTCTGTTTTAATCTTTGCCTCTCTATTCCCTGCCAAGGGTATTCTTGTTCCCCTTTTAAAGAAGGAGTGAAGCATTCACATTTTGATCATCCGTCTTGAGTTTCATTTGTTCTAGGCATCTGGGGTAATTCAAGCATTTGGGCTAATAGCCACTTATCAATGAGTGCATACCATGTGTGTTTTTCTGTGATTGGGTTATCTCACTCAGGATGATATTTTCCAGTTCCAACCATTTGCTTACGAATTTCATAAAGTCATTGTTTTTGATAGCTGAGTAGTATTCCATTGTGTAGATGTACCACATTTTCTGTATCCATTCCTCTGTTGAAGGGCATCTGGGTTTTTTCCATCTTCTGGCTATTATAAATAAGGCTCGATGAACATAGTGGAGCACGTGTCTTTTTTATATGTTGGGGCATCTTTTGGGTATATGCCCAAGAGAGGTATAGCTGGATCCTCAGGCAGTTCAATGTCCAATTTTCTGAGGAACCTCCAGACTGATTTCCAGAATGGTTGTACCAGTCTGCAACCCCACCAACAATGGAGGAGTGTTCCTCTTTCTCCGCATCCTCGCCAGCATCTGCTGTCACCTGAATTTTTGATCTTAGCCATTCTCACTGGTATGAGGTGAAATCTCAGGGTTGTTTTGATTTGCATTTCCCTTTTATGACTAAAGATGTTGAACATTTCTTTAGGTGTTTCTCTGCCATTCGGCATTCCTCAGCTGTGAATTCTTTGTTTAGCTCTGAATCCCATTTTTTAATAGGGTTATTTGTCTCCCTGCGGTCTAACTTCTTGAGTTCTTTGTATATTTTGGATATAAGGCCTCCATCTGTTGTAGGATTGGTAAAGATCTTTTCCCAATCTGTTGGTTGCCGTTTTGTCCTAACGACAGTGTCCTTTGCCTTACAGAAGCTTTGCAGTTTTATGAGATCCCATTTGTCGATTCTTGATCTTAGAGCATAAGCCATTGGTGTTTTGTTCAGGAAATTTTTTCCAGTGCCCATGTGTTCCAGATGCTTCCCTAGTTTTTCTTCTATTAGTTTGAGTGTGTCTGGTTTGATGTGGAGGTCCTTTATTCACTTGGACTTAAGCTTTTGTACCAATTATTTAAGGGAGATAGCTTACATAGTTGGAGGAAAAAAAATCCTCCTTTGAAGCTGTAATCTATTAAACAAAAACCCCAGTTGTTGGTGTTGGATTCTTCTTTAATACTTGTTAGTCAGAAATGCCATAGAGCATTGCAAAACAAAACATGTTGTTTTAATTTTTCTTGATTGCCCACCAGACCTAGATGGTAAAACCCTATTACTGAAGGTACCATAGACCTTGGTTTGGTTGTATGGTGTAGAGGAATGAAGCTGGAACTGAACTGGAAGCTTCTGCAAGCTACCAGCTAGCTTTCATGATGCTGAAAGATGCTATGAAGGCTGTTAGGGAGGGAGGCCATCAGTGGTCCAACCAGCTGTCTACCCTGTAGTACTGTGGTGGTCAGGCAAGATATGCCCACTTTCACAACAGTGGCACAACTGTTATGTGGGTAACCAACTACTGTCCGCTTAAAGGCCTGCTGAACAGAAGAGGATCAATACTTGCTATTGTAAGCTTACTCAAAAATCCATGGCAGAAAAAGTCATAAAATCATAGAATCTGGGGCCACTTAATTTTGTTATTTAGCTGAATTGACATTGTTACACACACACACACACACACACACACACACACACACAGAGCTAATTAACACTCTCAGCTTTAGTCAAAGGCAGACACGGTTGCATGAAGTGATAAGAGTAAGTGATGGCTGCATGCTTAACCTTAAAGAAAACATTCATATCATCTTCCACAAGGATTGATGAGACATGGTGTAAAAAAGATGGAGAAATTATCACAGCTAGAAAAGAGGGAGAAGATCTAGGAAATGCACACAGTAATCTAGTAAGACACAGCCCTCATCTCAGAAGATGGAAAGATCTCCCGTCTTCATGAATTGCCAGGATTAATATTGTAAAAATGGCCAAACGCAATCTACAGATTCAATGCAATACCCATCAAAATTCCAACTCAATTCTTCATAGTGTTAGAAAGAGCAATTTAAAAATTCATTTGGAATAACAAAAAACCCAAGATAGTGAAAACTATTGTCAACAATAAAAGAACTCCTGGGAGAATCACCATCCCTAACCTCAAGCTGTATTACAGAGCAATAGTGATAAAAACTGTATGATATTGATACAGAGACAGGCAGGTAGATCAGTGGAATAGAACCCAGAAATGAACCCAGACACCTTGGTCACTTGATCTTTGACAAAAGAGCTAAAACCATCCAGTGGGAAAAGACAGCATTTTCAACAAATGGTGCTGGTTCAACTGGAGGTCAGCATGTAGAAGAATGCAAATTGATCCCTTCTTATTGCTTTGTATAAAGCTCAAGTCCAAGTTTATCAAAGACCTCCACATGAAACCAGATACACTCAAACTAATAGCAGAGAAAGTGGGGAAGAGCCTTGATCACATGGGCACAGGGGAAATTTTCCTGAACAGAACATGAATGGCTTATGCTCTGTGATCAAGAATTGACAATTGGGAACTCATAAAATTACAAAGATTCTGTAAGGCAAAGAACACTGTCATTAGGACAAAACAACAACCAACAGATTGGGAAAGGATCTTTACCAATCCTACATCTGAAAGAGGGCTAATATCCAATATATACAAAGAGATCAAGAAGTTAGACTCCAGAGAGCCAAATAACCCTATTAAAATGGAGTACAAAGCTAAACAAAGAATTCTCAACTGATGAATATCGAATGGCTGGGAAGCATCTAAAGAAATGTTCAACATGCTTAGTCATCAGGGAAATGCAAATCAAAATAACCCTGAGATACCACATTACACCAGTCAGAATGGCTAAAATCACAAACTCAGGTGATGGCAGATGCTGGTGAGGATGTGGAGAAAGAGAAACACTCCTCTATTGTTGGTGGGCTTGCAAGCTGGTTCAACCACTCTGGAAATCAGTCTTGCAGTTCCTCAGAAAATTGGACATAGTACTACCTGAGGACACAGTTATACCACTCCTGGGCATACACTCAAAAGATGCTCCAATGTATAACAATGACACATGCTCCACTATGTTCATCGCAGCCTTATTTATAATAGCCAGAAGCTGCAAAGAATCCAGATACCCTTCGACAGAGGAATGAGTACAGAAAATGTTGTAAATTTATATAATGGAGTACTACTCAGCTATTAAAAACAATGACTTCATGAAATTCTTAGGCAAATGGATGGAACTGGAAAACATCATCCTGAGTGAGGTAACCCAATCACAAAAGGACATACATGGTATGTACTATTTGATAAGTGGATATTAGCCCAAAAGCTTGGAATACCTAAGATACAATTTACAGACTATACAAAGCTCAAAAAGAAGGAAGACCTAAGTGTGGATACTTGAGTTTTTCTTAGAAAATGGAACAAAATAATCACAGGAGCAAATATGGAGACAAAGCATGGAACAGAGACTGAAGGGAAGGCCATATAGAGATTTCTGCACATGGGGATTCATCCCTCATACAGGCACCAAACCCAGACACTATTGAGGGTGCTAAGAAGAACATGCTGACAGAAACCTGATGTAGGTGTCTCCTGAGAGGCTCCATGAAAGCCTGACAAATACAGAGGAGGATTCTTATAATCAACCATTGGACAGAGAACAGGTTCCCCAATGGAGGAGTTAGAGAAAGGACTGAAGGAGCTGACTGGGTTTGTTACCCCATAGGAAGAACAACTATAACAACCAACCAGCCCCACCAGAGCTCCCTCCATGAACTAAACCATCAACTAAAGAGTGCACATGTAAGGACCCATGGCTCCAGCCATATATGTAGCAGAGGATGGCCTTGTGGGGCATCAATGGGAGGAGAGGCCCTTGGTCCTATGAAGGATAGATGCCCCAGTGTAGGTGAATGCCAGGGTGGGGAGGTAGAGGGGAGTGGGTGGGTGGATGGGGGAGCACCCTCATGGAGGTGGGGGGATGAGAGGATGGGGGCATGGGATGGGGGGTTCTGGAGGGGAAACTTGGAAAGGAGATGACATTTGAAATGTAAATAAAAATTCAATAAAAGAAATGAAAAATGAAGGATAAAAAGAAACATTAAATCATGAACTCTCAACAACTGTGGATGACTTTTGCATAAACATGTCCCATCAAAAAACCAGGTAAGGATAGAAGATGAACTTGGGACCCCACCTCTCAATGCTGAATTATTTCTAATGGAAAGACTCAGGGAATGAAGTCATGGCCTGCTGATGACCCCACCAGGTTCCAATAGATGGTCGTACTCCATTTAGTTTAACTAAATTAACTCCATTTAGATAAACTGAATATTTCACATGACACCACCAAAAGTCATGAAGCTGGGAAAAAAGATGAGTAGGGTACAGATAGGATAGGGGGTAGATAGGAGAGGGTTGGGGGAAAGAGTAATCAGAGCATGCATGCATGAAATTTTCAACTAACAATAAAATATATTAAAATGTGAATTAAAAGTCTGTTACAGAAATGTCGCTTTGCATAAAAATTATGACTTTGTCAAATATTAAGAAGCCATGGCACTGGCTCAGTGTTAAAAATCTCCAGGCAACAATTTATACTGAACAGAATGTTCTCTGTGACCCCACATTGCCTACTGGCCCTCACTAGAAAACCCATTTTCTCTGAATGTTAGGAAAATCATATTTTTTTTCAGAAAACTCCAACTTAGTAGAATCTCACATGCTCTCTCATTACTTGGCTGAATTTCATTATACATCTTTAATAAAATTATTCTTTAGGGCAAATACATGTCACAGCTATTTTATTCACAAATTCTAGCACATATAGTCTTGTTTCTTTGCTGTTGTTTTTGTTGTTCACTCTGAAAGCATTTATTAGATATTCCTAAGACCTAAAGTTGCCTATTACTTACAATACAGGAATGAAGAGAACACAACATATGACTTTAAGGAACCCTTAAGCAGCCGAGGCAGGGACACACAGAGACAATTACATTGATTAAAAGAAATAAATGGACTTCAAATTAGTTTTGCCTGGAAGCATTCATGTCTTTTCACTGAAAACACAACTCTTTGCGGAATTCTGTCATGGATTTATCCAACTTCTGGCAGGTCATTATGACTATGCAAATATTTCTTTAAAATCTGCTGTGTCAAGAGCAGATAACCCAGATATTTCTTAGTAATCCATAACCTGGGGCTGGGGATTTAGCTCAGTGGTAGAGCGCTGCTTGCCTAGGAAGCGCAAGGCCCTGGGTTCGGTCCCCAGCTCCAAAAAAAAAAAAAAGAAAGAAAGAAAGAAAGAAAGAAAGTAATCCATAACCTGCACCAATTCCTGGGGTCTGGCTAACAGATAATTCAAGTCTACATCTCCACATAGAAGACCAGTGGCCATCCCAAACTCAACATTCCGGAATCAACCCCCTGAGCATCCTGTTTTCCTACTACTTTGATGTCAGCTCTCTCCTGCCTTTTGCTCTGTACTTGACACCTTTCTCTCCAATCCAGCAAGTCCCTAGCTTTTCCTTCCTAGATCCCTTGCAGAATATAGCTCTAACTTAACCACTTCTCTCTAGTTCTACTTCAGCCGTCTAGTCCAGGATTTCACACGCAGTGCTGTATTCTTTTAGCTTGCCTCACAGATGGAGTCCTGGCTATTTTAAGGTTGTTGTCTTGTGCTTAGACTCTGCTGCAGTTTTCAGGGGCTACTGGTTCTCCTGGAGATCCATTGTCCTGAGGGTTACCGGGTTTTCACTCTTGTGGGCATGCATCTGGGTTTGGGAGTATTATAATTCTAGTTATTCTAGATATCTTGTTCCTTCTGGAACGTGTTTTGGGTAGGTGTATTTTCCTTGGTTTCTGTTGCTCTCTTTGGTTCTTAGGAGAGTGTGGTAGCTGTGTGTTGGTAATTTGGGAATTCTTCTGGGATTCTGCTAGGCATGGCCACTGGGCACTCCATGTTGGGGATTTAGCTCAGCGGTGGAGCACTTGCCTAGCGAGCGCAAGGCCCTGGGTTCGGTCCCCAGCTCCGGAAAAAAACAAAAAACAAACAAACAAAAAAAACCAAAACAAAAAAAAAAACTTTCCACATATTGGAAAATGACATTTAAGAGTCAGGGTGTGGTTGAGGGTGTCGACAGGAGGGAGGACATCAGTTTTTCTTTTTTTAAAACCAGGTTTGTAGTCTTTTGGGAATAGGGGCTGAGGGTGGGAAGAATCTACACCAGATAGTCTGCTACAGAGCTGGGGGTGAGGCTGCGGAATTGGATTTGCAGGAGAGGAGAGAGAGTAAAGACCTGAATTTCACCTAACTGGTTTGCTACCCTACTTGCTTCTCTCTCGGCTTGTCTTGTGAGTTCCCAGGGAATGCCTGCTGGAGCTGGGATGAAGGAGGAAGAGTTGGAAGAGTTGATCTGCCTGATCTGTTAGAGATGGGGACAGAAGTGGGGGCCTGCAGCAGCTGATCTGCTACAGAACTGGGGGAAAGGCGGGGAGATTGGTTTTGTAGAAGAGGGGGAAAAGTAAAGACCTACAGTCTGTCTATCTGCTTCTCTGACCATATGTGGTCTGGGGGTTCCCAGGTAACGTGAATCCACAGATAAAGTGGTGAAAAAGTTGATCCTTCCTGAAGTCCCCTTGAAGCTAAGTTGTGAATTTATGGCCATTTCTTTTCTCCTTGATAGAGATTTACTTACCACCCAGGTTTGTCTGACCCAGTGGAAGGTTGGGGCCTGGGGCCATTCTGAGTGATGAGGGGTTGTAACCGCTGTGAAACTCCCCTCACTGGTTCACTGCATTGCTGAGCTTTCATTCGCAGGTATTGATTTTCTCACAGGGAAATTCTGACCATTTCTTCCAAGGGGTTAGTTTTTTTCCTGGTTAAAGGCTTCTCTGTTAACCCCCAAAGAATTTTAGTCTTTATTTACAGACTTCAAAAATCATGTGTCTGTGTCACATAACAGGCCCCTCAAGTTCAAAAGAGAAAGGAGCAGAATAAAATGAAAATAACATTTTATATTAACCATCAGGTTTTAATACAACTTACAGTACACCTGGTATTACAACTTATGAGATTCGGGAACAGTTGGTTACATGGGATATATATATTTTTTTGTGGCATTGCTATGTGGGTTGCAAATTCCAATGCATAAAGTTTCAGATTTTATTTACTATAGTTAATGAACCAAGTTTTTCCTCTATTTTGATGAGAATAGGATGAGTAGGAACATCATCTGTAATATGGTGGACATTGTCTGGAAGAAGAAATGCCAGACAGAAAGTGCGGTCAGAGCTCAGGTATCTGAGCTCCGTGTCCAAGTCGGATTGGCCAAGGAATTATGTTTCTCCCGAAGGTGGAATAGGAAAGGGTTCTGGAAGCCTCTAGCTCCCGTTTGGTTTATTAAGACAAGAGATAAAATCCCTCATAAGCAAAATGACACAGGAGCCTTTCTGACTTCAGAGAAAGCTCAAGGTAGGTCCCATCAGCCTGCCTGCCAATCGCTCTTGGGTGATGTGCTTTTGTGTTTGTAGGTCTAATGCTGGGTTCCACCAGCCTTCTGATTGGTCTATAGAAGTTTTGAAATTCTAAGCAGGGGTGTTATTCAGTTCCCAGGGACCTAGCCACATGCCACTTCCTTCTCTACTCTTTCTATCCCATTTCTTATATCTTGAACTTAGTTTTTATTAAAGCAATAGAAGCAGAAGTTTGGGATTCAAACAGTAAAAGGTTTATGATGAAAACTAACTGCAGCTAGGAATGTAGCTTAAAAAAAACACAGCGACTAGAGCAGTGGCTCTCAGCCTTCTTGAGTCTGTGAGCCTTCCCACTGCTGCAACACTTTAATACAGTTCCTCATGTTGTAGTGGCCCCCAACCATAACATTATTTCATTGCTACTTCATAACTGCAATTTTGCTAATGTTATTAATTGTAATGTAAATATATGATATGCAGGATATCTGATATGCAAACCACAAAGGGGTCATAACTCACAGATTCGGAACCACTGGAATAGAGAGAACATTCTAATCTTGTTCTTGCGTCATGTGCTCTTGGAGTACTGCCTATTGGCTAATCTTGGCCAGACATGGGAGCTGGGCAATGTCTTCATCTCTGGACAGTGATGAAAGTAACCCAATAATCAACTATTCAGGATGTGTACGAGTACTGTTGTGAAGGCAAATGGGGCAAACACTTTTTAAAAAGCACAAAGAAGGCAGCATGTAATAGGCTCCAGACTATTTTTTTCCTTTCCTACTCCATTTCCTTCACATGGTATTCAAATTCTGCTTTCCTAAAATTGAAATTTATCTATTGCACAAATGTTACTTATCTTAAGTAGCATTTTAATAAAAAGCAAGACTGATTCAAAAAGTTTTAGGTGTTTGAAATATTGGCGACTCCGTGAATAGGATTTGGCGACAGGTAGGTAGAGAAGAATACTTCTCCATTTCTCAGAGTTCATACTAACACAGTTGCCTGTTCTACTTGGCAGGCCTTAAGGATTGAGGTCTTTCTTAAAGTGCTCAGGGTTTCTGTTATGTCTGCAAGAGGTCTGAGTGTGGTTCCTTTCTCAGGAAGGGATTAGAATCCTCATAAATCTTTATGTAAGCTGGGAAGTCTGGTTGCTTCAGACCACTGTCTTCCTGTGGTACAAAGGGTCCTAGTGATGTGTACAAGTTTCTTCCCTCACTGGGTTTATCTGTAGTAACCTCCCCCTGTGCCTAAGGAATGAATGTCTCCCTCGTAGAGCCTTTTGTTTCCCATCAGGAGTATAGATGATGCTACACATTCTGATGGGTCTTCACTGGCTTGCTCTCTCCCTCTGTACCTGTACCTTCAATGGATGGGAAGTTAATTCACAGATTCCTTGGAGAAACCATCAGGACCAAGGAAACAGGATGCGTTTCTACATTGGAACATGTGTCTCAATCCTCTCCTCTGAGGATGAACTTAGAAACGCTGAGTCAGAGATGTTGGTACCTGAGAGACATTTCTGGCCTCTTCAAAGGGCTGGCCAGCACAGTGTACCTGGGTGTCAGGCCGGGCTTGTCTTGTGGGTCCAAAACACAGAAGGGAAGATGGATAGTACCTAGCCTCAGTAGCCCATGTGCGATGATGTTTTCTCATTTCTCCTCTCCATCCATCCATAATCCACTCCTTTTGGGTTCCACATTAAAATAAAAGTCATCAACCTTCTTTTAATGTGGCCCTTTGTGTTTCATTTCCTTTGTTGGTTAAAAAGGGCTTCCACCGAAACACTTTGCGAGGTTTCTATACAGCGCACACATTTTGAACATTTTGTTCCTATTAACATAAAATATTATTCTCATTTCCCTCTGTTAGGAGGAAAGTGGGAAAAAAAAGCATTATAAAAATTAAAACTCTCTCTTTGTTATGAAGGAGATATGAATGATTTATGAACATAATAAAGGCAAGTCTCTTTGGTCAACATTATGAATTTAAAAATAAGACTTCTTTTCAGATTTTTGAAATGATTTAGATGGATGTAGGCACTAAAATAACAAAGGAGACCAGGAAATAATGGAAATTCTCTCCCTCCCCCAGAGATGTGGTATGTTCTCTCACCTAGGGAACCCACAGAAAGTGGTCCTAAGTTGGATCAAGGAAATGCCACATTAAATAACCCAATTCCAGAAGTGTCTCCAGCCTATCTGTTTGGACAGACACATTGTGAAACTCCTTCTGCCATTTTGATAAATCCTTTTTTTGAGCACTCATCACCAAATTTTACTAGGGAGAGGAAGGAAAAGTCCTTGGCCTCCGCTATTGCTGTACTTGAATGTGCCTCCCCAAATACACACTGTCAGAAACTTCACCTCTAAATTCCAATGCTACTGGCATTTGGAGGTCACACCATTGGAAGACAGTTAGGATAAGGTGAGGGCATGAGGCTGGGGCCCATAGACTGTCATTAGTGGACTTATGGAGAGAGTGACTAGAGTTACCATGACTGTTTTGTCTTGCCCTGTTATGATCTCTGCCATGCTCTACTGCAAAGGGAATGCACTCAACTGCAACCCATATGAGAGTGCTTTTAGAATCTTTAACTTTCTAGGCCCCAGAACCATGCACCAAACAAAAGCCTCCTTAAAACAAGTTACTCACTTTTGAGGATTCAAGTAAGCAACAGAAAATGAACCAAGACACCTTTGTTTGGTGACTTACTCCCAAACATTATTATTTTTTCTTTTTAAAGTTTTTTTATTAGATATATTTCTTTACTTACATTTCAAATGTTATTCCCCTTCCCAGTTTCCTGTCCATAAGCTCCCATCCACTCCCCTCCCGTTCCCCCATATGGGTATTCCCCCTGTATATCCCCCTTATTGCCCATCCCCCATATTACCCTGCACTGGGGAGTCCAACCTTGGCAGGACCAAGGGCTTCCCCTTCCACTGGTGCCCCAACAAGGCTATTCTCTGCTACATATGCAGTTGGAGCCCTGGGTCAGTCCGTGTATAGTCTTTCGGTAGTGTTTTAGTCCCTGGAAGCTCTGGTTGGTTAGCATTGTTGTTTTTATGGGGTTGCAAGCTCCTTTAGCTCTTTCAATCCTTCCTCTAATTCCCCCCAAGGGGGTCCTGTTCTTAGTTCAGTGGTTTGCTGCTACCATTGACCTCTGTATTGGATGTGTCTCTTCTCCAGAACATACAAAAGCTCCCTCTGCTGCAGCGCCATGTTTAGGCATCTCATGAGACCTTTCCACCTCTATAGATTGACCATTACAATTCCCGGCAATGGTCTCCATCTTCTGCAGAAAGAAACTTCATTGACAAGGGGCAAGAGCTACACGTCCATGTAGATATTAAGGCAAGTATTTAGAATGCAGTTAGGAAGTGCACTGGTTTAGCAAAGTGGTGGTAGGTTCTTCCCTAAGATCCATGACCTTACCAGCTCTAGGAAGTAGGGTAGTTTTCCCATTCCAAGCTTGATTTTCCTCTTGTTAAAAGACCCTTACGTCCAAGTAGATAGCTGTTGGCTAATGACAAGATAGGTGTGCCACTTTTAAATGTAATTTCGGTATATCTTGACGTGTATATCTTGACGTGTATATCTTGACATGTTGGTCATCGTTCTGCTTTATGGGTGTCCTATCTGGATGGAACCAGGTCTTGTGGCTGCTTTCTTCCCTCGGAAGCTTGAATAGCACCTTTTGGAACCACAAAAGGTAGACCTTGGGGAGAAGGCTTTCAGATAAGATCCATCTTGAGGTTATTTTTTGGGAGTTTAATAATTTTATCTTCTTTTATTTTTTGAGAACTTTATCATGAGTACAGCACCTACATCTCCTCCATTCCTCACTCTTCCATACTCCCCTCCAAATTCAAAATCTCTTCTTTAGTTATTGTTTTTGAGTGAATGCACACACACACACACACACACACACACACACACACACACACGTATACATACAACATAATAGCCTAATGTACCCATTTGGCTTTGCTCATAAGTACATGTGTCCAGGGTTGACCACGTGTGATTGGACAACTTATGTGGGAGCGGGTCTTCTCTCAGCAGCCATTGGCCACCTGTAGTCCTTCACGTAGGGATAGGGATGTGTGAAATTTCCTCTGTCCATCTTGGTTTTGTGACTATGCTAATTTTTAGGGCAGCCATATTGCTGTGAGTTCACAGCTGCTGCTTCCCTGTTACATGTAGAAGACCTTGTCTCATGGCAGACATCCGGGCCATATGGCTCCTTCAGTCTTTCTATGCTCTCCCACAATTGTTGCTGAACCTTCGATGTAGGGGCTCCATTGGAGATGTATTTTGACGAATAATTTTTCAGTTTTTAAATTATATGTCTTCTATTCTTATCTATATAAACCCTCTGCCTTTTTTAAATATCCATAATACTTTAGTTTCCAATTAATTTTATCTTATAATCCTTTACAATTACCATTTTTCTTTTTATTGCTTTATTTAGGGTTTTCCCCAATTATTGAAGGATTTTGCTTCATCTTGTGGTCTTTTTAATGTTGAAAGCATATCTCAAATGTTGACTGTCCATTAATTATAATATTATCAAAATTGATTTAAAAAGTGAAAGTATGAGGAAAATGAGATGAGTTTGTTTTTTATTTTATGTAGTTGCGTTTTTGTCAGTATGTATGTTTGTGCATCATGTGTATGGTTGGTGTTCATAGAGGCCAGAAGAGAACATCAGATCCCTTGTAACTGAAAAAATAGATGGTCGTGAGCGTCCATGTGGATAGTAGAATTGAACTAGGGTCCTTTTCAAGAGCAGCCAGTTCTCGTAATCATTGAGCCACCTCTTCTGCTCCTGGGGTGGTGTATATTATATAAGTAATGTTGAACCTAATTGGATTGGAATAATTTTTTTATGGAGATGGAAACTGTTTTGGTTTACAGTTTCAGTCTATGGTCACGGGTCTCATTGCTTTTGGATTTGTAACAAATCAGCAAATCATAATGCTTGGTTGAACAAGATTCTGAGAGAGAAAGAGAGAGAGAAGAGAGAGAGAGAGAGAGAGAGAGAGAGAGAGAGAGAGAGAGAGAGAGAGGAGAGAGAGAGAAGACTATTCAACCTACAACCACCTTTTTCCTGATTTTAGTATTCTTTACATTATCATGGAAGATTTCAACTGGTCTTGGAATTCTAAGTTCTAGAAGCAGACATTTATATAAGCTTCTATTTTCAACTTCTGACCTCTCTCTTCTCTGGATTTTGACCAAAGTCTTAACTATTTTCCATTTGACATCTTCTGAGAATAAGCTATTGATTGATTGATTGATTGACTTATGACTGTGTGCATATGTGTGCATGGGTTTATGTTGTGTATGTGTGTGTTGTGTACGTGTGCATATGTATGTATGTGTGGTATGTGTGTATGTGTGTGTCGTGTATGTGTGCATATGTGTGTATGTGTGGTGTGTGTGTGTGTATGTGTGTGTGTATTTCCTGGAATGGGCAAGAAGCCACTCCACAAAGAGACTGAACTGCTTCCTTCCTCTATGGTATGAGCTGAATTTTAAATTCTTGTAACTCTTATGCTAAAATAGCTCAGAATATGATTTACATTGTAAGTAGGACCATCAAAGAATTAATTATGTTATAATGAGTAATTAAGATGGACCATAATTTAATATGACTAGTTCCTTATAGAACAGAATGTCTGGGCATAGACAGTGAGATATGAAGAGCAATTGACTCCTTGCAAGCCAAGGACAGGCCCACAGAAGAAGTAAACTCTACTGACACATTGGTCTTGGAATTCTAGTCCCCAGAATTATGGGATATTTAGATTTCCAAGAAGTCATTGCATTATCTTTCTGTTCTTGCAGCAAACAGCTGAGATAATCAATTTGGATACAGAGGTGGAGGTAGAGTTTATTTTGGCTTGTGGTTTCAGTTTAAGGTCACTGGCATCATTGTTTGTGTATGTGTAATAAGTCAGAGCATCATGGTGCTTAGTAAAGCAGAAGAGAAAGATTCTGAGACACACATAAAACACACACACACACACACACACACACACACTTGCAGAGAGAAAGAGAGAGACAGAGACAGAGATAGACACATAGAAAGAGACACGGGACAGAGACAGAGACTGAAAATGAGGTAGGCGTTTGCTACCGTGATACCTACCACACTCTCTGAATGTTTTGTGTCACTATTCCATGTGCAATTTTCCCTTCTTCCTTTTTCAGAGCATGCCCTCCATGACTTAAAAGATTTCAAATCTTAAATGTGTCTACCACCTTCCAGCAGTGCCAAGCAGCTGACTAAGTCTGTAAGACATGAGCCTTTGGGAGGAACATTATAGATCTAAAGTGCAGCCATCATCTAGTCAGCGTACCTCAGTATGGCATTTTTGACAAACTAATAAACTGCGGTTTGGGCCTTTAGCGTCACTCTTGATTTTCAGGAAATCTGCTGTCACCCGATTCTATAGCCATCAAAGGCTCCATTGCGTGAACTCTGTCTCCACAGCACTGTGGCTTCCTCGGATGCTCACTCCAGCTCTGCTACTCTAATTGCTTTATTATGTTGTTCAAATTTGTTGAATTTGAAAAGATTTCCAGTCTTCTTCCCATTCTCTTTGTCTGCTAGGGTTTTATACTCTGAACAGTTCCTTTACTGCCCTCTTAATGTGTTTTCATGAGAGGGAGAAGTTATAGATGGGTTTTAACTGAAGCCATTTTTTGTGCATTCCTTTTTCTTCAGCAATTGAAACCTTTGCCGTGACAGATCTTTTAAAGCATTTCTGCTGTAAGTATTTGGCCTGAATTTGTTGCTTTTCACCTCCAGAGAAGACATCTTTGCCTTGGTTTGTGGCAGGAATTAGAGCCACTACCATCTCCTTTACTAGGTGAATTTGGTTCTGGCTTTGGCAAGTAGAGGGCTCTGGAGGGACACTAGTGGGGAAAAGTCGTCCCCATCCCTGCCCTCCCATATTCAATGACTACTGGAGTTTGGTTCAGATAAGGTAATATGTGTAGTCACAGTGACACAAAACATCCAGAGAGTATGGCAGGCATCACAGTAGCAAACTCCCACCTCATTTTCAGTATTACCCTAATAGAAATTGTTTCCCTGAACGATGACAATGGCCTCAGACAGTGTATATGTGAATATGCAAGGGCAGTCCCAGGCACCCGGCACATGCTGACTCCTGTTTTGATGTATTCTTTTAGACCTTAGTTGACAATCCCTTATACCCAGCCTTTCTATTCAAATTCCCTGTTCAAATTAACAGTATGGTTTCTGTCTCCTGTCTGGACTCCTGTCCTGTCTCCTGATCATTGCAATGGCACTTTACACAAACTTGTGGCTTGCACGTTGGGCTAGGAGACAGCTGTTGCTCTCAATTTGACAACTCTGTGAGCAGTGATGAGGGAGGAAGCGACCGAGACACAATAAACACATTTCCAAATGACTACATTGATAAACCCACAAACGTTGCAGGCCGAGATCTTCTCTGTAAGTAGAAGGACGTTTGGGAAAGCAATCAAAAGAAGTAGAGAAGACTAGGAAAGAACTCTCTCTCCTTATCAATTATAAATCAGGCGGTTTACAGGACTTTCCTCTAGTTATCCACTGAGTAAAATGCTGATTTATTTTAGCACATTTTCCTCAAGATCTTTAGGTGAATTTGAGACTATAGAAAGATGCAGGCTTTTTCTCCCTGGGTGCTATCTCCCATTGATTCGGCATGCATGTGTCTATCCATGGGAGCCTGTGTCAAGGGCTCTCTAGGGTGAGTCTCACTCACCCCTCCCCAAACTCTCTCCAGGCTGAGTGCACAGCAATTCATTAGCTTCCTGCTTTCTAAATGCTTGCTGCATTCTTGACTCATCTCCCGGAGATTAGCCCCATCATCTTTATTGGAGATTTGGGTGTCTGCAAATTCTTTAGTGACACATTTACAGGCTGCTTTTCCTTTGTACTCACAGATGGCTAATCACAATCACACCACATATTTTACTAGCTGAATTCTCAGAGGGTAACCTCTTTTCCAGGGTTTCACCCCTCCCCATACATTGTCAATTCTTTGAATAGAGACTATTATATATAAAAAAGTATGACAGGGGATGCTTTGGGATGCATCCCAAAGTCATGGCTGTAGCACCTTCTGCGAACTAGAACTGTGCTAGGGTTGTTTCTGCCAAGTTCCCCACAGCCTTTAACTCCTGTGACAGGATGGGGAGGGAAGCACAGGGAAGGGACATGCTCACGGGCAGCCCTGATGTAAAAGCGTCAGCAGCTGGCAAAGCCTTTGCCCTCACTGCTCATCCATTTTCCTCTTCATTATGATACAAGCAGGGAAGGTTGAAGGGTCAAGTGTTCGAGGTGATGAATGAAGATGGAACGGTAAGCCGAGGACGCCTTATTGCTGGTGTCAGATTTAAACCTCTACAGGGGAAAGGGGGAGAGGGAAGACATTATTTTTTGCCTTGCTCACTAAAGTCGAGAGTTTGAAGGGACCTGGATCACCAGATGAACAATTTCTACTGCCCTCTTCTCCACTTCAGGCCAACAAATACATTTTTACAGATAGACTACAGGGTCCACAAAACATCCCACAAGTATATACAAGGGGGGAGATTGTCCTTTCTCGATATAAAATAAACTTAGATCAGTCTGGAAAATGGGAAGTAAGCCTCGGAAATGGACTGTTTTCTAAGCCAGGACACTGTGATGTATTGACATGAGCAAAGAGAGAAAGCATTTAACAGAAAGAAGTTGGAGTAGCGATGCCTGTGTGGGCCTCCTCATTCTGCGAGGAATCTCCGGTTCATCTCTCTGCGTCCCCTTCTCCACAGAGAAGAGCCAGGGGCATCAGCCACTAGCATCTTTACAACCTTCCTTCCCTTTCTTTCCAACCCGCTAAGTAAATGCCTACTTCTAACCTTGTTCCCTGTGTGGATTCCATGCAGAGACAGTGCTTCCTGTCTCAAACGTGCCTGCCTTATCTGTGAGAGAGCTAGTTAAGCATGAGAAATGAATAAACTAGCAAAGGGGCTAAGGCACCAGTTGTCTGACTTGTTAGACCAGGGTGGGGATCAGCTAGATCCTCATAACACTTCTACATAACACTAAAATATTTCTGTGCTTCGTTTACTCGTATAACATGTATTCAGCAAACGATAGTAAAACCTTTATGTACTTTATCCTTCTTGTCATAGCATGTGTTCAGCAAATTTCACTGCGTAGAAATGTCATTGCAAGAGGGACGGTATATAAACAGAAACCGTGGAGGAAGCTGACTACCATGATGACGAAACCACAATCTTTTTAAACTATAACTATGGTCTTGGGGGCTTTTAGGCGCTCATAGGCACAAGATTTTCAATCTCTGTGTCTGTGTGGTTTCACATAGAAATTGACAATGGCAGCTGGGTAGTGGCAGTGCGCGCCTTTAATCCCAGCACTTGGGAGATAGAAGCAGTAGATCTTTTGTGAGTTTGAGACCAGCCTGATTAGAATGAGTTCCAGTGAAACCCTGTGTCAACACAAACAAACAACAAACAAAAACAAACAAACCAAACCAAAAAAAAAAGTAATTAAAGACAGCCAAAGTATTTATGGAATAGAGTTGTGAGTGTAGACATTATTCAGTCTGTAAAGTGTTTGGCAGGCAAGCATAAGAACCCAAGTTCTATCCCCAGGACCCTTATAAAAAAAGCCAGGATTGGAAGCTCACTGGTGCTCTCTCACCTGGCCCAGTTACTACTTCTTGGTGTTAAGGAATCAGAGGCACACAGATTCCTGGTGCTTATTGGCTTCTCAGTCTGGCTAATCCGGAATCTTCTGGTTTAGTAGTTCTCTTTATGTGCACATATGGACACACACACACACACACACACACACACACACACACACACAGGAAGAGAGAGAGAGAGAGAGAGAGAGAGAGAGAGAGAGAGAGAGAGAGAGAGGAGAGAGATTTCAACAAATGTATTTTGAAAGCCTACTATATGCTAGTATAGTAAAAATAATACAAAAACAAACCATTGCATTTAATTTTGGATAGCAATAATTGAAATTAAACAAGTAAGGACTGTATTAGCTTAGAGTGCTCTGTTAATTCTAGACAAAGCAATCAGATTTGGTGCAAGTGGCTTCTAAACTGATACCCAAGTTAAAAAAAAAAAAAAGACATTCACTTAAAACCTAGAGGAAGGGCTCTAGGTTTAGAAAGAAGCAAGGAGGAGAACAGAAATAGAATGGGTGTGGTACAAGCTGATCTCACAAGGGAGAGATTGCAGGCTGATCTAGAGAGGCCAGTTTGTGCTTACAGCAAGGGGCACTGGTTGAGGGTTGAGGTGAAATCGCAGCCTAAGGATGTGGGGGAGGGACTAGCCTGGAGTTCTCCACTGCACAAGATCAGGAGGATTGAAGTAGTAACTGGGCCAGGTGAGAGAGCACAGTTGGGTTCGATGGGTTCAGAAACAGTGGCGATAAACCCAAATGGATAGATACATCCGGGGAATCCAAACTGCTAGGACTTCTCTGTGGAACTGAATACGGCAAGAAAGAGCCAGAGAGTGACCATCGGGGGCTTTTCTTGAATAATTACAAGGAATACTCATTTCACTTGATGAAGATGGGCGAGCTGAGATAAAGCGGAAGGATTTGTGGAACAATCGTAGACTAATAGTTGTCAATTGAACGTACTGAGTTTTAGATTCCTTGGTGACCTCTGCGTGCCATGTTTGTGTTTTCTATAAAGTTTTGTAATCAAAAAATGTAAGTTGAGTTTTTATAATATTTGCACCATTCTAGCACTGACTGACCATATATTCTATATATTACTGGGACTGCTACCTCCTTGTAATTTTTTGTTATACATAAAAAAAAAACCCACTTTATCTAGACACTTCCTGGTGACAAAGGACAGTAATCCTAGCTATTACAGAGGTCCATGCCAGAGGATCAGAAGTTTAAGGTTGCCTGGGCAACAAAGAAAGTTCAAAGACAGCCTGGTAACTTGGTGAGAGCCTGTCCTAAAGCAATCAAAACGAAACCCCCAATCAGCCAACAGCAAGCAAAGCAAAACCAGCCAATCAGCCAAAATGACCACAATTCCATTCGGAATGCTATCCCAGTGGTGGAGCTGGGCCTAGAATTTCAACTAGTTTACTCACTTATATCTGAAGAGTTTTGATTCTAATCTGAGCCCTCATCAGCCCTAAAATTCTTTCCACAATTAGAAAACTCTCAGGAAGCTGCGAGCCCAACAATGCCTTTGGATAAAAGCAGGATCTTGTTTTCATGCAAATGAGGTTTCATAAATAAAAAATGAGGGGGAGAAGTGGACTCGGTGCCAAGCTGTAGGAGAGTAGATTTTCCAAATTCCGACAGCTTTTTAAGGAATTGTTTTCCCATCTGCCTTTGCTAGGGTTGCTGGGGAAAGTACATCATAGGATCATGGCGGAAGAGTAGACTGTCAGCTATGGACTAATTATTTAGATGCACGTTATTGGGATCTTGTCTATCTGTATTCCTCAGCCTGAGAGATGAGAAGTAGCCAGGGAGCCATTAGTAATTGCTGAGAGACCAATACTACAAATCTGGAGGAAAACTGCACACAATGTCCCATAAACACCTCATTATTCACCCTTGCCCTCTGAATCAGCATTCTGGACACACCATAGATAGCCTGTAAATTATACACTTGTAAATTACCCATTAATAACACCTGCCAATAGCAGTGCAGAAGGAGACAATACAATGCTGCTTTTCCTCTGCCTCAGACCCGAAGAAGCACATTTCCAGATTTTTTTGTTGTTGTTGTTTTGTTTTTATTTTTCTAACATACCTGAACAATTCGAATCAACCATGGACTTACTTGGTGGTACTTTGATGTTTGTTCTAGTTAATCTGGACTGCCTCTCTGATCTACTGATAGGAGAAACTGCATGCTAAGCACATGCCAGGAATCCTGCTAGACATTAGGGACTAGCGTGGCAAAAAGGACAGTCCGTGCTAAAGGCACTGTATTAGATATTTTATTTTTTTTTCTTGCTGTACTACAATATTGGAGGTTATGTAATTTATAGAGAAAAGGAATTTATTTTGATCATAGATTTGTGGGCACAAATACAAGACTGGTTGGCCTACTGGTTCAGCCTCTGCTGAGTGAGTGGCCCATTGACTGGACTCTAAGGAGAATAGAATCATGGTTTTCCCATCCAACTGAATAATTATGTCATGGGAAAATAATACATCATGAGATAAAAAAATGGAGTTAAAGGGTGTAGGTCTCATTCTTAGATAACCAATTCTGCTGGGATCTAACTAGATTCCTTGTGAACTACATGACTGCCTTCCAAGGACTTTGTTCTCAATGGCTTAATTGCTTGGCAATTTCTTAAAAACTGATGGAGTTTTTTTTTCTCACCTCATTCCTCAGATCTTCCAAGAATCATTAATTTCTCTTTCCCTGTATTAAATAAATCTCTTCTTGCTTGAGAAATACAGCCCAGAGCTTTTGTGAGTTATTACTCCTCCCCCTATTCTTCACTGCAGACCTTGAAGTAGTTTGAACAGTTAAGTCAAGATGCTTGGCTGTTCTATCACAGCCAGCTTTTGTGCTCTTCATTCAAATCTACATGTCACACGTCACTTCCATCTGATCACCACTTTCCCACTCTGCATCTTTGTTAATATGTCCAGTTTTCTCCCTTCCCTCTGTATTTCACATGCCTAGCTCATGCTCATGCAGGAGATTTCATATGCTGTTCACCTAGTATGCACTACCCAGGGTTTCTCAGCTCATTCAGTCTTTCAGCAGGTCTCAATTTAGATGTCTATCTGCAGAAAGCCTTTTCTTGACTGCTCACCCAGTCATCATTCTCTCCCGTCTCTCTGAGTTGACTCCCTTCCTGGCTTGTATCATCTCCCGAGGTCATCTTGCTTGTGTGGCATCTTCCTAGAATGTATTCTCTAGTCCAGGAGGGACTTGAGTCCTTGTGGCACATCACACTCAGGTCTCATCATGACAGCACAATGAGGCTTCCCACATTCTTGTCTGGTGTGTGGAATTGGTAGGTATGAGAGATGGAAGGATGCTGGAGGTATGGGTCCTCAGGGTGGATGCTGTGATGGCGGTAGGAGGTGCATGCCAAGGCTGAAGACGGCGACAGGTCTTGTTAGTCTTAGAAAAGCCATTTGATGTCTTTAGGATTTCAGTTTTCCACTTGTAAAGTAGTATTTTCTATGTTTGACTCAGGGTTCATAAGGGTTGAGGAAACGTGGTCATAGATATGAGGAACTTATGAAAACCACAAAATGAACCTATGTACACATTTAACTTTAATGTGTCTGCAGAGACCAGGTTCTCGGAACTCAGAGAATGAAAAGCATATATTCTTTCCCCTCAAGGAATCTACTGTCTGTTATGGAAGAGAAGCACAGAAAAAGCCATAAAAAATGTTTTATGAGACTATTATTTCAAGCTCTCCCAGCCCTAGCATCTAACCTCCGGTTGTTTGTTATCAGAGAATGTGGACTCATTTTGTTTCTCTCTTGGGCTGCAACCTTTTCTAGTTTTACGTGGGTCTTCATATCTTCTAAGTGGCCTAGACATTCTCCATGTTCTTAGGAGGCATTTGGACTGGAAGAAGTTCTAGGACACACACACACACACACACACACACACACACACACACACACACACACACACACACACACACACAAACGATATAAATGTAGACAAGTCCTGGGCCTGCCAACCTTGCAACTCGGCCTTCCTTCTAGGTCAGGTAGTGTCATAGTTTGTCAACTTGTTACAAACCCAAATATACCTGGAATTGAGGAATCTCAATTGATAAATTGCCCATTACTGGATTGGCTTGTTGACATGCCTGTGGGGCATTTCTTAATTGCTAAGTTATTTAGAAAGACCCAGCCCACTTCAAGCCATATCGCCCCAATGCAGGTGAGCCTGGGTTGTATTTAAGGAGTTAGCTGAGCAAGTCCCAGGGAGCAGTACAGTAAGCTGCAGCCCTCCATAGTTTGAGCTTCATTCCTTCAGGTAAGAACCTTGTTTTCTTCTCTGGCTTCCTCACTGATATACTATAACCTGTCAGCTGGAGTAAGCTCTCCCTGCCCCCCAAAGTTGCTTTTAATCATGCTATTTACCATAGCAACAGAGAAGAGCATTAGAAGAGAAATCAGTACCACGGACTGGGATATTGATGAATTGTCCATGTTGTTTTGGGGAGAATAGTGGAAGGAGTTTTGAGCTTTGGGCTCTAAAGGGTCTTTGAGTGATAAGAACCTAGTGAACTGCTTGGGAGCTTTGGAGACAGGAATGTTGGAAGAGGTGCAAATGATGGAGACCTGGCCTGTGAAGCTGTAAAGACAGAAGCAAAGACTGTCTCAGAGCTATTCATATTATATTACCATATATATATATTATATTACCATATATATATATATATATATATATATATATGAACCATTTGCTTTTCTTGGAGAATTGATGCCAATTATCTAGGGATAAGAATAATCTGTGGTTAGTGAGAGACCAGCAACACTGAGGTGAAATCTTTTGGGAAGTCTTTCCTCAGGTCCAATAAATAGAAGCTGTGGTCAGAGTAAGGCCATGGCTGCATGTCAAGCTGGAAGCTGATCTCGGCAATGTTTAACGGTCTCTCATGTTGTACTGGTTTGGGCAATATCAATGCTGTGTTGGTCATGGGAAGAATAAGAGGCTTTGTACCATGTGGAAAGCTTGGAGTCCATGAGGAGAGGCTAGGAGAGGCCATTGGTGAAGGTAAAGCCTCAGTTGCAGTGAGGACCCCAGCAGAGTGAAGCTGCCAGGATTATAGGATGACCATTAAGGATAATGGTAGTTGTGAAGTGGAGTCTGCCTGAGCCGCTCACCCCCTTGGTGTGTATTTGCTCGCCCCTGTGCATGCATGTGTGCTCTACGGGTGGCAGAGCTGGAGAACCTTGGAGTAGAAGGGGTGGGCTACCCTAGCCCCTTGCAGTCCAAAGGAGCACGAGTGACTCCCATATGCCAGGTTGAGCTGTGACATTGTTAGATTTGGGGTTTGTTTTGATCTGGTTGTAATTATTCTGTGGTTCTTCCATTTGGAAATTAGAAAGTGTCCAACTTATTTTGGATTTTATAGGGTCCCTCAGTGAAGAGATTTTTGACGCCTAAAGACACTTTGTTTTTTTTTTTTAACTTATTTTTTGTTTCATTTAACTTTTTCTATACAGTGTATTTTGAACATAATTTCCCTTCTCCTGAGCTTCCTCCCAGACTCTCCTCTGCGTCTTACCCATTCACTTCATGACTGCCACCCCATCTCAAAAATCAAAACTAACAAACAAAAACTAAATAAAACAAAAACACCATAAAATGAAAGAAACAAAACAAAACAAAACAAAACAAAACAAAAAATGGACGTTGGATTGCTTGCTTTTATACAATGACTCTTGACTATGGGACCTGCCCTGCAGTGTGATATACTCAGTGACACTCCATTGAGGACAACAGATTTTTCCTTTTCCAGCAGGTGTAAATTACAAAGAGCCTCTTGATGAAGGGCCAAAGGTTGTGTCCACCTCCCCTTTTCTGTGCTAGGATTCTGTCTGGCTCCAACCTGTGCAGCTTGGGCATGTGCTACCACAGAGACTGTGAGTTTATTCATATGTGCACCCAAACTGCTGTGTCTGAAAGACTGTGTCCTTGGAGTCATCCCCACCTCTGTTTCTTACACTCTTTCCACCTCCTCTTCTGTATAGATCCCTGAGCCTTGGGGGAGGGATTTGTTGCAGATATCCCAGTTATGATTGGGTGCTCCGAAGTCTCTCGGTTTCTCCATATTGTCCAATTCTGTGTCTCTGAGTTAGTTCCCGTCTTCTGCTTCTCTGATGATGGATGAGCGAGGCACTTATCTCCGGATATAACAGTCTGTCTTTAGGAGGTATTGCATGGCTATGCTCCTTAGGCGGAATAATAGCAGTTGGGTTTCCCCTAGGCCCATGACCTATCTAGTTTCAGGTTCTTGGTCACTTTGATGTGACCCTGAGTCCTCCTTCTGACTGGCTTTATTCATCTTTCTCCTTTGACAGCCTCACTCATTTCCACTCTTTTACAGCTTCCTTTCTTCGCTCAAGTTTGATCCGACACATCTTGAGGTTTTGCAAACTACTGTGATCCTTTGCACCCGAGGAGTATGTTTTAGGTCCTTCTGTCTCTCGGTGATAAGCCATGCTCCCAGAATTCCCTGTTGTAGCCCATAAATCTATCCATCCCTATGGTTCCTTTAGGTTCGGTCCGTGGTATTATGTCCATTTTCAGCTTGTTTTGACTGCGGACTTTCGGTTACTTGCCTTTGACCCTTTGCCGCCATGTACACGCTTGGCATACAGGCGAACACTGCTCAAGGAGGTTGCTAGGTGGGCTGTGGTAAGGGTGGCTTCAAACCCATCTCTGCTGTTCATTGCCTATTACTGAGATGTTATGTAACCAGGATAAAGCATTCGCCTTCCGAACCATGGAGAAAAGAGGAGAATTGTTGTGTCTCAAGGTCAGATTTCCAATATCAGAGTTTCTCAAAGCCCTTGTCCCTTTATCTTTACTAGATAGCTGAAGGTCTATTATTTGCCCTGTTTTTGCTTCACCTCAAGATTGGAATCCCAGCTGATTTGAGTGAGAGGGTGGGATCTATGGTGACGGATGAAGAATAAATGGGTAGGAGTCGATGCAAATAAGAAAAAAAATTAAGGAAATGCTTTTTTCCCAAAGACTAATAACATACCCACTCAATAAAGCCGTTATTTATTGCCCAAAGCTGATTCTTTGGGATGATTACTCTGGCATATATCTATAAGTAATGGCAACTTAACAGAATTGGAAAACTTTAGGCAAAGGGGACCTTGGAGAGTAATTGTTCTACTCAGTCTCTCTGTAAGGTTGTTCCTGGTGGGGGTTGAGATGGTGCATGGAGGAAGAAGCCCTCTTGAAAATCATGGCTGTGTGACTGCCGTCCTGAAGCTGAGACCGCATCTCTGAGACCTGTATCTTGGACTTAGTGATGCCTGCTTCTCACCAGTTCTTTTTGTCCCCTTCTAACTCTCCCTGACTGTTCATTTATCGGAGCATTGATCTCGAGTTTCTCTTTTAATGAATATGGTGTATGCGTTCCAAAGCACTCCTTCTATAATTAATAACAATAAAATCTGGTTACCTGTGGAGATCTGAGACATTGAAAAACTCCCAGGGAAGTTACAAGATGGCATCAGCAGGCTAGCCACAGTGCCATCTGCTTTCTGATTCCTTTGCCCAGACTGCACCTGTTTCCCAGAGACCCCACCTGCTTTGGGGGGGCTGCCTGCTCCTCATGCCTTCTCTTGATGCATTCTTTAAATAGGAAGAAAAGTTGCATCGCAGCCGGTGATGTCTCTCATTTAGGAAAGGTGGCATTTTGCTCAGGTTTCCTACGTCTTAATCTGTCTGCACACAGGTTGGAAAGTTTCCCCTTGTTTACATAGTAAGTCGAGAGAAGGCATTATACTGTGACAGATATCAGAGGCGTGCTCAGGATAGCCTTTCTTCTTTTCAGATGTGGACATTTCTGTGGTTGGTTCGGGATCTACTACACATAGTAGAGGTACCTGTTAGGCAGCTCCAGGACCTCTGATCTGCACCTGGAGGAGAGATTCTCGGGTAACCATTGGGATGGGCTAAAGGAAAGAGCTTTTGCCAGACATAACATAACATACATCATTTGAACAGGACAACTTCAAGTTGTTTCCTTTGATATGTGTATTTCTGCTGTTTTTCATTTGTTGGTTGTTTTTGGAGATGAGGACTGAATATGGGGCCTTGCCTTGATAAGCAAGCACTCTACCACTGAACTAAATCCCTAACCCCTTTTACTGTGATTTTTTTCAAGATCACAAACCATTTGATAGCTGGCTGCTTCTGTGTAGTCTAGTGGTTGAATCATGGGTCAAATAAATCTGCTTTCTTAATAATGTACCTAGCACCAGGCATTCTGTTATAGTAACAACAAGCAGACTAAAGCACGTAACATGTAAATGCTTATTTTTTTCTTTCTCCTGTTTTAAGGGGTTTTAATTGTTGGTATCTGTGAGAAGAATAGATATTTTCTATATTTTCAACATGTCTACCCAAAATTTTCAAATATAAGCAGGCCTAAGAATGGTAGTAAAGAGATGAGATAGCTTGCTTTTATATAGTTCCCCAAAATGAGAGTTCCATAGTTTTTCTAACTCTAGGGAGCCTACGTAGATAGAGTTCAGTTATAGACTTACCAATTTTGTCTTAGGATCTAGTGACCTATGGGGATAAATATTGCCTTTCTTCCTTCCTACAAATGCACAAAATGATGATATAGATTGGGGGCAAACATACTCATAATTATTTACATCAAGAAATTTTTTTTGCATATGGTCTGTTGGAAGTAAATCTGTTCCAAGTGTACCCGGATGTCTGTCTGTCTGTCTATAATGAATTCATCCTACTTCAATCTTTCAGCTTAATCTATCATTCAGGCCACTGCCTCAAGGGGGCTACTGAATGGAGAGGAGAACTATAAAGCTGAAATGGTTCAGGGAAGCTGCAAACAGTGGAAGAAGCTAAAACCTTTTCATTTATATCTGGTATACACTACTTTTTCTTAGCAATGACTATGCATCTCTTGTTCCTACTCCTTCAGAGAAAGAGAGTTTGTTTCTTTGGTAATGACACTCAAGACATGTATTAGCGTTTGATGTCCTTGACCTTAAATACTTGACTTTTTCTTTCAGATTGCTATTGACTAAGTTTTATTTGTTGGCGACACTTACCAACTAGAGGCTTGGCCTGATCACAATGCAAAATACAGAACATCTTCCTTTTTGATTAAATTATCTTCGTTCAGATAAATAACTTAGTACAGGCTCACATCCAAGTAAAAGGGGGACTATGGTCTGAATGCTTATGTTAAAAGCTAGTGAGGATAAAGTGCTTTGGGATATGATTAGGTCATGAGGGCAGAGGTCTCATGATTGGAGTTAGTGACCCTGTGAAAGACAGCTACTGGAAGTTTGCTCATCTTTTGCCAAAGGAGGACAGCTTTAAGAGATGGGTCTCCATCAGATGCTGAGTCTACTAGAGTCTTCAACTTGGACCTGCTAGCCTCTGGATCTGTGAGAAATCAATTTCTGTTGCGTCTTAAGTTGAAGCTATTTTGTTACAGTAATCCAAGTGACTATAATAAGTCTTCCTGGCTTAGGATTTTCTTTGATCACTGGGGAGCTTTTTGTACTTTTGCATAATACTGAAAGCTACCAGCTACCGTGTGGAGAACCGTTATTCCTGTTTCATTGGAAATAATCATTTTAGCTTTTATTCTCTGAACCTTCTCTACAAGCCATATGCTCTTATTAAAGCACAACATGCATTTATCAGATTTGGGTTGATACTAAACACTCACAGTGGAAGAGTCACCACAACCTCCTTCCTCAAGTTAAATTGACTCTTTTCCCAAGGCTGTGTTGGGTGCTCTGGGAGAAAAGAAAGTAACCAATCTGTTGGTCTGTCTTATTCCTGAGATTTATAAGGCATAATGCAGTTCAAGAAAAAAGGTAACACTGCCTCCATAAATCAAGGGTTGCAAATATTGTTAGTGTTGCTGCTGTTTATGGTCATTTCTTGAAAGACTTGGATCTTAAATATGAGTGCTTTTGGTGGTGGCCAAGCCTACTTCTTGCCTCTCCACCCTGGAGACCTTCATTGTTGCTGCATGATCAGCAACACCTTGTAATTCAGATGTTTTGCCTTTTCCACAGTGGTTTCCATGTAAGATTCTGCCACTTTGGGGCAGCATGTACTCTTAGGCAAAGTACCAAGGTCAGCTGAGTGACTTCTATTCACTCCCCAGGCCTCCCATTCTAGGACAATCAGTTGCTAGAATAACCTGGCAACTCAACTGATCATGGAGTGGTCAGGCACTTCACTGACTGTTACTCGGGAATGATCACAGATGAGTACTTTTGGATGAGTGTTGATGTTTGAATTGGAAGAATCAGTAAAGCGCACTGCTCTCTCTGTTCTGTGTGGACCTTGTATACTTGACTGAAAGCATGGAGAGAATATTAAAAGGGCTGGCTTCCTTTTGAGCATAGTACTACTCTTTTTACTTCATGGCCTTTGAGTTGGACACTGATGTTCTAGGCTTCAGTCTCAGTTCTAAACACTGGCTCTCCTGCTGAGCGCCACGTAGGAAGAATGCAAATGGCTTTAGAACTCATGCTATGTGGCCCAAAAGTTAGTACAGCTATGATGGGTTTGCCTTGGAGAGGTTTGACCAGGACTATGTGTTCCGAGAGCTTTATGGTGTTATGGAGTTTTGCTCTGCTTGCTGCCTTCATGAGTTCCTCTTACTCCAAGAATTTCATGAAAACTCTAAGGGGACTTCGAGCTCCTCTCTGAGCAGTATCTCTGGCACTCACAATAACAGCGCTTGATCTCTTTCAGGCATTGCTGCTGGAGCAGATTAATGATTCAATCAACACCCTACGGAAGAGCTTAGAAATGTAGATTGTAGAAATGTAGATGAAAGCATTTGAAAAAATAAAATTGTTAGTGAAGTTAGGTTGAGATGTTTTTACTACTGGCTCTGATGTAAAACAAATCTTAGGAAACAATATAAAGTTGAGAAAGGCAAACTCTTATTAGTTAAGCTAAGGACTTTAAGGTCAGAGAACAAGAACAATGACAACACTGGCTGACATGACTCTCACTGAGGTTGGACTGGTAATGATTGATTTTTTTTGTACCCATTTTTGCACTCGTCTTCATGATATGATTTAATAAAAATTGCTGGTGAGTAGATATGCAGGCTGAGGATTTAAAGTAGATATGGCTGATTTTATATAAAAGTTTAGGTTTGTGATTCTTTTAAGATTCTTATAAGATTACTCTTAAAGATAATAAAGTAATTAATCTTTTCTTTGAAACTGCAAATTGCTGATGTCCAGTAAGAGAAAGTGGCTGAGAAAACTACCTTGCTCGCTCACAGTTTATTAATTGGTAATAGGTTGCTTAGTTACAAATTTACATGGGTTCTTGGGAATAATTTGTTTTCTTTACTGTACTATGTAAGGTTGTTTCTTGTAAAGGTATTGGTGAAATACGGTTTTTCTCATAGTCATTCACTAGAATAAAACTAGAACATAATCACATTATAATTTTATAATGACTGAAAGATTTTGCTGGGATGGATAAGCTATGGGAGAAAAAAGAAAGTTGTTGTTGGAACCTTGTTCCATTCACCAACCAAGTGTGTGTGTGTGTGTGTGTGTGTGTGTGTGTGTGTGTGTGTGTGTGTGTGTGTGTGTGTATGTGTGTGTGTGTGTGTGTATGTGTGTGTGTAATGCTTGGATCCTGCTTGCTAGAACTTTGCTTCAGCCATTCAATGTATGAATATGTATTATGTCTCTCTATTTCTCTGTCTCCGACTCTGTCTCTGTCTCTGCTTCTCCCTTTCCCTCTCCCTCTCCCTCTCTCCTTCCCCCATATCTGTCTCTCTCTCTCTGTCTCTGTCTCTCTGTCTCTCTCTGTCTCTGTCTCTCTGTCTCTCTGTCTGTCTGTCTGTCTGTCTCTGTCTCTGTCTCTCTCTCTCTCTCTCTCTCTCTCTCTCTCTCTCTCTCTGTATCACCTCTTTCTTTTTCTTTCTTGTCAGCCCCTAAGATTTAAAGCAACCAGAGTGTTTCACTGGCCACAGGGAGTGCCAGCCCAAGTGAATCAATCTCTGTCCCCTCATAGAAAAGTCTGCTGAGCACGTTTTCTAATTGCCTACGCCACACCTCACTGCCTGCCTCAGTTTCCCCTCTGGATGTCAAAGCAGGTCTTTGACATCCGTGACAATTTTTGACACTCTCCTTTGTTGTGACCAGGCAGTCTTGAGTTGGAATCATACCATCCTGATCCTTGGTTGTCAGTGCTTTAGAGATGGGAAGGCATGGATCTGTTGTTCTGGTTCTCTCACTGCAGGCTCTGGAATGGGCCAGCCTACATGGTCCTAGCTACTGGGCTAGCTGCTGAGACTAGATCTTTCTATACATACATCTGGTTTCTGTTTTTTTGAGAGACTAGACGTTGAAGGACAAAAGCTTATTCGAGGTCATTTCCCAGGAAATGGCAAACAAATATATGCATCACCTTTTATCCTAAATGAGAACTGTGTGTGTGTGTGTGTGTGTGTGTGTGTGTGATGAGTACAGTTTTCTAGAACCAGGATCTGCCTGAACTTTGATACAATGCTAAATAATGTTTTATTTTTTGCCCCCATTTAGAAATCCTGTAAGAGTAGTGACAGCTTAGAGTTATAGCACTGTCAGTGCCTCATCGCTCACAAAGCTTATCGCTGATCCTACAATAATCTGCCGGCAAAGGGACTAATGTGATTGTTTTCTCTTTTAGATGAGGAAATGAAGGCCTTTGATGATTCAGCTCTCTTCCCTAAATGAAGTCCCATAGTCGTGGTGGAGTAAGGTGGGGATTGGGAGGCTGGCTCCAAACCTACGCCCTGAACTCCTTGGTAGACTGGTTTTGTGTTCATCTTGATATGCAAGACTAGGCCACTGTCAGCTTCCAAGACAGTCTTAGGGGACACTGGCTCTGACATGTCCAAGATGTCTAATTTAGGATGGGCTGTGTCACTCTCAAGTGCCTACTACCTCCTGGATATGGGCCCTTTTCTCTTCCTCTTCGTCTGCTTCTCTAGCCTTTCTTCTGTTGCTCATTGTTGTATGATGGGCTGTTTTATTCCTTCCCCAAGCTTTCTGGAATAATGACTCAGACTCAAAATATATATACAAATACCTAGGCCATATAGCTAGGCTCCTCCCCTGACTAACTGATAATTTAAAATAACGCATTCATACTAATCTATATTCTGTCACTTGGCTGGTTACCTCTGCCCACGAGCTATGTTCTGGTCCTCTTTACATTTTTCCCAGCAATCCTCTCATCATGTCTAGTTCTATCCCATAATTTTTTCTGCCTCCCAGATGTCCCACTCTCTATTCTTCCCTTTCTATAGGCCAGAAGTTTTTTAACTGGCAGATGATGTGTCATACAACACACAAGCTATCCCTTCTACAGCTCACGAGGCTGTTCTCTGCCATGCTTTGACAGCTTAGAACTCCACTTTGATGACTCCACTTTGGCCCTATATCCTCTTAGTTAAAAGAAGAGACCTTCTAACAAATCCCTCTGTATTTACCACATAACTCGATCTTGAAAGGAGGAATGTGTACATTGTTGGTACTTGGAATCAATTACTCATTTAATGTTTATTTTAGCTCTTTTCATTGCTATCATGTTAGTTTACCATAATAAGGATCTCTATCTTTTAAAAATATATGAGTATGTATGTATGTATGTATGTATGTATGTATGTATGTATGTATATATGTATGTACATGTGTGTGTGAGTATGGTATGAGGTTGGGTACTGTATGTGCATTTTTGCAAGTGTTTGTGTAGGTGGGTGGTGTGTGAGGTTGGGTCTTCTCTCTCATCACTCCCCACCTTATCCCCTCTAGACGGGGTATTTCACTGAAGCTGGAACTGGACTGGTAGGTTGCACATCCCAGTGATTCTCTGCATCCCACCAGGCTACTGTCGCAGACATACAATTCCTAGCGTTTTATGTGGGTGCTGGAGGTCCAAAGTCAGGGAACTGGTGCTTGTATGACCAGGGGTCATCAAGCCATCTTTCCTGCCCCTGACTGTCATTTACATTCATTGCTATTTCCTTAGCTTATAGAGAAATGAGCTTTCATAGATGCGAATAAATATCTCTAGTGATCGTGACCTTTATTATTTTCTTTTGTAATATTTGGACAATATCACCAGCTTCTTGACTTGGAAGAACTAGAAACTTGGAGAACGTACACAGATAGCTCAGGGTTGGTATTCAGTAAACGGTAGCTGCTTTGGTGGTCACTGGCTACTGTTCTTTCTTTCTTGTGAAAACATGAAGAAATGTTTCACTAACTACAATCCTAGCAGCAAAGTGGTCCCCAAAGCACTGCCTTGCTCGCCTTTAGCCTTGGGGAAAGTAAATCACATTTTCTATTTAAGGAATGTAACATCTCCACAAAAGAAACTTTATCTGTTTAGACCTATCCATCATTCTCTCCATGACTTTCCAGCTCCCTCCCTGAGCAGGTGTTGGCTTTTACCATGGTTGCGATAACCTCCAATGTATTTCTGTCTGCCATGATGATTGATGTGCGGCTAACAGATCAACTAGGACTGCTGCTATTCCGTTCTTCCTGTGATGGAGCATGTGGCTGTCATGTAACCACTGAGAGGAAACTCAGGCAGAGCACTGCTTGGGCACAGTGGCAGGAGCTGTTTTCTATGAACAGAGACCCCCCCCACTGTCTATGCCCTCCCTTTGCACTCTCTTGGGGGAGCTGACAGCATGCCCACCTACCGAGGGCCAAGGTGGTTTTTCTGTTTTAATGCCCAGTTCCCCTACATTCTTGAACTCTCATAAATCAAAATCCACCACAGCACATAGATCAGAAAGCTAGGGCTTCCTAGAGTCTATATGACTATCATAGAGGATTTAAGAAAGACTTTGAACACATTTTGTTAGTTAAAACAGTAGCATTTTGTTAGACTCTCCCTTCCCTCCCTAATTCATGCCATAATGAGAAATCTGTGGGGTCAGGGTCATTTGTGTCATCTCCAGCAGCGTCATGTAAAGAATCTAAAACCCTCTTATATTGCTGCTGCTGCTGCTAGGCCCTACTAGTTAGGACGCCTCACAGGTGCCCTGTCCCATTAATCACTTTAAATACAGATCTATTTAGTCTTCTAAGAATAATGAACTAAGAAGGTAGGTCGAAGACCTTCCTGGTAAGAAAACATGAAGGCTGTAGACAAAGAATCCCGAGTTTAACGTTCAGAAACTTCGAGGCAGGTGAAACATTTGTCTATAATCGTGTGAAGTTCAGCAGTTCAGCCTTTTTCTATAAGGTTCTATCCACATCCCCCATCGCCTCATCCCTATAAATTAGGATTTGTGCCTTCTGAGTTCACAGGTGACATGGAAATCTCATAGACTTAGCAGCACGTCTGAAGTCACACGCAGTTGCTAAGTGGCAGACTGGGGATCTCAATCAAGATGTAGAATCATGATATGTCCGATTTCTAACTGCAATTAGGAACAGAAAGCTTCAAACAGGGTCAGTCTTGACTGGAAATGGCTGAACTAGTTCACCTTCTGGAAGTTTCTTCTCAAACCTTTGAGGGTCTCCCCCCATTATTAATAAATGTAAGGGCCAATTTCCCCCCAGACCCTTTTGCCAAAGCCCCATGAAACAAAAATGATTGGACCATGCAATCCTTTCCCTTCATCATTAGTTCAGCTTCTAACATGGTCGCCTTTATAGCCTATTGTATTAAAAGACATGAACACTGGTTGACACTGTCAGAACAGCCCACCATGATATTACACAAATGGTTCCAAGCAACCCGACTGGAGTGCTACAGAGACACAAATTTATACTTCTCACCATCTCAACCCATAATTTTAACCTAACATCCATTCAAATTAAAGTTCCGTAAGCGGGTTGGGGATTTAGCTCAGTGGTAGAGCACTTGCCTAGCAAAGCGCAAGGCCCTGGGTTGATCCCAGCTCAAAAAAAAAAAAAAAAAAAAAAAAAAAAGAAAAAAAAAAAAAAAGTTCCGTAAGCCTTTACAGGACCAGGGGAAGAAAAGCTATGCTGCTTTTTACTGGCTGATTTATTGTTACATGACAATATTGGGTATATTAAAATTTAATATCGGTGCTGTCTTTCCACTGTAAGTCTTGTGCTGAGGAGCTCAGAAATTATTTCTTTTTAAAGGGGACATTTATTGCACTGTATAGGCAGGTATGTAATTCCTTCCTGTAAGAAATCCGAGGGATATTTTTTTTTCAGCGTGTGAGGACTTTTGATTTGCACTTATTGTGTCGCCTGGGTGTAAAGGAAGGGTGATTTACTTCCTCCATCAGCACAAATGATGTTCTGTTTGTTTCGGTGTTGTTTCCTAACACCCACTATCGACAGCCCCTCACAGTTTACTAGGCAGGGAACTCAGCCTTTTCCTGTAAATGTCAGGGAGAGTGAATGGCAAAATGGCTTTGAATTTTAGCCTAGTGTGCAAATGGGCCCCAGCCACATGGAAGGGATAAGACAAGGCTGGGGTAGGGGGAGAGTCATATCGCAATGCTCATTACTGGGAGCATACACTTAATTAATTTTGGCACATACACAGTCATATGCTCTTATTAACATTCCCCGGATGAGGGAATACTCAAGTAACCCTATGGCGAGGTTCCTGTGTCAGGGATCTGACTCACTTGCCATTAGCCAAGATTGGCTTGCCTTCCTGTAAATGGATTCTACGGGGCCAGCCAATCCTCAAATGATGAAAACTCAGCCTAAGTTTGTTTATGATCATATGGGAGCCCCCAAGGAAACTAAGCCGCTTCTTCATTTCTGACTTGCGGGAAGCATGTATGAGTATGAATGTTCATGGTTGTCCTAAGCAAAACATGAGCAATATGGACTGTAGCATTAAGTGTATGTTCTTATGCATGCATTTTAAGATAGATATATCAGCAAAATCATATCAACCTCTATTGATATTTGAAGACCCTATAAATAAAAAACACCCAAGGCACTTAAGTTCCCTCCTTTAGAAAAAGCCTCATAGTTAAATATGGTTATGGACTTCTCTGCTTTTAGCCATTTTTAAATGACTATAGCGGCTAAAAATCCTCATGAATCTCACATTCTACCCAGCCAGCGTTTTCTTAACAACCATATGGCAAAGTCAGAGTTAGACTGAAAACTGCAGCCTTGCGTCTTGGATCGCCATGCCCTTCTCCTAACCCTGGGATGCTGGGCAGCCCATTGGACACCAGATCACAGGGAACTAAAGGTTCCCAGGATGCCTTTCTTTCCTTCCTAATGACACTCGGCATTGCAGGGCAGAAAGCAGCCTTTGGAAAGGAGCGTGCATTCCCAATTTCAAGTTCAATTTAATTCGAGAGAATGAAACTGCCTTCTCATTTAAAGTAAGGTACACATGGTCAGTCACCTATGCTCCTGCTAAGTGCCAAACCATCCTTATTTATTCAGGCCCCCAGACCTTTTCCTCTTTTTTTAAGATAAACGCTTGCATTTGTCGCCTACCTTGGCATAGCTTTAAAGTGGCCAGCATCTTTCTCACCAATCAGGAGCTCAACTTCAGACCATTGGCTTCCAAACTTCTGCATCTTTGGTCACTCACTGACCCTGCTGTTTGTAAAAGTTACAGGCACAGCGTGCAGAAATATGATTGTGTCTAGTTTCCTTGAGCTATAGATTTTTTTTGGCTGAGAATGAAGCTTCAAGACCTGAGGATCCTTGACCAAGTGATTCTGATTAGCTTTCTTGATTATCTTGTCCAGATCTTGTCAGGTGGAGAAGGAGAGTCTTGCAGACTCTGATGCAGCAGCAGGAAAGTCAGTTGCAGAAGAAGGGGCTTTCGGGGGCACTGCTGTAACAGCTTCCATGTTTGTCATAGCAACAGGGGTGAAGGCTTGTCCACAGGGTAGTTCATTATCACTCACTTCAGACCTTCCTATTTACTCCAAGAATCCAATTTTAACCACGCTTGGTTGGTAAATAGCAGCGCCTTTAGCAGAGTAATGCCAAATGGCCCAGCTGAATTTACTCAAACTCCCCTGATTAATTCACTGACTATCCAATCACAGACATCGTGGCCACTTCCACAGTGTTTTTAATTTTAGTTTCACCATCTGCATTCTCTGAGCATATGCACAGACTCTTGACCTAACTCTAGTTTGGCTAGATTCCTCCTCCATTGTCTCCTTCTCCACCCTTCCCCCTTCCCCTCCACTTCTTCTTTTCCCCCTTTTTCGCCTCCCCGTTCCCTCCTCTACTTTCACCCCCTTCTTTTGGAGAGTTGCTGCATTCAGTGATCGGCAAACTCCTGACTATAGAAGTAATCTTTGGCTTGAGTCTGTGACATCCTGAAACACTCAAAGGCTGTCTGGATATTCTTGTTCATCGTCTCTCGTGGTTATCCAGTGTTGCAAATGAATATAATAAATATGAACAGGGCCAGCCGGGCAAATAGATTTGAGAGAATAGTTAGGGAGTTGCAATTTTCTAGGATCAACTAGCACTCCCTCCTTTGATGATGGAGTAAGGCGCTGGATTCCTTGTCTGTGGAATTACTCTCAAAAACTGAGCAATCTTGTGGCAAAGTCTGACTGGATGGTCTGTTGGTTTGCATAGGAATAGGATCAGCATAGGACTGAGAAAAGTCTTCTTAGGATGGTGTCCTGCTCTTGATAGACAGGTAACATAGTTATGTGTGAGATAACCATTTGTTGCTGTTAAGATAGAAGAATTTCTCTTTTTTTTCTTTTGCAAATAAGAAGCTTATTTCCTCTTTCTATCTCTGTGCTCATGTTATCTTTCCTTCCTTCCTTCCTTCCTTCCTTCCTTCCTTCCTTCCTTCCTTCCTTCCTTCCTTCCTTCCTTCCTTCCTTCAAGACAAGCCCTCACAATGTAACTCAAGTTGGTCTGAAACTCAGAGATCTTCCTGATCTCTGCTTCCTGAGTGCTGAGATAAAAAGTGCAGACACCACACCTAGCTCACATTAGTGATCTGAAAACATGAAGTGTATGGTAATGATCAATTCAGATGTGATTTACTCCTAAATTTGGATCAACTCCACTGAATTCACTGTGAAATGAATATCTAAACACACACACTCAATGACATATCATACCCTTCCATTTCATTTCACCCAAACTTTCCACTCATTGTCAGAGAAAATGAGCCCCCCTCTAAAACACTGATGGATTTTAACTGATAGTTCATTGTCATGTCTGTGAAAACCAAATGAGACTGGTATTAACTGACTCAACTGACTCACCTCCGTCAGCAACAATGAAGTAACAATTATTGGGAGTAACAGTGGTGTCTGCTGACCATCCTATATTATCTTCTGTCCTTTAATCATGAAGGGAGGATCAAGGTACAGGCAGCTGGAATGGCAATCTCAGTTGCAAACTGAATCTTAACTATCCCTTAGATAACAGCGCTCTCAATCTGTGAATTGAGACGCCCCTTGGGGGGGGGGTCACATGTCAGATACCCTGCATATCGATTACTTATATTATGATTCCTAACAGTAGCAAAATTACAGTTATAAAGTAGCAATGAAATAATTTTATAGTTGGGGGTTACCCCAACATGAGGGACTGTATTAAAGAGTCATAGCATTAGGAAGGTTGAGAACCATGGCCCTAATAGTAGCGTAATTCCAGGAGAATATCTTTGTTTTTTTCAACTTTCATGTCAATCTATGCTCAGAAAAGCCAAGCAAATAACAGAATTTCTTCCAGATTTTTTTTTGAAAAATCTCAAATTAAATTATTCAGCAATTAAAGGAAAAGTTGTCCACTGGATGGCAGACACATTTTCATATTTTTTTTTTAAATTAAAAGCTAGTTACATCATCATCATCTTTCCCTTTCCTTTCTCAAGCTTCTCCTAAGTACCCTCCCTCTAACTCCTGTGTCCTCCATCACCCTCAAATCGAGAGCCTCTTCTACACACACACACACACACACACACACACACACACAGAGAGAGAGAGAGAGAGAGAGAGAGAGAGAGAGAGAGAGAGAGAGAGAGAGAGAGAGAGAAATACAACTTGTTAAGTTTGCTTTTACTGTTTGTGGTTGCAGGGCTGTCCACCTTGTATGGAAACCAGGAAACCAGTCACGGTGCTCATTCTTGGTAGAGGCTAATTCTCCCTCTCGCTCGGCAGTCACCGCTTTGCAGCTTTCAGTCCAAGGGGTTTTATCCTGTGAGATTTCCCTACCTTTTCATTAGCGTGTCTACTAGTCTTGCCACTTTTTCTTTACTTCTTGTTTATGCAGTCATTTCTATGAGAGACTTTCTTTCCTCCCTCCCTCCCTTTCTCCCTCTTCCTTTCCTCCCCTCCCTCTTTCCCTCCTTCCCTATTTCCTTCCCCCCTCATTCCTCCTCCCTCTCTCTCTTTCTCCCTCTCTCTCTTTCTCTTTTTCTTTCTTTCCTTTCTCTCTCTCTTTCTTTCTTTTTTTCTTAGAGAACTCCCTACTTTTCTGGTTCTTACAGTATTCCTACCCTCTACCTTGTTGTTCTTTGAGCCACAAATGCAGGATCTATGATATAAATGTCTACCCTGGGGCTGTGCTACCCATGATCCATTGATCTTTCCATTGTGTCCAATTTTGATTTTCTGTGGTAGTCTCTGTTTGCTGTAGAGAAAAGCTTCTTTGATCAGGGATGGTAGTTGCTTATAGGTGGATCTAAAGTTGAGATTTAGAATGTAATGGGGGATTGTGCTGAACCAGGAACTTGGTAATTGTGCATTCTTTTCTCAGCCATGACCTCACTAGCCACAGGTACCCGGCTAGGTTTCCAGGCATGATTTCCTTTCTGCTGAGTAGGTCGTAAGTTCAATTAGACAGTTGTTGGTTATCATCCACATGTGCGTGCTACTTACCGAACCTTTGTAGATGTGTTGCTAGGCTGGCTCTTTCTGTAGTTCATAGATGCTGTATCTGAGTGGGACTATTCATTGCTTACTTCCCCTGGCAGTCTATGTAGTACTTTCTGAGGCCAGGGAAGCTAGACTTCAGGAAGGAGTCTTTAGAGTCAGATCTACTTCAAATCATCTGATTCCTGTATTCAAAGTATGCAGTGTCTTTCTTTATTGAATATTTTCTTTATTTACATTTCAATTGTTATCCTCTTTCCAGGTTTCCCCTCCTTAAACCCCCTATCCCAACCCCATCCTCCCGCTTCTATGAGGATGCTCTCCCGCCCATTCCCTCTGGCCTCCCTGCTCTGGCATTCCTCTACACTGGTACATCAAGCCTTCACAGGACCAAGGGCCTCTCCTCCCATTGATGCTGACAAGGCCATTCTCTGATACATATGCAGCTGGAGCCACAGGCTGCTCCACGTGTACTCTTTGGTTGGTGGTTCAGTTCCTGGGAGTATCAGTGTCTTTAATAATGGGGGCTTACCCTCAACCTCTGAGAGGCAACTGAGAGTGGTAACTGTAGTCTTCATTGTTTGTGGGTTGATCACACTATCCTGACTGACCATTTGAAAGATTACTTATCACCAGGCAAAATTATTACACACTATATCATACACTAATAGTCAGAGAAGTTCTGCCTGTGCTTGTCCTAATTTCTGCCTACATCATACATATGTATGATACTGAAAGGGAGCAGTAATTAAGAACAGACTGTAGGAAGTACAGTGAAGAAAATAAAACTGATAGTTGCAAGATGAGTAACAGGAAGGAGATCGTTGCCCTCATTTGTAATGAGAGACCATTCTGGAAAGCCCAGAAACTAAAATGCATAGTGTTTAAGACCCACCCAGTTTCCTGTAATCTACTTTGATAAAGGGTGCCACCATTTAGCCCATAATATATCCAGGATCCAATGTGTGTGTTTGAACTCTCCTTCCATTTTACAATGACCCCATAACATCTTACTCCTTTATCTTCTCCTTTCTATTTACTTCCTGTAGGATTCTTTGGCTTTGGTCCATCTGTTGCTTCACTTAGAACTCTTGACTGCAGTCATGTTTGAAAATATCAAGAATTTTAAAGGAGTAATCTAGGTAATTTTCTCTTGTACACCACATGCTAGGGCTGCTTAAATTATGGACTGAGCATATTTGAAGAAATAAATAGGAAGATCTTGCCACTGGCATGCTGCCATCTCTAGGCAGGTGGGCCTGGGCTATATAAATTGTAGCTGAGCAAGGGAGAGGGAGCAAGATAGTAAGCAGCATTCCTCTGTGTCTTCTATTCCTCTGTGTCCTCCATCCAGGATCTTGCCTTGAGTTCCCTCCTTGACATACATCAAGCAGGCTATAACCTGGAAGCAAAAATAAGTCTTTCCTCTTCCAAGATTATTTTGGTCAATGTTTTATCATAGCAGCAGAGAAAGGAACTAGGCAGGATGGCTGCATGATGTTAGCCTTGCTATCAATAGTCCTCAATAGTCATCCAAGGATGTAAAAGCCATCATCTTGACTTCTATTAGACTCAGGTGCACAGTAATAATAGGTGTGGGTTCCATCTGGGTACCAGTCTTTAATATTTGATGGAGTGGAGTGTCCTCATTTAATATAGCCAACTCGGAGGGATTTTAAATGAGAATTTTCCACATTTACATTCCCACGAAGGGCTGTGTCAGGGCTGTTACCATCCTGCTTATTCTGTTTATTCAGCATGAATGTCTGAAACATGCCGTTGTTCTGCTGGCTTTTATCAGATATGCGGTCCCACGGTCCCACAGGGAATATCTTCATTATTAACATAATAAGAAGGAAGCCGGCTGCTTGTGAAAACAGCATATTTTCAGAAGTTGGCCTGTGTTACAGACTGCCTGCTAATTAGAACCCAGCTACCAATGGCAGGGTATCAAAGGACAAAGCAATATACATGAATACAGCAGAGTGTTGTGACAGCAGCTGGGTAGCCTGCTCAATTCAGAGTTTTCTAGCAAAATAAAAGATACCAGGGAGGTGGAACCTAACAAACAAGGAACCTCCTATTCATGGGTTATATATTTGTGTTCAGCCCTGAATGGAGACTATGCTGTGACTATCTGTTCATGAATGGAGCCTGAGGTACACCTCCCTCAGCGTCTCAAAGAGGCCAGGAAAGGGCTATGAGAAGAAAAAAAATTCTTTTTTTTTCTGGATTATCCTTAAGATTTTCATACCAGGGATTGAAAACTATGATGTATAACACTACAAAGGCTCACATAGTTCCAAGGTGTATAAATAAACAGGATTAGCCTGCTTCTCATCCATACTTGATTCTGCTTTTCACTCCAGAGATAAACACATGTATCAGGGTTGGCGTGCTAGATGCCCTCTACCCACAAACACAGATAAGATGACTCTTTCTAAAACTGTGCATGAATAGGATCACACTGTCTATATAGCTTTCTTCATGTGCTGTTTCTTGAACGATCTTTCCCTGTCATGAAATAGAGTGTCCACGAATTCCCCAAATATGTCCTTATCCCTGGAACCCATGGATGCTAGCTCAAAAGGCATAGGTTAAAAGGCACTTTGTAGGTGTGATTAAATTGAGATGGGGTGTGTGGGTGAACTCCAGGGAACTGCACAAAAAAAAAAAAAACACAGGAGAAACTGAAACTGATGTGAGGGAGAGAAGAAATGTGACCACAGAATTGGAGACTATAATAATGTGGCCAGAAGTTAGGGAGTGTCAACAACCACTAGAAGCTAATAGAAAACTGAATATGTGGGGCTAAAGTCTAGAAAAGACTAGAGTCAAGTGACTAAGCTTGGTGGTTATCTTTATGTCTGAGAAGAGAAAACTTCAGTGGAAGGAATTCTCTGGACTGGCCTGAGGACATGTGTGTTGGGCATTTTTCTTTATTGCTCATTGATAGAGGGTGGTCTTGCCCTCTGTGGACAGAGCCACTCCTGGACATGGAGCCCTCAGTGGTACAGGGCAGGTAGCTGAGCAAGCCAGAGAATGCAAGCCAGTAAGCGGCATTCCTTTGTGGTCTCTGCTTTAGTTCTCTCCCTTGAGTTCTGACCTTTGTTTCCCAGGATGATGAAATAGAACCACAAGCTGAAGTAATTAATGCCTTTCCTCTCCTCTTTGCTTTTGGTTTGTCTTTTATCCCAGCAAGAAAAAAACAAACTAGAACAGTCATCTAGATGATGTAAGCTTTTCCTGTATCAGTAACATTCTATTTCAAGGCTTGGTAAACTATGGCCTATGAGCCAAATCAGACCTGGTGTCTGCTTTTGTACAGCAGACGTGCTGAAAGTGGTGAAGTAGTGAGCATTGTAATTTGCCTGATTGGAGAGAGCTCTGCGTTTGAATCCTAATTAAGTAAAATGCTCTCTCCAAATAGAAGAATTCCATTCTTGTCCTAATAGACCTGTATTACAAATATTTCAGTTAAAGATTATTATCACCCCAGTTGGTGTCCATTGTTGGCTAAATGTAGTTAGATTTCTACAATAGCTCTCTAAATATGTACGCTTAGTATTCATAGTAAGCAACAATACAAGGTAGTGTGTATACATGGACCACTGGTGAACATTTTTATGCATTTACATAGGCGTGTGTGTGTGTGTAAGTAGATTTGTGTGAGTGTGGTGCACACACATGAATATTGTAGCATGCCCCTGGGGGTCAAAGGACAACTTTCAGTAGTTGGATCTTTTCTTCTCCCATGAGGGTTCTAGGGACTGAACCCAGGCAACCCATCTTGATGGCAAGCAGTTCTATCCATGTAGTCATCTTCCTGGCCCCACCTTTTTCTTTTGGATTCACATGTCTTTCCAGTAGAGGGAGCCAATGGGAGAATAACTAGTGTTAATGGAGCTACAAGGAATTCTTCAGCTAGCTGTTCTGCATTGTACCTTTGAGTAACCAGAAGGAAAAGATAAGAAAACTGGGGATTCTTACATCACTTAGTAGCCTTGGGAACTACTCTATCTACTATCAATTCCAGTTTGCTGAATCAACAAATTGCTTGGAATGCGCAGGCCTGTTTTTGGAGAGGGTTTTAAATCAGGGACAAGAGCCACTTGTATCTGAACCTGTTTGATGATTCTGGGTCAATTTTAAGGACAAGCTAACTTTTCATTGTGTAATTCTGCTTCAGCGAACTTGCTAGGATAAGACTTACCCTCTAAACTAAGAGGGCACATGAATTCTTTTCTGAAGGAGAGAGAATCTTAGCATTTCCTCAAAGCCTTGAGCTAAAACAAGTGCTGTGCATGTTTAGAAATTGATAGAGTTAATACCTCACACATGTATAGCTGTGATCTTTCTGAAACATCTATATGATTATAGATACCTTGTTCTGTTGGCATAGAAAGGGTTAAATTTTTAGATCCTATAGAAATCTAAATAAATGATTCTAAATTTTTGCCTGACTTAGGATAATATCCATTAAGATATGAAAAGATCCTCACCAATTGCAGAGCACTAGACTAAACTTGATAATTCGGTATACCAGCACTTTGACACCGTGATTTCGCCAGTGAAATTGGTATAACAAGGCTGCCTATAGCCCAAAGGCAATAGTTCATGTATGTTATTTCATGTCCTTACTAATTCAAAATGATTCCTAGAAACAGATTATTGCTCTTATTTCTTTAAGATTCCAGTTGATAGAGTTAGTATTTTTAATGCTGTTGTTGGGGTGTATACATGGACCACACTACTTCTGGTGACCCTAAGGCCCTTGTCGTTTTTAAGGCCCAAGCATTTTATCAGGGCTTGGGAACTCTGACATTTCACTGAAATTCTGTTCTCATTCAGTATGTAGATGCTCTGTTGCTGTGGTCTCCCAAAAGAATCAGAATCTGGCTGCCTCCCTTCGCTGTTTATAGCAGTTCACACATAAAGGTCATAAGTTTCTGATGGAAAAGACTTCAGCTTTTAAGGGAAAAGGTCCACTATTTAGGACATGATCTGATTGCTAAAGGGATTTCTCTCTCATCTGAGATAACAAAGGCTGCTCCAAGTTTCCTGTAGCCTGAAGCTGAACGACAATCATGAGATTTTTCTCACACTTGTGGGATACTGTGTATTGGTTTCCACATCTTCTGTAATCGTTTTGCCCTTGTACACACCTCCTTTGAAAACACCACCGGACAAAATTTGTCTTCATTGGGAATATTGTCATGAGCAGGATTCCCTCTTCTTGGCTAAGGTAATTTTTTTCTACTGGTTCTCAAGTCTAGAAAATAAAGCATTGAGGTGTATTACTAATATTAAATCAGCTCCCAGTGACGACTTCTTCCTAATTCTGTCCATGGCTTCCTTCTCTTAAGCTCTCTTCCTCTTCTAATAAAGCTATGAAGCCCATCATGAAGACATCATTCTCTTGACCCCATGTGACCCTAAATACTTCTAAATCCCCTGCAATAATATTGGGGATTATGTCTTCAGTGAATTTTTGAAAGATGCAGTTAAATCAATATCAACCCCCTTCCCACTTTGATTTACAAAGATGTAAATCAGTGTACATAAGTGCATACATGTTTGTATTTATACACAGTCATGTGCTAGCTAATAACATCTTGGTTAATGCTGGGGTACATGTGCTGTGTATTTCTTTACATATGAATTAGAACATTTCCTGCTACAGTAAAGAACAAGCCTCCCAAGACTCTGCTAACAAAACTCATCATGTACCGAAAACTGATGTAATACAAGATTCAGGAAGCACAGAAAGTTAAAAGACTCAAGAGGCCACTCCCTGAGGTTGTAGAAGCAGGAAATTGTTGCTGTGGAGGAGGACATCTTGGAGTTATCAGTGGATTTAGTAGGAAGTTCCTGAGATAAAGCTCATCAGTCGTCCATGCTAGAGTGGGAGTTTTATGATACAGCTGATTTTTCTTTTGTCTTCTTAAAAATAGAGTTATTTTTATAGAGTCTTTGCTTACACACTATATCCTGATTATAGTATCCCCTTCTTTATTCCTCTCAGTTTATCTCTACCTCCCCTCCCCTTGGGACCTAATCCCTTTCTGTTTCTCATGAGAGAAGAACAGACTTTTACTAACATGAAAAATAAAATATAATATGAAATAAAAACTTTCATATAGATGTCAGATATGGCAACCCAACAGGAGGAAAAGAGTCCAAAAACTAGGCAAAAAGTCAGAGACCTGTTCATTTTCACAGTCCCATAAAAACACTAAGCTAATAGCTCTAATATATGCACAGAAGACTGTAGGGGGATCGTCTTGTGCACTCTGTATTCAGGTGCTGATTTCTGTGCCCAGAGATATGATTACAGTCCAGATGTTGACACTGGCATGATTATTAAACATCTCTTGCATTATCAATGTCATGTAGAGAATATTCTCCAATTATCTCTGAGTGGTTAATAAAGAGCTGATTGGTCTATGGCTGGGCAGGATAAAACAGAGGAGGCAAAACATCCAAGCCCAGTAAGGGAGTCCCAAAGAGACGAGAGAGAGAGAGAGAGAGAGAGAGAGAGAGAGAGAGAGAGAAGAGGGAGGAGGGAGGGAGGGAGGGAGGGAGGGAGGAGGAGGGAGGAGGGAGGAGGGAGAGAGAGAGAGAGAGAGAGAGAGAGAGAGAGAGAGAGAGAGAGAGAAAGAGAGAGAGAGAGAGATGGAAGGAGAGAAGAACGTGTGGAGAGACCATATGGATGGACCAGGAGGATTTGCCATGAGGTCACAATGAGAGGTCAGCCATGGGGATACACATACACATGGACCAGAATAATCCAGGGCAAGACTCAGATGCAGGTAAAGGACCACGTGACTGGCTATTTGTAGCTTAGTTGGGTTAGAATAGCTCAGAACCTACCCAACATAGTGCCAGAAGCTTGTTCTTAATAAAAACACCAGCTCTCTGTGTCATGTATGTATTCAGGAGCTAAAACTGGCTAGATAGGGGGCAAAAGGGACAAAGAAAGTACCCCAGAATTACTTTTACAGGGACCTGATGCAGATCCAAGTGGCCTTTTGCTTGCTGCATCAGACTTTGTGAACTCACATGTGCCTTGTTAGGTGACTCACAGGGCTCTCATGGTGTCCTTCATTCTCTCTGGCTCTAACCTTATTACCTCCTCTTCTGCAGGATTCCCTGAGCTCGGGGGGGGGGGGAGCGGTGGTGGTGGAGATTTTATGGAGACATCTGGTTTAGACTCTCTCTCTCTTCATGCAATGTCTAACTGTGTGTCCCTTGCATCTATTCCTATCAGATGCAGCTGATTTTTAAGACACTGATAGTCTGGTAAGTAACCTCTCTTTCATACTCCTATAAGTACCCCCAATAAACTTACTGGTTCACCAAGGTAGACTTCCGTGAAGCCATACCTTCAGTCTGGTGTCAGTGCCTTATCTGGGAATAAAGGGACAGATAGCTCTCAAAGAAAGGTTATTTATATATCTATATATTTAAATCTATCTATATCTGTATCTATCTCTCTATTTATATTGCCTAGGAGAAAATGCTCTTCTCCTAGTGATCTGTATAAGCAAGCTTTTGATTAGCTGAAACTCAACTTTACAAATCCCTGGTTTTAGGACGTTTTAGTCATTCCAAGTCTTAAACCATATTTGTTAATAAACACAACAATGAGACATTAAAGAGTTCTTGTCCAAGAGCAAGGAGAGAGGGCAAGTCTAGTGCATATTACAGCTGCAGTTACACCCAGTAGCAAAGGTACCTTGTTTCAGAGCAGTAATAGAGAGAGAATATGGGTACAGTTACCATCTGAGATGATTTCAGGATGTGAGTGTTTCTTGCAAGGTCTACATGATGTGGAAATTTTATGAAATTCTGGTCAACTTCAGCACAACTCAGCAACACCTGAGGAATTTCCCTTCTTGCCTTCATCTTAGTCTTTCTCTAAAATGCAATTTGATTCAGATGAATGCAATTTTAGTTAAATAAATGCCCTTTGTTAAACCTTGCTCCTTTACTTCCCTCACCCAGGCATGGTAAACACCACAGCAGTGCCAATGAGGCAGTGCGGCGGTAGACTCTGTACATTAATTAGTAAGTTGTTCCATTGGATGATCCTGAGCTGCTGCTATTTGTTTATGGATCTTTTGGCAAAACTACAGAGGGAAAACTCTAAGGAGCATATTCCGTGACTACACAACAGAACCCGAAGGAAAAGATCGATTTCAGTCAGCTCAATCAGGCGAGCTTTGTGAGCTCAACTCATCTTGTCATATTGCTAAAAGGACAAATCAGTAAATATTTGTATGAGTGGCAAGCATGCCTTTGGATTTTTTTTTGTGGTTTTTAGCCCATGATGGTGACAGAGAAGGTTTTATGACAGTGAGCCATTTCAAAAAAATTAAACTCAAGCAGGTAAACTCTTTAATGCTGTCCTGTTGATGTTGTAAATTTTGTTTCTATTAAAGTTCAAACTTGCATTCATGGAACTGAGTATGCATATCAACAAAATGCTATGGTAAGTTATTGTGCTAAGATAACCAATAATGGCTATGCTAAGATACACAGTTTGAATAAATTTCATAGACTGATTCAGATGAAGTGACATAATCCCTTTATTCACTGATCAGTGCTATGTATGGAATTAAAACAAACAAGTACATCTCAAGGTGAAAAGTTACCACTGATAGTGGCCTTTGAATTCACTGTATTGAAGCTTTGAACAACTCACAAAATTATGAAAAATTATTGGTGAATTAATTATGATAAAGTTGTTTCTTAACTAACATCTGATTAGTCAGGTTCAGAATCTTGGAAAAAATCATTACGATTTTAGGTAGTCCCTCTCTTCCTCCTGGCAGCACATTTGAACATCCATTTCATCATATCCATCTGCTCCCTTCCCTGGATTATCAGCGTGTTCTTTTCATTTCTGTGTCTGTTTGCAGGATGCACCGAGGCCATTCCATGAAAGGTGGCAGATTCTGCAAGCAAAAATAATTTTAGCAAAAGCATTTTCTTTACGAGGGATTCTTGAGGAAATTTCCAGTGAAGAGAGAGACCAATTTTCCTGGGCAATTTATAAACTGGTTCAATGGGTGTTAAGATACAATGGCCTCATCATGAACATTGTCTTTACTACATTTAGTCTCTGGAAAATGGACAGGAAATGATAATGTAAGAATAAAACCAACAAAGGCAATGAAATAAATTCATTGCCCAGATTTTGGACTGGTTTTTTAATAGCAATTGGGTTTATCCTCTATTTTAAAGGACCAACCGATACTTTGTGAAATCATACCTGAAGGTCATTCTGTTTAATGATCGAATATCCTGTATCTCCTGTACTTGAAATTTCTGACACTTCAAGGTCAAAATTAATTTTGCCAGGGCGTATTTACATCAAATAAAAGGAACTTGCATGACCTACCACCTGAGGATCAGATCTCCATGACCTGGATCTTTGAGACTGAGTCTTGTGGGAAAATGATACAAAAGAAGATTGCCTTTGATGTGAGGCCCCATGCCAAGTTTCCTTCATCATTTATATACTCTAGTAAAACTCTAGGACCTTGAGCTTTGGGTCTAATACTTTCAACTCAAGGGGGACCCTCCACACTTTTGGAACTGAATCCCAGTGGGGAATCTTAATTTACAGTTGACCATGGAGATCACTCCTCTGAATCAGATGCTCTCCTGAATACAGATGGTTTTCCCAAGGTCACAGGTCAAGGTTCTCTTCTTCTCATCATGAAATCCCTGTTCTTTGATCTCTCCTGTTTCTTCTTTCTAGTGTGAATGATCTGATAATGAGAAATTAGAATGCCCTAGCCAAAGACTTTGTGGAGAATCTAACCAAATATTGGATTAATCATATGAAATCTAGCTCTTCCTATGGTATTAGAGACTTTTTAGTATGAGTTGTGACTGAGTTTACCGGAATCCTAAGTGTGATCATCTGCTTTTGACTTTACAGTTTGTTCTGACTATAGAATTAAGCTTTTATACCCATTTTTTTTTGTTTTAATCTAACACATTGATATACTGAGATGACCAGATCGACTTATGGTATTGAATGGAGACTAGGTAGCAAAGTGTGCTTAAATACAGATTTTTGTAAGGATGCTTACCTATCTATCCATTTTGGCAGAAGACCAATATGTAATAACTCAATATCATTTTTAGGAGGTAGTTAGAAAAACCAATGCCTCTGTTTCAACTAATTCTTCCATAAATAAAAAAAAATCACTCTAATGGGATTCTTGTATGAATCCCCCAAATATAATCTTTTTGCTCTCAACTACAACTCAAAGAATGGAGAATGAAAGGCTACAGAAGACTAGGAATTTTGATAGTGCCTTTGGTGTTCTATAACCAGTGACAAGATTTGCATTAGTCCATACCCCTAAACCTACATTCTAGATCAAAAGAAGCTGACCCACAAATGCTAACCCTGCTGGATAGCTAACTTATACTAAGTCACTTCTCATGGGCTAAAGTTGAATACAAGTGAAATGATGATTAGAGATTTCCTTTTGACATTAGCCTCTGTGACTGGTCCTACATCTCAGGCTATCACTACCAAATGCAAATCTAAATTTCCCCTTTCTCAAATAGCCTTATAAGGATTATGATATACTACAGGGCAAAGAAGGAAGAGTTTGTATATTTACATCTCTTCCTAGTGTCCCTAGACAGACACTTCTGATATGTAGAAATGTAGTTACAAAAGTTAACAGATAAGTTGCATAAACCAGAATGGCTCCCCTCTGATGCATTCCTGGATTGTTTGATTTTCACTGGTTTGGTTCATGGGAGCCTGGCTAAGCAGCGCATACAGTTCTTTAGTATCACCATCCTGATAAACATCACTGTAATCTCCCCGGTGGATTGTATTGTCTCAAGAATCTTAATTGCATGTTCACAGCCACCAACGGCACACCAGATGGCTTCACTGCGATTAAAGAGACAAATGACAAATGAGGGAACAAGAAAAAAAAAAGGATCATTCTCCAATGAGCCGGATGTTGTGACTTTCATGTCTGTTCTGAGACAAACAGTCAAACTATGATGGCCACATGGAATATTGCTTACACATAGGCTTTTTCTAATCTCTCCTAAAAGGGTTAGTATAATTAAAAACAGCAAGAAAGCAAGAGATTGAGGGAGCAAGACTGAGAGAGAGGGTTAGGAAACACAGAGAGAGGAGAGACAGAGAGAGAGAGAGAGAGAGAGAGAGAGAGAAGAGAGAGAGAGAGACAGAGAGAGAGAGAGACAGAGAGAGAACAGAGAAACAGAGACAGAGACAGAGACAGAGACAGAAACAAAGATAGAGAGACAGAGAAAGGCAGAGAGAGACAGAGAGACAGAGAGCAGAGAGACAGAGAGACAGAGAGACAGAGAAACAGAAAGACAGAAACAGAGAGTTACCATCCAAGTGTGTTTTGTATTCATCCAGGTTGCTGCAACAGGGCATGTAGGTCCACTCTCCATCAGAGTAGGACCTTGTTCGAGAAGGTTTTACTTGCAATAAAATTCAATTAACTTTCACTTGCTCATGTTTTCTTTGTTAATAATATTTAAAGTCAACTAATGAACTTTGGAGTCACTCTCCTGTATCATTTTTTTCATTTAGTATATTACTCATGGTATAGCAGTAGGTAGAAACTATGCTAATAATTTGAATCAAATTTAGAAAGAATAACTTTTCATCTGGAGTCAATGAAGACAATGATAAGAAAAGAAGAGCTGTACAACCCATAACCTGGTTTGCTAATGAAGAGGAGTGTCTGATATTAAGCTTGATGGGAAGTAAGTTTGACACATGACCGCTAGTGGGGTCCTGCTGAGGAGTTCTAGAGGGCTTGGTTATAACCACTGTAGCAACCACCCACTGGAGGGTGTAGGTGCCTAGAAGCTGGGAGGCAGGATTGCCTAGTGGTAGGGTAGCCATGCATATCACTAGAGATCACTGCTGTTCAGGATAACTACTGAGAAGTAGAGAAACTCCTTGGAAAGCAAATATGGTGTCCTGCCACAGAATCTCTGGTAAGTGTATGGATGGGTGGAATAAAATCATACTAGAATCAGAAAGAAACAAAACAAAACATAAAAACCAAACACTCTTCTCTATGACTTGTCAGCCAGTCATAAGAAGAAACAGAATCATGAAGGAGGTCCAAAGAACACGAGATTTAAAATGAAGAAATGTAGAAGATACTATTGAAGAAATGGAACCACCAGTCAAGGAAAATGTTAAATCTAAAACTTCCTGGCATAAAACATTCAGGAAATCTGGGACACTATGAAAAGACCAAACCTAAAAGAAGGAGAAGACTCCCAGGCCCAAGGCCCAGAAAATATTTTCAACAAAGTCACAGAAGGAAATCTCACCAACCTAATGAAAGAGATGCCTATAAACATTCAAGAAGCCTAGAGAACACCAAATAGATTGGACCAGAAAAGAAAGTCCTCCATCCACATAATGATCAAAGCATTAAATGTACAGAACAAAACAAAAATATTAAAAGCTGCAAGGGAAAGGGCCAATTAACATATAAAGGAAGACCGATCGGAATTATACAACTTCCTGAGCAGAACACCAACAGCTCAGACACTAGAATCAGTAATTAATAAACGGAACCTCACGAAAGTGAAAATCTTCTATAAGGCAAAGGACACTATCAACAGGACAAAATGGCAGACTACAGAATGGGAAGAGATCTTCATCAACCCTACATCAAACAGAAGGTGAATATTCAAAATCTGTAAAGAACTCAAGGAATTAAACACAAACAACCCAACTGAAAAAAAATGGGATGCAGAACTAAAAGTTTCTCAAAACAGGAGTCTGTAATGGCCAAGAAGCACTTAAAGGAATATGCAACATCCTTAGTCACCAAGGAAATGCAAATCCAAAAGACTCTGAGATTCCCATCTGATGGATCTTATACCCATCAGAGTGGCTAAGAGAAAAAAACTCAAGCAACAGCACATGCTGGCAAGAATGTGGAGCAAGGGGAACACTCCTCCATTGCTGGTGGGAGTGCAGACTTGTACAACCACTTTTGAAATCAGTCTGGTGGTTTCTCAGAAAATTGGGAATAGTTCTAACTCAAGACCCAGCTACACCACTCCCTAGCATATATTTAAAAGACGATCCATCAAACCACAAGGACACAGGTTCCACTATGTTCATAGCAGCTTTATTCATAATTGACAGAAACTGGGAACAACTCAGATGTCCCTCAACAAAAGAATGGATAAAGAAAATGTGGAAGCTTTACACAACAGAATACTACTTATCTATTAAAAATAAGGACATCATGACATTTTTAGGCAAATGGATAGAACTACAAAATATAATCCTGAATGAAGTAACCCAGACCCAGAAAGACACAGATGATATGCACTCACTTATAAGTGGATATTAGTCATAAAGTGCAAAGTGTCCATGGTACAATCCACAGACCTGAAGAAACAACGTAACAAGAAAGGCCCAGAGAGGATGCTTGAATCTCACTCAGAAGGGGAAATAAAGTAGATATTGGAGGTGGATGAAGGGTGGAAACTGAGTGAGAGACGGGGTGCAGAGGGGAACAGGGATGGGGACCAGGTGTGGGGATGTGGGGTGGGAGAGGGTTGGGGATAGAATGAAAATCTGTGCAGTGGCATCTCTGAGACTGAGCAGGATACCTGGGATGGAGGCGAGGTGGGGGTGAGGGTAGTCCTGGAAATCTATGCAGGTGACTCTAGCTGAGATTCCTAGCAGCAGGGGATATGGAGCCTGAAATGGCCACTACTGAAGCTAGGCAGTACTTCCAGTAGAGGGATAAGGACATCAATCCATCCAAAATATCTTTAACCTGAAATTTGTCCTGCCTAAAAAATGTCCAGAAACAAAGATGGAGCAGAGATTGAGGGAATGGCCAGCCAACGACTGACCCAACTTGATACCTATAGGAGAGATCCAACCCCTGATACTATTAATGATATTCTGCTATGCGTGCAGACAGTAGCCTAGAACATGTCATCTGAAATGCTTTATCTAACAGCTTACGGAAACAGAAGCAGAGGTTCACAGCTAAACATTAGACAGAGAGTCTTATAAGAGTAAGGGAAAGGATTGAAGGAACCAGAGGGGTCAAGGACAACATAAGAAGACCAACAGAGCCAACTAACCTGGGCCCATGGGGCCTCTAAGAGATTCAACCAACAACCAAAGAGCATACATGAACTGGACCTAGGTCCCCTACACATATGTAACGGAGGCACAGCTTATGGTATTGTTGGATGCTGGACTTTGGGACATGTGTTTTTATGTTCTATAATTTTGTTATTCTCATTTTAAATTATTATATTGCTAATGATCATTTTATATTGCTAGTGGTAGCCTGTTGAGTTGCAGAAGGGATTTTGTCCATGGTGTCCCTAGGATTTCACTTAACTATTTTCCTACTTGTAGACTGAAGCTGCTTCAACATTCTCTTTAGAATCAAATAAGTGCTTACATTATACATTGTTGCTGTTCTACTTAACAACAACAATAGCAATATACATGTACTGAGAAATTTCTGGAAAGTACATGACAAAATATGGTGTTTTCATCAGTGGGAGAGTTTAGACAATGTTTTTATTTTATTCCTAGTTGTTTAAGTTGCTTTCTTATAGGTGTGTGTTTTTTTAAAGAATAATTAGAAGTACAATTAGTTTCAATGCTGAAAAATGCAGTTTAATTGACTATGAATACTGTCCCTGAGCATCCTTTTGGATGCTCAGATATTCCTATGACACAGCCTTTCAGCTTTCTTGTAAGGACCAGCAACTGGAAACTGCATTGTGGGGTCCCATCAACACCATAGGGGTGCTCTTTTGCTGCCTGGTCTTCTGATCATATGCATGGATTACACAGAAAGCTTTCTTCTGGTTGAAACATCTTCCCAGGCATTCCTGATGTGGGAAGGGCTGGCTTGCTTCACATTCTCTCAGTCACAAGGCACGCAGACAGCAGGGGTAGAGGGGATGTGTTTGCCTGTTTGGTTTCAGTCCTGAGAACTGGTATCTGAGAAGTGAGCTGTGAGAGAAGGAAGGACACCCTGGGCCAGCTTACACCAGATACATGGGACTGGACACCTGAAAATTCTGTCTCTAAACTGAGCATAATATTTTTCCTTTTATTGAAGATAGATATTTTCTCATAGTAATATATTTTGATTACAGTTTCCTCTCTGCTACTCTTCCCGGTACCTCTCCACCTCTCCTCCCATTTGGATGGACCCCTGACCTGCTTATCATTAGAAAACAAACAAGCTTCTAAAGGATAATAATAAAATATACTAACACAAAACAAAAACTAACACATCAAAATAGGACAAAACAAATAGAGGGAAAGAGGCCAATAGAAGGCAAAAGAAGCAGAGACCCATTTGTTTCTACACCCAGAAGTCCCTAAAAAGCATGGAACTGGAAGCAAAGGACATATAGGGAAAAAAGAGAAAAGGAAAATATATAAATAAAATAAAAATAATATGATAAAATAAATGTCTATTTATTACCATTATGATAATGTCTATTAAAAGAAGAAGGAAGGAAGGAGAAGGGAAAGGAAAGGAAAGGAAAGGAAAGGAAAGGAAAGGAAAGGAAAGGAAAGGAAAGGATAGGAAAGGAAAGGAAAGGGAAGGAAAAAGGGAAAGCCCTGATACAGCATACAATAAGGACCTTCCAAAGATGTCATTTGCATTTACTTCCTGTTGGCCATCTACTGCTGAGCACTCAGCCTACCTGTAGGAGTAGTTTGTTTCCCCAATTAGGACTCCCTTGGAGAAAACTAAATTTTGATTTATAGATGTTTATCAACTGGAGGTAGTTTCTGGATTAGGGATTGGGGTGTGTGTCCATTTCTCCTTTCAGCCCTAGGATCCCATCTGGTACAGCCCTGTGTCGGCCCTGTGCCTGCTGCCTTAGTTATCCGTGAGTTAACATGTGCATCAATGCTGTTGGCTTAGCAGGCCTTGTTTCCTTGGTGTGCGTCATCCCCTGGGGCTCTTATGCTCTTTCTGACTCTTCTTCCATGAGGTTTCCTGAGCCCCAAGGGGGTGGGATTTGATGGAGTTATCCCATTTATTGATAAGTGTTTCAAAGTCTCTCACTTTCTACACAATGTCTAGCTGTGTATCTCTGTATTTGTGCCTACCTGCAGCAGAAAGCCCCTCTAATAATGATGGATGAGCAAGGCTCTGATCTGTATGTATGGCAGAATGTCACCAAGTGTCATTTTACTATTATTTTTGTTTATTGGTTTGTTTTTGAACAGTGGTATTGGGTTTTACCCTAAATCCCTGTACTATCTGGTTTCAGGTTCTTGGTTATCCAAGCTGTATCCTGTATGGGCTCTAACTCATGAAGTAGCCTTAAGTCAAATTAGGTCATTTTTGGTAACTCACACAAACTTTGTGCTCCCATTGACATAGCATATCTTGCAGGCAGAATACAATTATAGATTCAAGGGTTTGTGGCTAGGTTGGTATTTATGTTTCTCCTTTGGTATCATGTTGAGGGCCTTCCTATACCAAGGGCTCTAGCATGTTGGGATGAAGGCTCTTTATAGGCACAAAATTAACTTCTCCATGTTCAGTGAGTGGTATAGGTGTTGTCTTCAACAATGGTGCCTTGCTGTGAGTTTGCGATGAGTAACCTAGAGTCTTGGCAACAGCCTGTGTCGTTTGGGGGTTCCCATGGGACCACTTTGGCCAACAACTTTATTATATGAACCCAAACCCTAGTGAAAGAGATGTCTAGTCTTGGCTCTGTCTCCCCATTATTTGGTGATTCCACTTAAACCACTATAGTGATCTGAATAAGAATGGCCCCTATAGACGCATATATTTAGTTGCTTAGTCATGTAGGGATAGAACTGTTGGAAATGATTACAAGAATTTGAAAGTATAGCCTCGTTAAGAGTAGGTGTGAATTTGTTAGAGGTAGAGTGCCACTGGGGATGGGCCTTGAGGTTTCAAAATCTCGTCTGGTCCAGGCTCTCTCTATCTTTGCCTATGGTTTAGGATATAGCTCTGTTACTGCTCCAGTGCCTGACTGAATGCTACTAAGTTCCCTGCCATGATGATAATGGAATAAATCTCTGAAATTGTAAACAAGCCTCCAATTTGATGCTTTCTCTTATAATAGGTGCCTTGGTCATGGTGTCCCTTTACAGCAATAAAATAGTGACTAAGATAATTTCTTTTATATTTGTATATATTTAAGGAGTCACCTAATGTATTAGGTTTTCATATGGCACTTAATTCCATCTCTTTCTCCTTCTCCCTCTCTGTCTCTGTCTCTTTGTCTCTCTGTTTCTCCCTCTCTGTATTCTCTTTCCCCTGTATTTTTTCCCTTCTCCTTTAGACCCTCCTGTTACATTCTTTTCATTCATTCATAACTATTTATCCCACTTCCCTTTCCTAAGGAGACTTATGTGTTGGCCACTAGTTTCTTATTCTGTGGTTCTACAGATTGTAACTCAGTTATCATTGACTTTACAGCTATTGTCCCTTTTAGGCAAATACATACCATATTTTTTTTCTGAGTCTGGATTACTGCACTCAGGATATTTTTCTATTTCCATTCGTTTGCATGAGAATTTCATTTTATTGATTGCTAAGTAATATTCCATTGTGTAACTGTACCAAATTTTCTGCATTCCTTCTTCAGTCGAGGGACATCTTAGTTGACTTCAATTTCTAACTATTACGAATAGAGCACCAATGACCATGGTTGAGCAAGTGTCTCTGTGGAAGGATAGAACATTCTTGGGTATATGCGCAAGAGTAGTATAGCTTGATTCTGAGGTAGATCTGCTTCCTTCTTCCTGAGGAACCACCACACTGATTTTCATAGTGGTTGTGTAAGTTTGTACTCCCATCAGGAAAGGATAAGTGCTCACCTTACTCCACATCCTTGCCAGCATGAGCTATCACTTTTTTATTGATCTTAGCCATTCTGACAGGTGTAACACGAACTCTCAAAGTAGTTTTGACTTGCAATTGCCTGATAGCTAAGGTTGTTGAAACTTTCTTTAAATGTTTCTCAGCCATTTAAGTTTTCTCTTTTGAGAATTCTATTTAGATCAGTAACCTTATCTTTTTTTATTGGATTATTTGTTTTCTTGATATCTAGTATTTTTAAACTTCTTTATATATTTTGGATATAGATATTAGTCTTCTATCAGATGTGTGGTTGATACAAATCTTTTACCTTTCTGTAGATTGCTATTTTGTCCCAATGAGGTGTCCTTTGCTATGCAAAAGGTTTTCAGTTTCATGAGGTCTCATTTTATTAATTGTTAATCTTAGTTTCTGTGCTAATAGCGTTCTATTCAGAAAGTCTTTTCTCAGGTCAATGAGTGCAAAACTATTCCCTACTTTCTCTTCTATCAAGTTCAGTGTATATGCTTTTATATTGAGGCCTTTGATCCATTTGGAACTAAGTTTTATTCAGGGTGATAAGTATAGATCTACTTAGATTCTTCTACATGCAACTGTCCAGTTTGAACAATAATATGTTTCCAGTCTTTGTTTTTGGCTTTTCAATGAAAAATCAGGTGTCCATAAGTATGTGGATTTATATCTGGGTCTTTATTTTATTTTGTTAATCAATGCATATGTTTCTGTGTCAATACTCTGCTATTTTTTATCACTATATTAGGTGCAGCTGGGGATGGGATTTGGAGAAAAAAAGGAAGAGTTAAAATGTGGTAGATCTACACAATGGAATATTACTCAGCTATCAAAAACAATGACTTTATGAAATTCGTAGGCAAATGGTTGGAACTGGAAAATATCATCCTGAGTGAGGTAACCCAATCACAGAAAAACACACATGGTATGCACTCATTGATAAGCGGCTATTAGCCCAAATGCTTGAATTACCCTAGATGCCTAGAACACATGAAACTCAAGATGGATGATCAAAATGTGAATGCTTCACTCCTTCTTTAAAAGGGGAACAAGAAGAGTTAAGATTTGAAGCTAACCTCCCTGCTTTTTCAGTTAGCCTACTTGCTCCCGACTCCCGATATGCCCCTGTATTGGCCTTTGAGTTCCTAGTGAGTGACTACTAGAGTTGGGGGCTGAGATAAGCAATGAACAGAGGATGGCAGAATTAGAGAAGGAGGTCTATCTGAGCTTTTAAAGATGGAGGTCAGAGAGGAAGGGGAGATGGCAGCAAGTATTCTCAAGCGTTCTGCTAAAGAACTGTGAATGAGACTTCTCTGGGGATTGGATTCGGAGTGGTGGTGGTTGTGGGATAGTGAAGATCTGCAGTTAGCTTACCTGTTTCCATGACTGGACTGACCTGTGGGTTCTCAGGAAATGACTGTGAGGTGTTTTTTTTTTTTTTAAAGCTTCTGACATGAAGGTTAGGTGTATAGATTTAATGTTCTAACAGAAACTCTTCAGATTCTAGAGGTAGACTCTATTTTGTGACAAGCTACAATAAAAACTCAAAATTAGGGCAGAGCCTGTATGACAAGCTTTGTTTCCATGACACTTTAGAACCTTCCCAGGGTTGGATGCTGAAAAGCCAGGCTGTATGCATGTGAATACCGATAACCATAATCAGAGAGGACTCAGCAGGCCTTCGTCCTGGGTCATGTGCCTTTCTAGGTGAGCATGGAACTCCAGTGCTTCTGGGATTGCCCTGTTGCTGGTGAGTTGTGCTTCATTTCTCCCTTAGAGAGACTACATGTGACATTCAGGAAAAGAGCAGCCAGCTCTTCAAATGGTGGCAGGAAAACAGACCACAGCGGGGAAGACAACAAAGACCACAATGACCGGGGGTAAAAAATAGCAGCTTTAGCTAATACAGGCGAATAATAACTATCATTTGAAGACAGCATGCTGCGGCCTTCAGCCTTCTGTTGCTTTCTCGGGCCTGCGAATGGTCCTTTCTATGGAGCTTCCTGGATGGATCCCTATAACAACAGTGGTGTCATTGCTGGGTAAGACTGGCCTTTAGCCTGCCCATCACAGTCTTTGTTCCAGAAGCATTTTGCCAAAGAAAGAGGAAGGATGAAAAGCACTTAAGGAGAGAGCATCCTCCCTTTCTGACTTCTCTTTGTTTTGTTTAGCTTTCTTTCAAGTGGGGTCATACTGACCACTTGTTACTATCCGACACAGGAAGCAAGCAGAGGATTAAAGGCATCTCATGTTTATTTTAGAGCAGAAACTCTGGGAGTCCGATGACTTTAGAGAAGGCTGCTCCTATTCCTCTGCAGCTCCCAAACCCAACAGTTTACCCATCACTTTTACATAAACTATGAAATGCACTGAAATTTGCAAACCCAGCTAGGCTTGGCATTTGGAGTATGACTTAGAGGCAGCTTTTCTCGTTGACCTGACAGTAAGTTAGTGTGACATTAATATTGATCACCCAATGGCAAGTTCTAGAATCACCCCAGCCTTCAAGGGAATATTTAGATTGGGTTAAACAAGGTAGGAACATCCCTCTGGCTTGTGTGGGGAACCATTCTCTGGGCCAAGGTACTGTACTGCATAAAAAGGAGAACAGTGAAGTGATCTCTGCTTTTTGACAGTGAATGCAATGTCAAACTTTCTTACGTTTGCTGCTGCTGGATCTTTTCCACCACCACTGACTCTGTCTCTTAGAAATGTAAGTCATTGTAAACACTTTTCTTCCTTAACTTAATTTTGTCAGCCATGGTTATGAGGAGATCACTCAGGCACAGTTTATATCCAATTGAAAGTCTTTATTCCAGTTGGCTGGAACAATGTCTAGGTATTTAGGGACCTGGGTGTGGCTTCGGGTGTTCAGAACATGCTGTTTATGAAGGCAGAAAGCACATCCTGGAATCTCACTCAGCAGCTTACAGTATGGAGTTGGACACTTCACAGAAGCTAGCAGTTTAATAGAAGCTAAGATAAGCAGTTAGCTATTGGAGTTTCCATACAAAGGAGTAAGTTAGCTAGGACATCCTGACACCGGGTTCCTAGAATAAAACTGGGTGATTTTTGATGGGATTCCCATCAAGGAGATCAAATTCTAGTTAAATCTGAAATGGTCTCAATGAGAAAACAAAATGGAAGAATCTTTGTATTGTCTTGCTTTGTCACAGTATTGTGTGATAACTAGGAGAAGTAGCCTTACAGGTGGCAAGATGGGCAGGGTTCGAGGAAATAGTCTTTGATGTAGACTTTGGGAGTGAGGAGGCTGACCTCTCTTCTCAGGAGTGCTACTGGCTGCAGAGCCTTCCGCTCTGGGCTGAGCATGGTGAAAGTGCTGACATTGAGCATTGGAAGAAGGCGCTTAGGAGCTCATCTCTGGATCTTGAGAGGCACATAGACCTGGAGCAGCGCTTAAGATCAATGGTTTGGTTCTCCTTTCCAGGATCCCAACATCATGTTGTAGGGTGGGTTTTTCTACAAAGAGAGGTCAGTCTTATAGTTACCTTTCCCATCAATATCTGGTGTGTTTCAGAGAGTTCTGTTGGATCTAGCGCTGAAACTTCTGCTCACTTAGAACATCCCATGTGTCCCATGCTTCGTGTTACGCCATTGAGCTGCAGGCTAATAGTGGACAAAACAAATGTCCTAATTAGGGCAAATGGCAATTCTAAATAGCCCTGTGGTTTTGGTTTTTTTTTTTTTAGACACAAAGCTCTTTTTCTTTTTTTTCTTCCATAGTTGAGACTTAGTGGTACTGTGAGATCAATGGAACAACTACTTTCTGCATTTTGTAGATGAAAAGAGAGTGATTAGCCCAAAGCCATGCAGTAGATGGCAAAGCTGAGTCTGGTTGTCTTGTTTTGAAAGACCTCCGGAGAGGACCCTTTTCCCTCAGGAGGAGACCCAAGCACCCAGTGACCGAGCCGAGACCACTCGGATGCAATCAGCAAGAGGGTTTATTGGAAAACACAGGTACCTGCGGGCACACAGTCTCTTCGGAGGACTTGCGCGCCCAGCAGCTCCAGCATGGGGCTTTTATAGGGTTTGGGGAAGCAGAAGCAGGCGTACAGAGGCAGATGCATAGTTACGGGGATCGGTGGATTCAAATGAGGCACATAGACATGTTCACATATGATTGGCTATTTCACGTGATGAGGTAATAAGGTATAGCTACACACATTGGCAGGTTTGAATCATATTCAAATGAGGTTGCAATGTGGTAAGAGAGTAATTGCAGGCTGGGGCGTCCTGAATGTCGGGGGCTGGGGGCTTATCTCTTCCTGCCAGGTGGCCTGTGAGTCAGATCCGGTACTCCTGGTCTGTTCTGCATTCTTTTTCTTTTATGGTCTGTTAGTTTTAACGGTGACTCGGCCCTAGGTATCTGGGCATGCCTGGGCTCGTTCAAGCCTGTTGCAGCTCTGAGTTAAGACTCATGGGGGGGGGTCTTTCAGTTTAAGCCATTACATCACTGCACATTCCAACTGTGTCAAGATCTTTACCTTATGACTCCTATGAGAATACTTAGTAGGAGAACTACTTCATCGCCAAGTGTAGTGGTGCATGCCTGTAATCACAGCACTAAAGTAGTTGAGATGGGGATAGAGAGTTCTAGTCCTTCCTGTGGGCTAGAACTTTATTCCTCAAGATAAAGAATGGTAGAAAGATTTGGAAGAGGACTATGGTGATGATTGGACAGACATAGTCAACAGGAAAGGGTGGTCCGTCTGCCTTCCTTGGGAGCACCACAGGGCTCTGTCCTCCCTCTCCTTGACTCACCAATAAAGCAAAGGTGTGCCTTTGCATGTGTGATGACTGCATTTCTAAGATGCAATGATGGCAATCCTAGCAGTAAATTTACCTGTGCGAGGTTGGCGGTCTTAGATCTGGAAGTGTTCATACTGTAGAGGAGTCACATGTTTTCTTAACTAAAGATGACATTGACATGGCAGTCAGAGCGTGTTTCCAGAGTCCCTGTGGAGTCTGTGCAAACCCAAGAAAAGTGAGAACTCTGTATTAACAGCATAAAAACTGGGACAGAGTACCACGCTGTGATGGAATAAGGGTGATTATGATTTACGGGCTTTTAATATGTGAAAGATGTGTGTGTGTGTGTGTGTGTGTGTGTGTGTGTGTGAGAGAGAGAGAGAGAGAGAGAGAGAGAGAGAGAGAGAGAGAGAGAGAGATCTGAGCAATGAGAAGGTAAGGACTTGATGATACAGAGGCTGATGACTGTTACAAAACTTCTCAAACATGCCTTAGGTTAGGGTTGATATTTGCCCGCAAGTCTGTCTGCTACTGTGTTTTACTTATTATTCTGCACTTTTTTCAGGTCTTTCTCTAGGTCTAATAAGAAACTTAATTTTTTTGGTATGTCAATATTGTGGACTTTGCCAGTCTCTATAATATTGCCTGTTCTCTAATGACAACTGGTGCTGCTCTTGCCAGAACTCCCTATCAGCTTCCCTCAGTGCTTGGGTGGAGGGGTAGAGAGGACTGCAGATGCTCAACCCACAGTGGCACAATTAATCTGCCAACAGCTCTGGGAGCTTAGGTATCATCGTTTGCATTGTGCAGATTGAGAAATTTCTCCGATGTCCCCACAGACTAAGTTAGCACATGTTGCCTAGCATTTGAACACACACACCATCTTGGACCTTAGAGAGTAGCAAATGTGACCCAGGCTCTTGTCTTAAACTATGAATCCACTGTCTAAGATATGAGGTCAATACTCAGTAGATAGTCTCATATGAATGTACACAACAATTCCTTTGAGTTTTGACTCTTACTGAAGGGTTCGAAATATGGCTGTAGTTCAGATTTCTGACTTGTCTTATGTGACAGGTGACATCTTCATATGTTTTACTTATTACTTTACTGCTTGCATCTGGGGATTTTACACACTTCCACACAGACCTTTCCTTTTTCTTTTGTGACAGTCACCAAGAGAAAGCATTTCCTTACTTTGTCTCTGGTTTGTTGATATGAACTGTGGGGCATGGCTGGTTTTTCTAAAGCTGAGGATAAGGGATGCTGAACTCACCCCCTCCTCTGAGCTCACCAGTGAATGTTTTCAGAGCAAACAGGAGGAGCAGTAATAAATATTTCAAAGCTGGAAAGCAAGTTTTACAGCACCATGGGCTTACAAATGTTACATGCCATTGCAAACCTTCTGTGGGAGTGCATTAAGGTGATTCATAAGAATGGGAAGTTCATTCTCATCAAACCGGCTGGACAGATTACCAGTGGACACGCCATTACGCCCAGTCTTCATGCTTTTAGCATTATAGCTGGCATTTATTTCTAATATGTCATGGTGAAATAGGTGGGAGAGTTTCCCTGTGCTACGAGATAGAAACATCTTTACAAAAGAACAGACATCATTTTCTCTGTGCTTATAATAAATAAACTGCCCAGGAAAGGAGTATTCTAAAAGACATGAGAAAGTTTGCCCTAGGAAATCAGCATGGCTTGGTAACAAGTCTTCACTAGAGCTCTTTTCTATTAGGCTGCTTGTAGCTAGTGCTCAAAGAATTCAGAATGATCATGACATTTGCAAATGTTAATGCTAAGGATTAGCATTACAGATTCTAGCATGTGTGAGAAGTGGGGGCACTGTTTATCACGTTTCTGACCTCCTACCACATACTATCTACGCAAGAGTTTGTATGCGTGTATGTGTGTGTGTGTGTGTGTGTGTGTGTGTGTGTGTGTGTGTGTGTGTGTGTGTGTACATGCGTATTAACTCTTCTCTGTCTTGGTCACCCCTCTTAGAATTTTGTGGTTCATGGTTCTTTTCCTTCTTCTTGCTTGACATTTGGTTTAGAATCCTGATACCTGTTGGGGCTGCTGTGTAGTTTCCTGTGTTCTAAACTGGTTTGCTAGGGAGGTCAAATGAAGAGAAAGAACAGTCAAGCTTGAACCTATGTAGAAATTGTGAAGCTTTGAGGGATAGGTCCTCCTCTGTGCTTCTAAAGGGGCTGCATGATTGGGTCCTTTCTATACTCACCACAGACAGCGGTCATTCTTCAGGTCTATTCGTAGCTACAAATAAAGGACAAGGTATGATATGGTTATACTGTTTCCAGTAGTTAAAAGCTAAGTTGTCCATTGCATATCTCTAAGGAAATAAATTATGGTTCATCTGCACTGTAGGATATGATATAGTAGAAAAGATTCACTTCCACATTTGTATGTGGATTAGAAACCATTTCCAAGCTGAAAACGGCGAGTCATAAAGCTGTGCTTACTATCGGTTAGTTCTTATGTACAAAACAAATCTTCTCTACCCATTGCTATGTATTCAATGGAAGGGGAAGAGTTCTTGAAGAAAGCTATACTGCTGCTCTAGGTGTGCCATAAGAGAATGACTCAGACTGTGGAGTTTAAATAGTGGGAACGGATTCTTTTTTTTGTTGTTTTCCAGTCTGTGGGGCCAAGCTCAAGGTGTCATTAGGGTCAATTTCATTCTGAGGCTTCTTTCCTTTCCATGGCATTCAGATGGCTAAGTTGTTTTCTATTGTTTTTAATTTTTGACATTATAGTATAGTTACATCATTCCGTCTCCCCTTTCCTACCTCTGAAATCTTCCCATGTGCCCCTCCTTACTCTCTTTTAAATTCCTGGTCAGTTGGCCACTTTTTACTGTGTCCTGGGTGGTCTTGCTTCTGTGTACACATTCCCACTGTCTCTGTGGGTCTAATCACCTTGCAAAGGGGAACTGCCCTATTAGGTTAGGCCTTACTCAAATGGCTTCATTTTAAGTTTATAGCTCTCCTTAAAGGCCTCATATTCAAATATAATGACTGTATGAAATCAACCCACGAACTCTGAGTAGGGATGCAATTCAGTCGAAATAGAAGCCCGTATACTATTGTTAAAAGTTATTTTGGGGAGGGAAATGCGAGCCTTGCACAACTCTGAAGTGCCTGAATAGAACCCTTTGCTAATGTCTACTCGATCATGAGTGATTTTAAAAGAACATTATTTCCAGATCTTTCCATGGTCTCTTTCCACTTGCTGCACTGTGACTAGCAGCATGCTCTCATTTTACAGAGCCATGTGTTCCTTGGCGAATTGCATCCATGTCCACTGGTGGAATGGCTGCCAAATCATATGTGGACCATTTATCACCTTCTTGACGACTGTTTTTCTTCTTACATTTCTATCCAGAAAGTGGTTATCTGAGACCCTATACTCTGTGAGGCTACTTGAAACGCAATTGCAATTCTACCACTGAGATGTATGCTCATCTTTATCCAGTGGCACCAGGTTTGTTCTCCAGTATAGTTAGGACTCTGTTGGAACACAGATGGCACAAGTGTGTGAGAAGTTGTCTCTTTTATTTAGCCAAAGACTAACATGCGAGGCAGAAAGTTTACCCCAATTACCTCTACTTCTACTTGCTGTCTTGTGGCCAGAGATGTTTTCCTTTTGTTGGAAATTACTACTTCGTACACCTTCACTTCTTTCCAGTTTGTTTACTGAGAAATGCCGCCATCTATGACCATTGGCCATGACATGTATATGTGAAGACGCATGTGTGGAGCGTAGTGTAAAGCTTCTGCAGTTGACTAGTGATACTCCAACTTCAGATAAGGAGACAAAACGATCACATGGGCCGAAAGGAGCTCCTGGGCTCTTGCTTTGTGACAGTGCTGTTCCTGGTGCCTTCCTACTTCCTCAACATTTATATCCATTGGCTGAAGGGTGTTGACTGGGCATACTAGCTATCCTTCACCCAAGGGAATTTATCTTGGCATGGGACTCAGGAAGCCAGTGGGCAGGGCAAACTGAAGGTACGTTGCGTACTGATGATAGCCTATAGTCCAGTTGGAAAGCAGTCACAGTGCAGTAAGCGGAAAGAGACCATGGAAAGATCTGGAAATAATATTCCTTTAAAATGAACAAGCCTCTTAGCTCTTCAGCTGGGGTGACCTCAGTGAATATTTACATTAGTCATGAGGTTTCTCTGGTAATCGTGACCTTGGTTGCGCATGCTGGAAATTTCTTCAGGGACCCAGTCTTTGTTGACATCTTTCCTTATTTCCCTCCTGCACTTCCTCCCTTAAGAGTTTCCAAGAATCACTTCAGAATATTCTGCTTCCATTCACATAATCACCATAAGGGGCTTCTGGGGCTACCAAAACAAAAAACATTTTACTATTTCCTGCTATAACATGCCTTTCTCCAACATAACAAATAAGTAATATTAACAACAAATCCCCCTGCTTCCTGCTTTGTTCAAATTCTGTTTATTTTCATTTTGAAATGAAAAAGATTCCATATCCTGAAAGGAGAAATCCTAGAGGTATGTCTTTAGGGATACATGCTAGAAACCCAAACAAAGGCACATTTCTCGTCTCTATTTTAATTTTGACCATTTTATATGTGTACAGAATGTTTTATGTGTTGTTATAGTCATCCCCCAACACCCTTTCTTATCCTTCTCCCATTTTGCTAGCTTCATTTTAATTCCAAATGACTTAAGCGTCTGCCCCCATGTCATTTTGATTTGTGCGTGTTGCAACAGCTCTGTGTGACTGTGATGGCCATGTCACATCTAGAAGACAGTGTGTCATGTCTTTCTCCTTCCTTTTCTGTGACTTCCCCCTGAAATTTGGAGAGGAAGATACAAATGTTCTTTCTGGTGATCAACAGTCATTAACTTATTCTCAGCAATTCTTTTTTTTTTTCCTTTTTTTCTTTATTAACTTGAGTATTTCTTATTTACATTTCGAATGTTATTCCCTTTCCTGGTTTCCAGGCCAACATCCCCCAGCCCCTCCTCCTCCCCTTCTCTGTTGGTGTTCTCCTCCCCATCCTCCCCCCATTACCGCCCCCCCCGCAAAAATCCCAATCACCGGGTGTCCAGTCTTGGCAGGACCAAGGCTTCCCCTTCCACTGGTGCTCTTACTAGGCCATTCATTGCTACCTATGCAGTTGGAGCCCAGGGTCAGTCCATGTATAGTCTTTGGACAGTAGCTTAGTCCCTGGAAGCTCTGGTTGGTTGGCATTGTTGTTCATATGGAGTCTCGAGCCCCTTCAAGCTCTTCCAGTCCTTTTCTCAGCAATTTTAACCAGTTATGAATCTCTGTATTAATCATTATCTTCTACAAACAAGATTCTCTGTTCTAGACTAAGACAGTATTATATGAGTATAAACATCAATATTTAGGAGGTAGTTGAAAAAGAAAAGAAAACAGTCCATAGCACATAGAGCCTATGATTCCCCAGCCATGGGCTATGATAAAGTTTACAATACCAGGTACACATTATTTACAATGGAGCAGGCCTACAGTCCAATTGGAAAGCAATTGGTTACCCCTAAACATCCTTACCGATATTGCACCAGTGACACAATCTTACCCAGTCAGAATTACAGCATTCAAAATCTGTATCTGGAAAAGACCATTGATGCTTCAATTATTAATAATAAAAAAATGTATGCTGCCCTGGAAGGAGCCAAGCTGTCCACGCTCAGCTTTGGGAGCGTGTCCCATTGTTATATTTGAACTGACCTGCACCAATACAAAGGAGATCCCAGCCAAAGCCAGATTCTTAGTGCAGTTTTAGTGGCTTATTCCTTAACTCTAATTTTTTTGCTGCTCTTTGAATCTGGCTTTCAATTTAATGCTTTTAAAATGCAGCTTTTGTGATATGAACTTCTCAGCCTCTGGAGGGATATTCAGTGGGGGTAAAAAAATCAGTTTTCCAAGTTTATCTTTCCACGGCGATTTATTTCCCTAGGAAAGGCCTAAGCTCAAATGTCATTTCTGGTTCTCATTGCTGCCCCGCTTTGTGCTGAAGGTCTCAGTAGAGGGGTTTGCACAGAGAGCTCAGCCCCAAGGTTGCCCAGGTGGTCTGGGTCTTATGCCAGATTCCACTTGCCTGCTGTGTTCTGTGACTGCTGGAGGCTGATATTTGGTGCAGGGATTAAGCCACCAGCTCTGAGAACAGGCTTACAAATGTCAGTTCCTCAGGGGTCATCTGGCTCATGGTGGGGCACAGAGGGGGCATCCTCTAGGGCTCTACAGGATGCTGCCCAAGCGACTCTGGGAAAGCTCCTGGCTACAGGAGTACCAGCTGTGAGGAAGCAGTTAAGAGTCTCTGCAAGTTTTAAAATCTCCTCTCTGGCCACATGCGATGGTGGCGAGGTGGTGACATATTTGTCTGCTCCAGTTCTCATCAGATTATCAGGGAAAAATTCTTCCAGAGAGGGTCGTTCACTAGAATCCACGTGGGAAGATGCAATTTAACGTGGAGTCAGGGCACTCTTAGATAAGGCTCTGAAGGTAGGTGGCTGGTGAGGCTCAGAAACTGGGGCTGACTCTGCTAGTGTATTGGCTTGACTGAGAATGTCCTGCCAGAGGCTCAGAAACTTTAACACTTGTCCTCCCCTTGGTGACACTGTTTGGGGGCAGTTTAGGATGTAGCCTTGTTGAAGGAAGTATATCACTGGAGTCAGACGTCGAGAGTCTTATCACTGCTATTTATAGTTTGCTTTCTCTACTTCCTGCTTGGGGGTTCAGGTGTGAGCCAACAGCTCCCTCTGACCCACCAGTATGCTTTCTGCACCATGCCTCTCACCACGACAGACTCTTATCCCTCTGAAGGTGTGTTTGCATTTTAAAAAAGAAAGGATTTTTTCACTGTGATAAGATCAAATTGTTTATTTTTTCACACTGGTCCCTCTTGTAGTGTTTGGGGGCACAAGAAGGAAAGAACAAAGTCCTAACTCTAGAAAGCTGGATAGGTTCGTCGCTATCCAGAAGCTTACAGGCATCCAGTAAAGGGGCTGGGATGATGGCTCCTTCCATAAGGTGCTTGCTGCACAAGTCTGAAAACATGAGTTTTGATTCCCAGCAGCCATAGAAGAGCTAGACATAACAACAATACCAACCAATCAGAGCTCCCAGGGACTAAACCACCATCCCAAGAGTACACCTGGGCAGACCCATGACTCCAGCTGCATATATAACAGAGGATGGCCTTGTTGGGCACCAATGGGAGGAGAAGCTCTTGGTCCTGCCAAGGTTTGACCCCCTACCCCCCACCCCTATGTAAGGGATTGTCAGGGCAGGAGGCAGGAAGGGTGGATGGATGGGTGGGGGAACACCCTCATAGAAGCAGGGGGAGGGGCGATGGGATAGGGGCTTATGGATGGGAAACTGGGAAAGGAAATAGCATTTGAAGTGTAAATAAAAAAATAACCAATAAAAAAGTGTTCGAGAACCCTAATTAAAGTAGGTTTTAAAGAAAAGAAAAAATTAAAAGAGCTAGACAGACTGGTGTGTGTCTATAATCTCAGTGTTGGGTAGGTCTCTAGAGGCAGGCACATCTCTGAGACTTGCTGGTCAGCCAAGCCAGGCTAGATAATAACACAGGGCAAATAAGGAAAGACATCTACTGTTGACCTCTGGCTTCCATGTGCATATCACATATGAACAAAGAACATGAACACACACACACACACACACACAGGCATGCATATGTACATGCACACATACGCACACACACAAACACAAAATTGGAAACCAAAATAAAGAAGCAAAATAACAGATTTTATTTTAAAAAAAGCATTTTACTATAACTGTAAGATACCAGAAGCTGAGTTCCTTCTAGCTTCATCTTTGTAGATGAGTAAAAACCACATTAGGATTTTTCTTTGGCAAAATTGTAAATTTTGTAAAGGGACAAAATAAATCAGAAGTCAAATGGTCCTATTGCAGAGAGAACAGGTGCTCTGTTTTGAGATCCTATCACGATGACCTTGAAATTTGGGATTATGTAGTAGAGACAGGGATGTCTAGTGTGAAGACACAGGCCCTATCAGATTTCTTGTGTTTTTAGTAAATAATTATCCTCATTTTATTTAATCATTAAATTGGGGTCAATGGTTTTCTTATTAGATTTGTGTAGGATTCAATGAGATGTCATTTTTAAAAGTACTTATTTTAACAGTGTTCTACATAAAATTGTATTTTAAATTATCAGTTAATATTATTCTGACTTTTGACTCCTACTTGTTATATCCTGTGGTAGGCACCAGCTGGCTGGGCCCCACATTCTGGGTGGCAGCTGTGGTTCTATTTTACCACTTGTTCCCTTGTGGTGTCCACTGAACAGGGAAGGATGGAGTAGAACTGAGTTCCAAGGTCCATGACTTCCCTTGGAGTGTCCAGACTCTGCAACACACTGCACCAGGTAGGAAAGGATGAAGTGAAGTGGGGTCAACAGGATCCCAGTCTGGTAGTGAACACAGGAAGCTTGGGAGATTCCTTCAGAGACATCAGTGTTACAGCTCTGTAAAGTTACACGTCCTTTAGGCAAGGTTCAATGAAGCAGCTCTTTCGGTATTCAAGGAAAAAGCTTTCGTGCACACACTTTATCTGGGGTGAATCAATCAAGGCTGCATATTAACCTGGGAGAATGGGAAGGAGTTTGGGGGATAAATTAAAATCATTGGTGAGAATTTTAAAGTTCTGTGAATGTTTCATTTGCAGGGAGAGGCATTCCAGAAATCCCAGGTACTTGCTGAGTGGGTCTCTAAGGTGACCCCAGACTTGAATAATATGCAAAGATGAGTATTTATTCTGGAGAAACAGCCAACATGTGGGAGTCAACCATCCAAGCAACATGGTGACCAGGAGGATAGTTCACAGGCCCCTTTTGAAGCCAGTTAGGGTTTCCAGTTGCAGGTGTGTCACCTTCATCAGGATTGGTCGATCTTGTAGTATGGGATATTTGTACACTTCTGATTGGTTTGTACTTCAAAGGAGAGAGGGTTACTTTATAGGAACTTTTTCATGTCTGTTGTAAGCTGTTGGCCAGATATTGGGGCAGTCAATGATTGGCTGACTTTTTCTGCATTTTTTTTTCTGAGAAGCCTGGACTGTCCTTCTGAGAAAGTGAAGCTTGGCCAAGGAGGTTAAAGAACTTCTAGGTAGGATGTAGACTTTTCTAATTCAGACAGGTCCACATCTGTTGCAGAATGGAAGGCTTTATAATTTTGGCCTTGGGGGATGAGAACTGAAGTACCTACTCCTGCTGTGTCTGCTGTATCAAGGCCTAATAGAGCTGGAACTAAGACCACAGCCATGGCATCTCATTTTATAAGAGTTGCTTGGAGTGGGGGTAACCTGGTGCTCATTTCCTCATCTGAGTAATAGAGGATCCTAGGGGTTAGTTGGGCCAGTACACAGAACCCGTTGGTGCACTTGAGGGCCTGGATGTGGATGCAAGGGGTCAATCTGATAGAACAGGGCCACCAAGTATCAGTGGGGAATGAGATAAGTTTCCTCTCCAGGTTTCCTCCTGGATGATATTACATAAATGCATATGGAAATGGGGGATGAATTTCAATCCTTTTGTGACACGAAATCTGTTTTCTTTGACTAGTTCTAAGGCTAGTCTCTCTTTACCCAGGTCCTACCATAGATAGTTTTTGCTGTCAGTGGAGGTGGTATAGTTTCCAGGGATGGCTGACCCCATAGGGTAGCTGTGCCTCTAAGCAGAGCCAACAATTAGTAGGAAGTTCTGGTGTAGAGCCATTCAGTACCTGATAAGTGACTCAAAGCAGACCCCAAGGTCCAGATCAGGGTTGCAGGCCTGGGTTATAGGGACTATGAATTGATTAGGAGTTACCCCAAGTCCTGTGTTGGGACCTTTAGTAGGTCTTATCTCCTAAGGTTACCTCAAGGCAGGGTAGAACTGGAGTTTGGCCTATTTGTGTCCTTTCTTGAATTGGACCTATTGAGTGAAGAGTTAGATCGTGAATAACACTCTCAGGTTGTAGCCTGTTATATACAACCTTAATATCCAGGACTTACCAGTGATCCATCTAGTGGTGCCTTTTCCTTGTCCAGTAAATCTAATTATCAGTTTGTTCTATGGGCCAAGGGGTAGCCTAGGCGCCAGGGGGTGTCCCATATGGTCAACCAAATTAGTGTCCCCCTAATGGTCCTATATCCTATCAAGGTGGATCCATATCTTTGGACTGTGATAAAGTCTGTGTTTACTGGGGTTGGGGTGGAATGAGGCATCCAGCTAATAGTTCCTATGGATTTACATCCCCAAGATGCACAAAAATAATTATCTGGGCCTCCATATTTGGGCCTATACCCTATTATGAACTGGGTATATATAAAAGGTGTATCTTCTGGTGTTTTATAGAGTTGAGAATATTTACATTTATATTCAAGGGATGGGTTCTGATCATGTGGGTGCCCTACCTGTCCTCAACTCGGGATGATATACACAGTCCGTCACCATAACTTTAACAAGTGACTATGTTACCTGAACAATAAAGGCTGGTCCATTGTCAGATTCCAGCAGTGTGGCTAGCCCATACCTGGGAATGATTTCTTCAAATAACTTCTTAGCCACCACATTGGCAGTTTCTTTCTTTGTGGAGAGAGCTTCCACCCAGCTTGGAAAGGTATCTACAAGAACTGGGAGACATTTGTATCCATACAGGCCTGGTTTGATTTCTGTGTAGTCTATTTCCCAGTTGGTACCTGGTCTCTGTCCCTATAGCCTAGATCCTTGATTACCTAGTCTCTCAGCCAAGAGGTTCACTGCCTTACGGACAGGGCAGTGAGAAATTATCCCCTTCCCCAGTGGTCCCAGGTGGAAGGAGGATCTTGTAGTTGATATTTCTCAGCTATTCTTTAAGTGTTCTGATCCCTAAGTGAGTGTTCTGCTGTATCAGGCGAATAAGTTGTTTGACAAAGTCACAGGGGGAGGATTATGTGATCATCTGTGGTGTGGAGCCATCCATCCTTCCAATAGAGTCCTTGACATTTAGTTTAATCCTTCCTATCCGCCTGGCTGTATTGAGGATTCAGGAGAAGTTCCTGCAGGATCATTGCCATCAGGGCCATGCTAATGGCACCTAACAGCTCTTTGGTGGCTTTGGTGGCTAACTTATTTCCTTTTGCTCTTTTGCTTGCCCCCTTTTGATGCCCTGGGGGAATGGATGATGACTACCTTGAGGGACAGCCATATCACCTCTAATAGAGCCAGGATCTCATCCTTGATTTTGATGGTTTGTCCGTCTGTCATAAGTAGGCCCCACTCCTTGTAGTCCATGCACATGAGCCATGGAAAGACAAAGTAACTGTTTGTGTAAATATTGGCTACTGCACTCTTGGCCATTTTGAAGGCCTGAGTCAGAGCATTTAGTTTGGCTTTCTGGGTCAAGGTCCCAGGTGGCAGGGCAACGGCCCACTGTGTAAAGTCAAGAGTGATTACCACAGCATTCTCATATCTGACTCTATCCTGAACAAAACTCCTCCCATCATGAAGTAGACCATCTCTGCATCCAGACACAGAATTTCTGTCAAGTTTGGTCTCAAGTTCTTGATGTGATTCAGTACTGCCATACAGTCATGGGTGATATCAAGTTTGAATCAGGCAATAGGGTGGCTGGATTGAGGGCTGAGGAGGGAACTTATAGGATTCAGGGCAGGTTTAGGAGTTTGGCTTGGTAGTGAGTCAATTGGGACTTGGACAGTCAGCAGTCTGTGGGGTGGAAGGATTGTTCTTGAGGATTCCCTCAATGGCATTGGAGTAGTGATATTATTTTTTTAATTGGATATTCTATTTATTTATAATTCAAGTGTTATTCCATTTCCCTGTTTCCCCTCTGTAAACCTCCTAACCCATCCCCCCTTACTTTGTTTCTGTGAGGGTGCTCCCCCACCTACCCACCCACTCACACCTCACCACTCTAGCATTTCTCTACACTGGGGCATCAAACCTTCACAGGACCAAGGGCCTCCCCTTCCATTGATGCCAGACAAGGGCCCTTCAGACTTTTCAGTCCTTCTCCTAACTCCTCCACTGGGACCTCTGTGATCAGTCCAATACTTGGCCTCAAGCATCTGCATCTGTATTGGTAAGGATCTGGCAGATCCTCTCAGGAGACAGTTGTATCAGGCTCCTATCAGCAAGTACTTCTTGGCATCAGCAGTAGTATCTGGGTTTGGGTGTCTGTATGTGAGATGGACCCCCAGATGGGGCAATTTCTGGATGTCCTTTCCTTCAGTCTCTGCTCCACTCTTTGTCCCTGTATTTCCTTTAGACAGAAACCATCCTGAGTTGCTCTGTATTAGTCAGGGTTCTGTAGAGTCACAGAACTTATGGGTAGTCTCTATATAGTAAGTGAATTTGTTGATGACTTAAAGTCTGTAGTCCAACTCCCCAACAATGATCAGCAGCAGCTGCAAATGGAAGTCCAAGGATCTAGCAGTGACTCAGCCCCACAAGGCAGGCAGGCAAAGAAGAGAGAGAGACTCTTCCTTCTTCCAGCATCCTAATGTAGGTATCCAGCAGAAGGTGTGTACCACCATGCCTAGATCTGAGACTTGCTTTGTCCCAGATGACCCTGAACTCAGAGATTTTCTTGTCTTAGACTTCTGGAATTCATAGCCACTATGCCTCAAGATCTCCATGCCAAGATCCAGATCAGAAACTTGTATTTCCCTCAAGATCAGGATCAAAGGTGAGCCTTCCAATTCTGGATTGTAGTTCATTCCATATATAATCAAGTTGACAACCAGGAATAGCCACTACATGCCCCGCAGTGATCTTATCTGAGTCCTTGACCAGTAGGGCTATGGCAACTTTAACCCTGAGATAAGTCAACCATTCTTGGGCCACAGAGTCCAATTTCTTGAAAAAGCAGGCCACGGGTCTTTGCCAGAGGCCTAGGGTCTATGTCAATATCCCCTTAGCTATGCTTTTATTTTCATTCACATATAGGTGGAAAGGCTTATAGATGTCAGGAAGAGCCAAGTCCAGGGCATCCAGGATGGCATCCTTTAGTTTGTGGAAAGCCTTATCTAAATTAGAAATCCATTTCAGTGAGTATTCCTATCTACTTATAGCCTCACAGAAGGGCTTCACAATCTCAATGAAGCATGGCACTCAGTGACTGCAGAACTCTGCCGACCCCAAGAATTCACAGCCTTGCTTTTAGTGTAGGGATATTTAGGATTATTTCATTGTGGGCCTGGGAAACAACTGTTGACCACTCCCTTGAGTATGTACTTGAGGTATGCTACCTCTTGGTAGACACACAGTATCTCGATTGTTTTAGCTCCTTAAGCAGGTCAGTGGTTGCCACATGGCAGGTTTCCTCATCTGGAGCTGCTATGAAGATATCATCTACATATTGTAAAAGAGTAACTTGGTACTGCCAGTATTCACCCAGGTCTTCACAGAGGGCCTCATCAAAGATGGTAGGTAAATTCTTGAATCCTTGTTGCAGTCTGGTCCATGTCAATTGTCTGTTAAAACCCTGATCTGGATCATTCTATTTGAAAGCAAATGGGCTAGCTGGCTGGGACCTGCAACAGGCTAAAGAAAGCACCTTTCAACCCAATATTAATGACCTGTTCAGGTGGCAGGGTACTCAGCAATGCGTATAGGTTGGACACCATTGAGTGTGTGTCTTCTACCCTTTGGTGACCTCCTATAGGTCTGGCACAGGCTAGTAGTCATTGAAATAAGGTTTTCTAACCAGCAGGAGTAGGGTATTCTAGGCAGATTGACATGGCACCATAATTCCTTGCTCTTAAAGCCCATTAATGTGTGGCTTTATACCTCTCTGCCTCCAGGATCAGACCTGGCAGGGCCAGCTCCTGCCTTTAATTGCACCAGGATTGGGGCCTGAAGTATAGCCAGTCCCATAGAATTTCTTTCTGCCTAAACTCCTGCTATATATTCCCATAATTTCTCTAGCTGTGGATTCTTGCTGGTGGACAGAGGAAGTAGGGCATATACAATTTGATAAATATCATCTAAGGCCACAGTTAAGATGTGCATGGCCTATTTTTATTTAGAACTTGCACCCCAAAGGAGCCGAAGTGGATTTGTGTTCCCATCTTGCTAAGAAGATCTCAGCCCGAGAGGTGGTTAAGGGCATCCAGGCATAAACATAAATGAATGATAATCCATTGCATTCCTAAGCCCACTTTTCTTTAGGTAGTCCATGGATATGAACTGGCCCCTGCGGCTCCCTGGTTTCTTGTTAGATACAGGCACCATTGGTTGTGTCAAAATAGAGTATTGTTGTGTCACTGTATCCACCAGGAAAACTACTGGCTTCACCTCCACCAAGGTTACCCAGGGATTATGGAGGGTACTTGACCTCAATGTACTCATTCACTATGTTGCTCTCTTTCTAGAACCATCAGTTAGCTCCCTTTCCCTTTGTCCTTTGGGGTGTGTATTTTCCCAGTGTCCCATATCTTTGTAATAGGCACATTGGTCTTTCTAGATACTGGGTCATGTTCTTGTTTCCACTTTGCAGGACCCAGTCTCTTTCCCCCCCCTTCCATATGCTACATTTTAAAGCTCTTTAATGTTGGGCTATTTCTTTCCTGTGGCTGCCAGCAACACTTTAGCAAGCCCCTTGGTCTGCCTATCTTTTGTGTGTGTGTGTGTGTGTGTGTGTGTGTGTGTGTGTGTGTGTGTCTGGGGGTGGGGAGTGTCTCTGTTATTGTAGACCTTTTCTGCTATGGCTACCAACTCTGACATTTGTTTATCTGTGAAACCATCTAGTCACTTAAGTTTTAAGTTTTCAATGAACATCAGGGGCTGCCTTGTTCACAAAGGTGATAGATATTCACAGAGGATTAATTTTCTCTTGCCTCGCAGTCTAATGGAGTGTAAGCCCTGTACACCTCTAATAGCTGTTCCAGGAAGGCTCCTGGGGTCTCGTTATTGCCTTGAATTATCTGGCTCACCTTGGATAAATTTGTGGGCTGTCTCACAGCCTGATGGAGGTCCCTCATTGGAATCTGGTGGTAGACTTTCAGGTATTCCTTACCCATCGGTTTATTATAATTCCATTCCAGGAGGGTTAGCAGAAAAGCAAGTTCAATGTTGGCTGGATAGTTGTGGGTTAGCCATTCAGTCCTGGAATCAATTCCTGGGCTGTAGCCACTATTTGGTCCTCCTCCTCAGTTGCAAAGAGCACTTGAAAGAGCTGCTGACAATTGCCTTTGGTGGGCTGATGGGTGATCATCACAGAGTCTAGGAGGCTTTGCAATGCAGAAGGTTTCTCAGAGAATTAAAGATTTCTGTATCTTCCAATTATAAAAATCACTCATGGCAAAAGGAATATGAGATGTGAATTGTCTACCCTGATGGTTTAGTAGACCATCAGTCTATAAGGTAGTAACACCAAGGTGGAGTCTGCCTGCTTTGTGTTCTGAACCAGAGTATGAGAGCTCTCACCAAGTTTCCCTCATCCCTCCCATGACCTGGATCTGCAGCCTCTGCCTGCAGGACAGGGGCAGGGCTGGAGAAGTGGGAACATAGGGTATCTGGAGGAGATCGTCCTCTGGGACAAGGAGGGTAAGATTGGTGGCCTCAGACTTCTTCGTAGGTAGGATCTCAGGAGATGGTGGCAGGAAAGGCTTCGGGCATGTGGGGGTTCTCTCCATCATATATTTCCATGTGGTGATATAAGGAATCTGATCGGGAGGTCCTGGTACCCTTAGATGATGTTCTTAACCATCTAGATGATGGGGAGATGAAAGATACACCCAATTGGCCAGCCAACTTTGAAGGCTGGGCACTCATTCTGGCAAAAAGTGGTTAGGTCCTCTGCTATGTGCTTAATTCCCTAAAGTAACACTGGACCAGACCTAGCAGAGAGGTACTTATTGCTTGCTCCATTTTAGAGTGCAAAGTCAGTCTGAGGGTAAGTAGAAACAAAAGAGAGACACTCAGAGACAAGATGTACTTCCCCTGGGGCAGAGGCGCATGGGGAGATAAAAAAAGAAACCAAAATGGTAACGGTGGCTTATCTAGTAGCTGGGCTCTGCCAGATGGGCATGACCCATCTACAATCACCAAAACTAATTATGAAGTGGAACTTTCTGGTTCAAATAGACCGGGGTCCATAGTGTCCTGAGGAGCCCCTGGCCAGGAAGAAGCTAGCATATCTGCCCATCTTCCTGAAGCTTCTAGAATGTGTCTGTACACCAGAGCAACACAGAG